>NW_026695227.1:35277824-35877824 GCF_021218885.2 Marmota monax
CAGTTTTCATCTTTGTGGGAAGATGGCAGACACACACACAGAACACTGAAGAGGCCTGGGAACCATTGGGATTCAAAGACTCAGCCAAAGACGGTATTAAAATAGATCTCTCATTCTCCTAGGTAATATTAGGAGGGAGAGCTACCAAATCGTTTGCTCATTTACTTGAGATACTAAGTGAATTTCACTTCTAAAGTTACTATATTTCGTTGAATCTGGTGAACTGCATTTTGTAAGGCTCATACTTATTTTATATTCCATGTAAGGAGGAAAAAAGATAACTCAATTGTCTGACACTATCAATTGTAAGACAAATGCTGATTCCAAGCATGTTAAAATGTGGAAAACTGTGTGCCTGAGAATCTCTGCAGAGATGAAATCTCATTACCTTGGCAGAAAATTAAATCTAGTATTTTACTTGAAATGTATAATTCTCTCATAAGTCAATTCTAATATTCTTAGATGCTGAAATTTAGTCGGAGTGGGGACAGGTTTATGAGGGGAACTGGTGCTCTGGGTGTTGCGTGGATTGCCTGGGAGGTACTCACACATGTCCTGCTCAGGGCCTGCTTTGGTGACCATCTTGGCATTTTTTTGTGTGATGCTGACATCTGCTGGACAAACAACACTTACGCAAAGCTCTGCATTTCCAAGTAAATTCAGTTCTTGGTATGGTTTGGTAACCTAGCCATGGGGTAGATAGTACACATTTTTATTTGAATTTGATGGGTCTGGGAGTTAATTTCCTTTTCAAATTTTGTATGCCATGTCTAAGTTTGAATGAGCTTTAGAATGAGAGCTTGCTCTCCGAGAGTCTTTAATATGTGAAGCATAATGCCCTTTAATTAAACTGATGGTTCTTATTGTCATTGCTAGACTGCTTATCAAGATGGTCACAACAGCCCATCCATTCCATATGCCCTTGTACAATATGACTTTGTTATTCCATTAAAAAGTAGTGTCTGGGACTGGAAATGTGGCTCAGTGATAGAGTGCCTGTCTCATGTGCAAAGCCCTAGGTGTGATCCTTAGCACTGTAGAAAAGAAAAAGAAAAAATAAGATACTAGAAAAATGTTAGGTAATGAAAATGTTGGAAAAAAAAATGCTTGTGTGTGGTACACACCTATAATCCCATCTACTCAGGAGGCTGAAGCAGGAAGATAGCGAGTTCGAGGCCAGCCTGGGCAACTTAGTGAGGCTCTGTCTCAAAATAAAATGAAAAGGCCTGGGAATATAACTCAATGGCGGAGCACTTGCCTAGCATGTGCAAGACCCTGGGATGGATTTCCAGTACCAAGGAAGAAAATAAAACAAAAACCAAATAGCATACATATTTTCCATCCCTTTGAATTTAGATTGGGTTTATTATTTGCCTTGACCAATACTTTGTAGAAGAGGGAATTTAGTACAAGTTTCAAAAGAATCATTGCAGCTTCATTTTTTGGGGGTCCAATTTGCATGTAAGAAACACAGGCTAGAAAATCTGTGTTTCTTATATGTAAATTTCAAGTTGTGCTGCATTTGTGTATAATGAATCAAAATGCATTCTGCTGTCATATATACCTAATTAGAATAAATAAATAAATAAATAAATAAATAAAATAAAAAAAGAAACACAGGCTAGATACTGAAAGACAACACATCCCATGGAGAGAGCATCTAACTGACATTTAGGATCCCACACATATGGGTGAGCCCATTTGACCTTCCAATCCAGACACTGGCCAAATGCTGTAACTGTGTAAATGAATCTAAGTGAGAGGAGGGGAAAAAAAAAGAAAGAAAGAAAAAAAGAAACCAACCTATTAGTCAATCCAGAAAACAATGTTTTCTTTAACACACTACAGTTCTGGGGGCTGTAAGTAACAATAGGTAGGAAGCACATGAGCAAAGCTTCAAAAGAACCAACAGCACGGCCCAGATCTTGACCTAACAGATTTGTATTTAATTCTACTGGGTCAACCTCATGGAATAGTTATTTTTAAAAAAAAGCTCACCAGGACTGAGAACTACTGACCAAAGTATTTTATGCCCATGATTACTTTCATAAAATTCAGTACAATCAGCAACATCATTATATTTATTCCAAGATGTTACATTTCCTTCACACACTCATTATAGGGGTTTAAAGTGCAGTGAATGTATAATCCATATACAGGTACTTGTGCATACATAGAAACTGTCACTATTCTCCTTTTACATAGGACAAAACTGAAGTGATTTTCCCAAGATCACTGAATTAGTACAGAGTAGGTAACTTGACTGCACATCATAAACTCTTTTAATAAAGTACATTTATTTTTTAGAGAAGTTTTATGTTCACTGCAAAGTTGAGCAGAGGGACTGAGGTGTCCTGTGAATACTCTGCCTCCACAATGGTGCAGTTCTCCCCGTTGTGAACAACTCCCACAGGAGCTGTACATTTGTTTTTATGATGAACCTGCATGGTCATGTTGAAGTCAGAATTAGACAGGCAGTCAGTATAGATAGGTAAATTGAATCAGGTCTGATCCAGGAGGCCAATTTGAGTGAGTCCTGGATGTTGGAGACTGCCCTCTGAGGGACTGAAATGTTACTTCCTTCAGAGCCCTTCCTCCACTTTTATCAAAAACCTGTCCCTGCTCCAACCTGTTGCCAAGGTAACCTGTCCCAGGAATTGCCCCTCCCTACAGGGAACTATAAGGTTGTTTCTTAATGTGTGCTGTGCTGCTCCATCCTCCCCTTACCCCTTCAGCTCACCTGTTTCCCACCTTTTGGCCGTCCCACCTAGCATTCTTGGGCCTATGGGGGAAGGAGAGAGATAAGGGGAAGAGAGCAGGAGAACAAAGGAAGCCTAGGACATATAAAAGGACAGAACACCTCGCTTCTTGGGATATAAGGATACCAGCTACGGCCCCCTTCTCTCTCCTGGGACAAGTCTATGTTACCCCTTTTTAAATAAACCCTGATTTATATGCTTGCCTTGGCTTGCTTCTCTAATGTTATACTTTAACATGTGAGGGAGCAGAACTTGTCACCAATAACCAGAGATGTCAACATCATCCCCCAGAGTCCAGAGTTTATATTAGGGTCCACTCTGGGAGCTGACCTCTGTGGGTGTGGACAAATGTATGATGATATGTATCCACCACTGTGGTACAACTCAGAGTAATTTCACAGCCATAGATATCCTCTGTGCTCCGCCTGTTCATCACTCCCTCCCCTCTGTCCCCTTTTTACTGTCTCATAATAATTTATTTTCCAGAATGTCATAAAAATGGAATCATACAGCATGTGGCCTTTTCAGATTGACTTCTTTCATTTAGTAATATATACTTAAGTCTCCTCCTTAATAACTTATTTCTCCTTAATACTAAATAAGATTCAGCTGTCTGATGTTCCGGTTTCTTAATCCATTCATCTACTGAAGGACATCTTGGTTGCTTTCAAGTTTTGGTAATTATGAATGAAGATGCTGTCAACATCCATGTGCAGGTTTTTGTATGTACATTAAGTCTTCAGTTCTTGGGGGTGAACAGGTAAGAGTTTGTTTAGATTTTTAAGAAACTGCCAAGCTGTCTTCCAGGGTGGCTATACCATTTTTTGTTTCCACCAGCAACAAATGAAGAGTTCTTACTGTTTTATGTCCTCACCTCATTTAGTGGGGTAAGTGCTCCAGATTTTGGTCATTATAAAAGATGTATGGGGCATCTCACTGTGTTGATTTGCATTTCCCTGGTGACATATGATACGGAGCATTTTGTCATATCCTTATTTTCTATTTATCTTTGATGAGGTGTCTGTTAAGGTTGTTGATCTTCTTCTTATTCTTTGCCTCCTTCTCCTCCCCACCCCCCTTCTCCTTCTTCTTTTTTGGTGATTGAACCTAGGGCTTTGTGCATGTTGGGTGTGTGTCACCATTCCCAGCTTCCTTTGTTTCTAATTTAGCATTTTATATCATTCCATTTTCTTTTTTTTGGGGGGGTGGGGTGGGGCGTGAGTTATATCTCATTTTTTCACTTTATAGCAGTTTCCCTAGATTGTATGATATACATTTGTAATGAATCCAACTCCATTCAAGAAACACTCTATTACTTAAAGGGTAGTGTAAGTACCCCATTATAATAAAATAATCCTAATTCTTCTCTGCTGCCCCTTGTACAATTTCTGTCATTCATTTCACTTACATGTAATATATATAATATACACTATTAGATTATTACTTCGAATAAACCATTATCTGTTAGATGAATCAAGAATAAAAAAAAATGAAAGCTTTTTATTTTACCTCCATTTATTCTTTCTCTGATGATCTTCCCCTATGTAGATTTGAGTTTCTGACCTTTATCATTTTCCTTCACTCTAAAGAATTTCTTTAGCATTTCTTACAGGGAAGGTCTATTAGCACCAAATTTATGTTTGTCCGAGATGTTTTTATTTCCTTTTCCCTTTTGGAGAACAATTTTGCAGGGAACAGGATTCTATGTTGTTGTTTTTATTTTTCTCTCAACATTTTAAATATTTCACACCACACTCTTCTTGCTTGCATGGTTTCTGAGAAGTTGGATGTGGTTCTTATCTTTGCATCTCTATAAGTAAGGTGTATTGTCTATGGTCCTCCCCTAGCTTCTTGAAGTATTTTTTTTTTTTTTTTTTAGTTTTGACATTTTGTACTTCAATAATAATATGGATTGTTGTTTTTATTTTTGTTTTGCATTTATCCTGCTTAATGTTCTCTGAGCTTCCTGGGTCTGTGATTTGGTGTCTGACATTCATTTGGGAGAAATATTCATTATTGTTTCAAATATTTTTTTTCTGTTCTTTTATCTCTTCTTCTTTTTTCAGCCATGTCCAGTCCATTAAGAAGCCCCTCAAAGGCATTCTTTATTTTTGTTACAGTGCTTCTGTTTGCTAACATTTATTTTTAAAATTCTTTTTCAGGATTTTTGTCTTCTATTTACATTGCTCATCTATTCTTCCTTGCTGTCTACTTTATCTTTAGAGTCTTTAGCATTAAAATCATAGTTGTTTGAAATTTCCAGTCTGATAATCATGTCTGACTTTGGTTCTGATGTTTGTATTATCTATTCAATCTGTGCCTTTTTTTTTCTTGCCTTTGAGTATGTCTTATAATTTCTTCTTGACAACCAGACATGGGCTCGGTGCTAAAATTAGGTCTTTAGTAATGTAGTGGTGAGCTATGAGGGGGAGGGGAAGTCTCCTATAGTCCTAGTTGTACCTCTGGACTAGGAATTCCACATATGCTTCTCTGCCTCTTCTCCCCACTTTGGGGGGACAGGATGTCTACAGGGAACAGGAATTAGGTGCTTTCCTTCCCCCAGGGTCAGCTAGTTTTTGATAAAACCCCAGCAGTTTATACTTTGGTTAATTAGTTTTTCTTGAGGGCAAACCTTCTTCCTTCTTCTGCCAGAAGTCATAGGGGATTTTTCTTTGTTATTTACTGTAAGAACCTGGTTGAGTTCCTGGAGGCAAAACTCACCAAGTGTGGGGTGCCCCTGGAGTTTTCATCTCTTAGTCCTGTCCATGCTGAACCTCCAGCAATTGCCACAGGATCCTGGAGGGGTTTCTGCTTGGGAGTTTTCTAGTCTGGCAAGTCATGAATCTCTGCATTAGCCCATCAATCTCTCCAGCATCAGAGGCAATGATTTGCCCTGTGACACCACTTTTCTCATGAATCTAAGAAGAATGATTAGGTTTTTCTGTCCCTTGGGCTTTTTACTTGTTTGAATGTAGGGGTAACTTCTAACTTCTTACATTCCAGACTGGAACCTGAAAGCCTCTTAAACTTTTTTTTTTAATTAGTTGTAGATGGACACAATACCTTTATTTATTTTTATGTGGTACTGAGGATCGAACCCAATGCCTCACATATGCAAGGCATGCACTCTACCACTGAGCCACAACCCCAGCCCCCTTCTTAAACTTTTTATACTACATATAACACATTGTTGCCTTCTAATATTTGCCTCTTTTGCAACTAAGTGTATACATACCACCTACATACCCAGAGGTGTAGATGATAGGTAAAAGAGAAAGAAGAGTGATTCATTCAGATCCTAAAACCACAGGGAATTACCATCAAAAGAGAATCAAAGATCTTTATGTGTCTGGGCATATATCATTGAGATTTTAGAGTATTAACAATAACAGCAACAAAAACTATTGGGACAGAAAGTGCAGTAGATAGTACCAAGATGTCCAAAATAGAGGGATCTCTGACCAAAATTCATTTACTTAATCGAAGAAAAATTTCAATTCCTACTATCCTAGGAAAAAAAAAACTCCATGATCCCTCATGCCATTTTCTTTGTGGCTGTAGTACAGAGGAGGTTAAAACTATCAGAGATTAATTTTTTCTTAGTTCACATAATAAATTTCTACTCACACTACAGCAGAGTCCCTTTAAAATTAAAAGCCCCAATCTCCCCCAAAATCATTTTTTCTGCAACTGAGTTTGCTCATGCTGAGAGTGGAAACTGAAGAACTGACCCCAAAGTCTAGGCAGGTGCCAGGAAGGACTGAAAAATTGGAATTGTAACATATCTTTGGCTAGTGCAGCCTGGCTGAATCTACATATTTCCTGGCTTTTATTCCTGTAAACTCTAATGTTCCTATACGATGAGCAGGGGAAGGTTCTCTACCTTCCCATCTCTGGCCAAACTGTGATTAAATTCATTTTTTCCTTTTAACATCATTTGCTAATTTATTCTGTGGGCGAGGGGGCATTCAGTCTCTGGGGATCCCAGCAAGGTCTCTTGCCTAGGGTGTGGTAGTAAACCTGTTCAAAGGTAAAAGGAATACCTCTGAAAGAGTTAGTGTGGAAAAAAAAACTCATCTCTGGAGGAAAGAAATTTCAACTGCAATAACTAGGTGTGTTAAGTTCATTATCCTGCTCTAGGAAGGGGGTGGAGAGTTGTGTTTATCAGACTCTAGCTGCAGAAATGCCCTCAGACCCTAAATGAACATAGCTGTGAGATACACTGTGGAATCTGCCCTGAGTCCTATGAGGTGGGCTGGTTTAGAACATGGCCACAAGCAGGGTGTCAAACAAATCATCAAGGATGTCTCTACCTGATAGACAACTTCTACAGCAATAGTTCTTAAACTTCAGTGAGTAAATGAATTACCTAACCTAAGGATCTTGATAGTAGATTGAATCAGACATTATCACCGTGTGTGTGTGTGTGTGTGTGTGTGTGTGTAGTGACAATGTATATAACTGTATAACATAACTATGACTGGTGGGATTCTACATCATGTGTAATCAGAAGAATGAGAAATTATACTCCATTATATATGATGTATCAAAGTGCATTCTACTGTCATGTATGACTAATTAAAACAAATTTTTAAAAAAGATGACAGTAGACATAAAGTCAGGATGGAGACAGAATAGAGTCCACTGAATAAAATATGAGAACATTGCAAAAAAAAAAAAAAAAAAGAATGTCATATAGTTGGAACAATACAGTATATAGCCTTTTCAGATTGGCTTTTTCACTCCATGTTTATAGTTTCCTCAATGTTTTTTCACAGCTTTATAGTTCACTTCCTTTTAGTGCTGAATAATTATTTCATTGTCTGAATGTAACCACAGTTATTTATCCATTCATTTACTGAAAGACTTCTTGGTTGCTTCCCAGTTTTGTTTTAAATAAGAAAAAGAGTCCAAATATTTTAGACATGTGTGCAGAAA
This sequence comes from Marmota monax, assembly GCF_021218885.2. Lineage (NCBI taxonomy): Eukaryota > Metazoa > Chordata > Mammalia > Rodentia > Sciuridae > Marmota > Marmota monax. The sequence goes on from NW_026695227.1 coordinate 35,285,522, forward strand.
TCATGTGATGACCAGGATTTCCTTCAAAATAATACCAGAAAAGGGAGTAATAGGGGAAACATGAATTGTTATCAGCTGGGAGTGGGTGAGGAGTATATAGGGATTCATTATTATATTACTTTCTCTATTTATACATATGTTTGAACTTTTCTATAATAAAAACATTTCAAATGCAAAAAAAATTGTGACTCAGTAAGTCTGGGATGGAGACTGAGATTCTGTGTTTCTAACAATGCTGATGCTGTTGGTTGTGGACTGTATTTTGAATGTTAAGATTATGCAGAATTTCCTCTGAAATAGTCGCTCTCCATTACTGACCGCCAGACAAGCAGCAGCATCACCTGCAAACCTGTTAGAAAGGGGAATTCTTGGGCCCTGTTGGAACCTACTCAATCAGAGACTCAGCGAGTTGGGGACCAGCCATTTGTATTTTAATTTTAACAAGCCGTCCAGGTGACTCTGATGTCTGATAAAGTCTGAGTGCTACTGATCTAGAAAAGTATTTTCCAGCCTCCTCTGGGGAGCTTAAAAACAAGTCAGCCATGGTTTCCACACCATACCAATGAAATGAGAACTGTAGCACGTGGGGCCTTTCCATCATGGATATTAAAAAAAAAAAATCTCCCCAGGTGATTAAAATGTGTAGCCAAATTTGAGAACCATTGCTGGAGAGACAAGCTCACTTACTTCTTGAGTTTTTGCCAGGGAAAGTCTGGTAGAGGTCAGAGTGTCTGGGTCTGCTGGGCCAGTGGCTCTCCTCCTCCTCTTCCTCACTGTTGCTTTGAACCTGTAACCAAGATCCCAGCAGAATACGGTCAGAGCCAATGGGACACAGGGGCAAGAAAAGGTGCAGGGTGGCACCTACCTGTGGGGGAAAGAGGTTGAGTGTTTGGGAGACTTGGATAGGAATCTTGGATAGGAGATAGGAGAGGAGTATAGCTCTACATTTGATGAGAGGTGACAAACATGGAAATGATATTGCAAATAAACACAGCCTCTCTCTGTGGCAAGGATTTGAGAGATTTTTTTCTAAAGAATACAAATAATCAATGGCAGTAATACCTGTAGACCCAGGTAAGAGGACTGCTCAGTTTTAGAGGGTCCACAGGGTGAAGTGTTGGTAGACTTAGATGATGTACCCACCTGCTAGTCATGTGGCCCTGAGCTGGCTCCAGGGACCTGCATTGGTTTTGCCTGGTGTCTATTCTCTCAGAGGAGACTTATTTGCTAGTGTGTGCAATCCCAGGTCTGAGTGGTTAAGGGATTGTGGCATTTGGATATACATGCACATGGGTGTGCAAAGCTTCTTATACATAGGACAGACATATCCAGATATAGGCAGGGGAGGGGACAGATCAGAGGCTAGGGGGACGCTCATACTATCCTCTCCTAGCACAGAAGTCCTTAGTATAAAACTTCTAGACTTAGAAACTGGACTTTTAGGTCTTAATGGTTACACATTTCTTATGGTAGGAGAGAACATATTTTAGTTAATAGTTTCTAGCTTTGCGCATGCCTAACTTCCTTTTGCACTTTCATGAGGATCCCAGCAAATGATAAAGGCAGGTGTGTTTCATGAGAATCTTCAACGGGGATCAGATCAGATAAGAATAACAAAAGCAGCTTTGAAATCTGAATGCTCTTAAGAAACAAGGCCTGTTTCTCTTTCTCCCTGTATATTAATCCATTCTCAAAAGTTTCTGAATTTAATTCAAGAAGTGACACATCTAGGGAGGATAGAAACCCTGGATCTTCTATCCTTCTTACCCAGAAGGACTCCCTCATCTTCTGGGTAAGAATCCACAGATTTTCTCTGCCATTCTCTCCTTCACCTCCAACCCACTTACCTTCTCTAAGTACAAAGTGTGTTGAGGCTGCTGGGTTAGAGATCGGTGCAGTTCTGGTCTGTTTTGGTTCTGCCTCCATTTTTGCTGGATGATTGACAAGTCCAATGACTTAACCTTCTTGTCCAAGGAACTCTTTTGAAATAGGCTCTTTCTTGCTTTGCTCTTTCTTTTCCAGACTATCTCATTCGTGGCTGAATGAGCTTCCTTATTGGTAGCCTGTAGACCCCACAGCTCTCTCCTTACCTGTGCAGAGTTTGTGCTCCATTGTGGATTCGCTCTGGTTAGAGAATATATGCAACAGGGTGTCTCGGGGTTAGAATCCAGATCTTGTGATGGGGCCATAACTGTGGACATCCGTTGCTGTGTTTCCTCTTTAGGGTAGAAGACACATGGAGAGGAAGCAGGAAGCTGTGAATCCCTTGTAGGGCCGGCAGTCTCTTCCTGTGGACCTTCCTCAAACCCAGGGCCTTTCTGGAGAACCAGCTTCTCTTCTCTCACTCTGTCCATTACTTCCCACACTACTTGGTCCAAACTGTTTCTTTTGGGGGTGTTGCGGGGTGGAGACAACCGATCCCGGGAACCTGTGTACAGGCACATTTTGGAGATAGCTTTCCGGAGGCGTTCTCTGGGTGAGTGGGGCTCAGACTCTGGGGCCAGAATCCTGATGGATGGCACATCCGTTGGGTTGCAATTCCAGAACATATGGGATGGTGTGAATTTTTGGACAGGTGTCTTAGACACGTAGGAGTAGAGACAGAAGAAGGCATCAGCAGTGACAGCCAGGGTTTGCACCTGCTTGAACCTGCCTGGGTAAAGGGTTAAAGATGGTGATTCAGGAGCACATCAGCAAATTCTTTCTTAAATATCTCCCTTCAAAAGGCTTCCTAAAGCTCAAACTTCAAAGAAAGCTACCAATTTCCCCACTAGTGTTTTTCCCCTTTAGATTTTGTATACTCAGGGTACCTTTTCTGGACTTTCTTGAGTCTCCATACTCAGAGGATATCCCAAATAGGAAATAGAAAATGGGTTAAGATTTAAAGACATTGTACTGATTTGATTCAGCTGAACAAGAGAAGGTCTAAAGGAAGCAATAGTGGTCTGAGATCTCTTGAAGACTATTTCTTCAAGAGAAAGAAGCAAACATCAAAGTTATCCATCTTCCCAAACAACATAAGGGGAAATGGAAGAGACAAAGGGTCAAGTGAATCTAACCAAGAGAGTGTAGGATTTGGGGCCATTAGGCCCCTTTGTGAACAACCGAGGCTGGCAGAGAAGTGGAACACGCATCCATGGTAACACTCACTGGCTAACATGAGGCAGGGGTCCTCCATTTCAATCCTCCGCACCTGAGCCTTCAGGAAGAGCTGGAAATCGATGCCCTTGGCCTGAGAGGGGTTGGTGAAAAATCTTGCAGGGATCCGAGAAGTGTCTTTGTGGTCCTCTTGGCCAAAGCCCAGACTAAAGAGGACATCTTCTGCATCTTCTTGCACCTGGTCCAGAATCTCTGAGATGCTGAAATGAGGGAGTTTGGATAAACAGGAAACAACTTTGAGACCTAGGAAAATCCAGGATATCTAATAAAAGTATCAGGAGACATTTCTTTCTGGCCATTTCTCCACCTTCCTCTGTGACTTTGAGAAAAGCTTTCACTTCTTAGAACCTAAATTCTCTGTCTGAAACATGGGAATTGCAATCTGGTTCTAAAACTGAATAAAATCTCAGCACAGTACTGTGAGCAACTTATTACAGATGAAAAAATTTAAATAAATAAGAAAACATTTTGAAAAATGAAAAGCAGTGTAGATGCAAAGAAATTATGTGGTTGCATTATGAACTACTTATGCATTATTAATTAGATATGCTGTGACATATCTGGCTTTTGCTTTGCAACTTGCCACTCAACTTGCCCTAGTAGTTGTATGTGGAACAGTTAAACGATGAGTGCTTAAGAAACATAGGCCTGCTTTTATTCTCACTCTGAAGGCAAAAACAAATCAGTAGGTACATTCAAATCCTGATTATGGAAAATATACCTCTTACTAGCACTATTTTCAGGAGAGAAGCCCTGGGTCACAGAAGATCAAGTGCTCACTCACTCTTTCTTTCTCTCCGGCACCAACCTGTACCTACATTCAAATCTGAGTCCTACTGGTGACACCAGTGGTCAATAAATGCATTTCAGGCAATGGGGATGGGGTAGTTATAGATTATTAGAGGTTTTTAGATAAACATCATCACTCTTTTCAGAAATGATGCTGGGTTTTTTGATCCAAATAGGGATGGTCTTGCTTAATTAATAGCTGAAGAGTTAGAATCCCGAATCTACTCTGTGCTCGCCAACTAAGTGCTCATTTTATCTCCATGGTCCTGAGTGTCCCTATCTGTGAGTTGCAGACATATGACTGGAGAGTGATTCACAGCCATGGCTGCATGTGGGCCTTTAAAAAAATAATGCAGATACCTGAATCCTCTTTCCTGACATTCTCATTGAGTTGAACTGGGTATAGCTCAAGCTATACAGCTCAGGGAGGATGAATCTCTAAACATAGTCATGTGACAAAGTTTAAGTCTCAGAACCAGGTCTCGAATTAAAAATTTGACTCCAATTTTCAATATTCTCATCACTTTTCTCTTGTTTAAGATCTGTGCGTATGTTTTGTCCACCCTATAGCATTGTTGAGCCCCTCAGAGTCAGTCTGTCTCCTTCGGTTTTTTAAATTCTATAGTGATTGAATGACCAGCATTAACTGATATTTTATTGCTTCATTCAATCAACAAATTAGTTGATGGATCAATACACTGTTTATTGAGTACTTACTGTGAGTCTCAGCACTGTGACGTAACATCACTACACCTCCTGGAGTAGAATGTTCGGTGGGAGAAGATACCTGTATTTTATATATAGGATCCAGTTCCCTGCATCCCCCACTGTTCGTAAAGCAAAAATGGTCATATTTTTCAAGTGTTCATAAAAGCTCCAGTGAGACAGCCCAGAAAAAAAGGGAAATAGCTCTTAGGTCCATTCTCCTCTGCCTCTTATCTTCCTCACCCGCCCAGTCCTACTGAACTTAGTATTTACCTTGAACTAGTCTTGTTGGTCCCACCAGTCATGCTGCTGGATGCCAAACTACAGCCAAGATCAAGTAGCTGTCCAGGCCTGGGTGTGTGGAGAAAACTCCTGCAGAGATCAAAGCTGATGTCATACAAACCTCATTGCCAGCCTGCACCCTGGCACCAAGCATCCCCCACTGGGTATATCCACCCTCTGCTGGATGCCTTTGAACTATTTGTGGAAGAAACTCAGTCTATGTCCTCACTGCTGCTTAGAAAATTTCAGTCTCTATTATGAATCGGTTTTTAATTTCTTTGATTCTGGTCTTACTCTAGTTTTCCGTCTCCTAAAGGAGACATCATTTACCCTGACTGACCCTAATACTTACTTTGGGAAGAGTTTTCCATTGGCGGCCAGCAGTGTGGCTGGACAGGAACAGAAAGACAAAGAACATGTTAAAGGGAAAATGAAAATCACTGGAGTTGCTCCTCTGAACTTAAAACAGCCCTTCTATTCCCCTACACCAGTGCTACAGGCTAGCTGGACCACAAGAATTCCGCTCTTAGTGGGTCTTAAGATGATTTAGCATAGTTTAGAAGGGGGACAGGTAAGGCAAAAGACACCTGACCTCTGAACTTTTAACCCATGACTGATGTCTAGGTAAGAACCCCCCAACCCCCATCCTGAGGTGGACAGTCATTCTGCTCTCAAGGCTCCTGTTCCTGACCCACCACAAGACTCTCTATAGGTCCAGGAGAAATGGTAGATGGTTGGGCCTTCCTGCTGCACTCAAGTCCCTTCTTCCTGCAGAACAATCTCTCTTAAACCCAGGACTCAGTCTTTTCCGGGCTTTCTATAGAGAAAACAGTCTTGAAGATGTCTGGGCAACAAATATTACATTGATTTTTATGTTATCTTCCTAGGAGCCAAAGCCAAGCTCCAGGGAGAGACCTTTAGGAGTCATGATAGGCTGGCGAGGAAGCGTTTCTGAGCATTCCCGCTTTCTGTTTTTGCATGAGAATAACGAGACCATTCTTTCTCTACAGAAAGAACCCCAGGGAGAGCCTGCTTCTTTCTCAAGTTTCCCCCTTCCATACTTTCCTTAATTCATCCAATGTGTAGCTTCTTCCCTTGTCTCAACCTCAGAGAGCTGTGTCACTTACCCTCTGCTCCAAGGGTCAAGTCATCCTCAAAGCTGGCCCCATGGCTGTAGCACTCTGTCAAATAATCAGGTGAGGGTCACGTAAAATTAGTCTGGAACACACACACACACACACATACACACACACACAAAGACACAATTGCATATTTGAACATCTACACAATCCTTAGATTTGCACAACCACATATGACATTAGGCATCCACATGTTTCCAGAGCTACCCTGGGGAATTTCACTCATGTTTTGATTCAGAATCACACATACACTCACATATACTAACCCGTGTTTTATATCACACAGTACCTTGCCAAACGGAAAACACATGAGGGTGTACACCCTCACACACAGACACACACATATATAAATGCACACGTTTTATAAAGCGCTTTCCCCATAGCAGTGGTCCTTGGCTGAGCACCACTAACAGAAGATAATTTTTGAGTATTGGTGAGCTTGTGGGCTCCGAGCTGGCACTTTCTTTTGGGCCTTCTGGACTGCCTTGTAACAACGAAAAGGTGTTTTGCAGACACTTTAGAGATATGCAAGCATTGTTATGTGTGTATACCCCGCCCCCAACAGCTGTATTGCTCTTCAGGTAGAAGAGCAGAACAGAGTCCATACTTACCATTGTAGATGGATTGTCCTGCTTCTTCACAAAGCCCCTCTTCAGAGTCTCTAAAATCCAAAAATCATCTTACACATTGAAATCACTACAGTTTTTATTGGACTTTTCGTGAATGATTTCTCACATATTCATATTATTTTCCAACGGGAGTCAGCAGTACTTAATTTGCTTTTCTTTTGGAGAAAGCTAAGACGGTGGTTACTTGATGGACAAATTTATAGAAGTGTCAATGAGGAGCTGGGATTGGAATGCACTATATTTTGATGGTACTGCCATTGTCCTGGCGACATTGTTTAAGGCCAGGTTTGGAATGATTCTTCAGTCTTTAGGTAAAATACAAAATAGGGAATAAAGAAGAAAAACTACATGCATTTATAGAAGAGGGGTTTTGGTGCCATATTTTCCAAATCACAAACATCATTTTTTTTCCTTAAAGATTTTAGGAAATCACCTTATCTACCCACACCTCCTTTTTCTTGGAACCACCATCTTGCTCAGTATCATGTCTTTCAGGAAACAGCAGAACTGCACCCTGGTTATTTTTAAGATTTTGAGATATGGTCTTATCAAACATTTACCATCTCTACCAGAAGAACAAACGGAAATCAGCATAAGTGGTGGTAAGAAACAACTCGGTTTTATAAACAAGGAAGGAATTTGCTCTCTTTCAAAACAGGTGATTGAAGTAATCTGTGAAAAAGCTTTGAACTGGGACTAGCACATCTGGTTCCAGACTTGGCCTCTTGTTGCTAGAGTGTTCTCAAACACTGTGTAAGGGCCTCAGATCTCTAGATTTTATCATGAGCTAAGTCCACTTCAGGCACCGGTATGTAGTGAGATTTGTAGAGTTTGCTTTCCTGAAAGTTTTTAAAACAGCAGTTGTGCACGATGCTTTGAATGTAATCTCAAGTGGCGGCTAGAGAGGAAAAAGGTTCGAATGATGAGTTAGCAGGGAAAAAGTCTGGAGCTGGCCCTAAACAAGCCTCCCCTTTTATCCATCTCCAGCAATTCAGATACCTCTCAGGCTCTTGGAGTATTACTTGACAGGATGTTTAACAACAGCAATGGGATTAATTAATCAAATCAAGTGAGATCAAGTGGCACTTACATTTTACAAGATAAATCATTACATATCTAGACAACTTTTGCTTGTACCTTCAATACTGAAAGGTATTGAAGCTTAAGCTAATTAAGAACAAGTAACTCTAATAATACAACTAGAAGTACAAATATATACTTTTGTCCTTTCACATAATTACACAAAAATGTGTTGTAATGTAATACTACAAACGTGTATATATATTAAAATATTTTAAAAATTCATAAACATTAATATTTACTATGAGTGCTAAAATGCTACGTAATTAATATAGTCATCTAATACTAGAATATTAGATTTATATTGCATTTTATGCTTGTGTTATTGCTATACGCTATAGGTTGAGAATCTTTTATCCAAAATGCTTGAGATCAGAATTTGGGTTTTTAAAATTTTAGAATATTTGCATATACATAATGAGATATCTTGGGGGATGGGGCCTAATTCTAAGCATGAAACTCATTTATGTTTTATATACACTCTGTACACATAGCCTGAAGGGAATTTTATGTGATATTTTTAGTGTACTGCATTTTGACTGTGACCTATCCCATAAGGTCAGATGTGGAATTTTCCACTAATGGTTTCATGTCAGCCCTCAAAACATTTCAGATTTTGAAGTATTTGGATTTTAGGATTAGAGATGAAATTCCTAAGGCATACTATTACCAGAACTACAATTAAAACAGACTACTATCCCACTTCTAGGTTGTACCCAATGGAAATGATGGTGCATATTTTCTCTCTCTCTCTCTCTCTCTCTCTCTCTCTCTCACACACACACACACACACACTCTAGTCATTAATAATCCAAAAAGGAAACCCCCGAATCTCTACTTAGTGTAAAATGGAAAAACTTATAATGATAATTATGTAATTTAATACTACTGAAGGATAAAAAAGAATGATCTACTGCTACATGTAAATGCATGGATAAACATCACAAATATAATGCTAAACAAATAAACAGATAAAATAGTATATATTGCACGATTCTGTTACATAAAGTTTAAAAATTCTAAAACTTGTCTATAATATTATAAATCAAGATATTGATTACCCTGGTAGGCGGGGTAGTAAATAGAGGGAGACAGAAAGGGGTTTTTGGAGTGCTGGTAATGGTCTTCTTCAGGTTTCTGGGTTGCGTTCCTTTTGTGAAAATTCACTGAGCTCTATACTTAATGCTCACTGATTTTCCATAAAGTATATTATACTTCAATATAATTTGTATTGAAATCAAACATGTGCTGGGTGCAGTGGTGCACAACTGTAATCCCAGTGACTTTGGAGATGGAGGCAGGAGGATTGCAAGACCCGGTCTTAAAAAACACACACACACACACACACACACAAAACAGGACTGGGGATGTAGCTCAGTAATAAAGCACTCCTGAGTTCAATCCTCAGTAGGCCCAAAAGCAAAGCAAAACAAAACACAAACAAACAAAAACTGATGATATGTATACTTCAATAAAATTTGCTATTCAGTAGACACAGTCTTTATTGGGTACTCATCCTACAGTTCTCTAGTCATGCCCTTCTCTAGTTGCAGTCATTTTGTATTCTCTTTTGGGGGACCAGCTTGGGGCAGTGAGCTTTCCTGTGTGTGTGGTGGGGGGAATCTAACACAGAGTATGAACATGAGCTGGATCTATTGATGCCTTCTTACTGAGCATGATGATTTGAAACTTCATGGCCTACACCCAGGTCCCACACATTCATAAGTCATTGTGTAGACAAGAAAATCAATGACTGGGGACTAGATCCATAGCTGCTCCCCTCTTCTCATTCTTGTGTTGAAAGGTCCCTTAGCATCATTTCAACTGTGAATTAGAGGAGCCAAGGTACTGTTCTTCCTGTAGATCCAATTCATAAACAAATAGTTGTGTGTGGAATCGGATTGTGAGAAGAAGCATGTGGCTATTTTGAGCTCCTTTCAGCAGTTTACATAGATGTCTGCCTGCAGAGATTTAAGTCGAAGCCCTCATGATGATTTCTGGGCTCTGAACTCTTACTCCTGATGATTCATGAGCAAGATTTTTTTGTCCCAGAAAATTCCTTGACAGTGTAAGGGGAGAAAGAAAACAGGAGAGCCATGATTTGTAAAGATGTGCATGTTCTAATCCTGTAGCAGAAAGGAGTGCCACTAGATTTCAGTTGCACTGAGAGACTGACACTAAATTGTCCAAGAAGGTGGTGGATTTTCTTAGAGAACTTGGAGAAAAGAAAGCCTTCTTGCTACCAGAGGATATTTGGTATTGAAAATGGAAAGAAAATGGAAACTTTGGGTCTTGGAATCAAATTTGCAAAGTGCCTCCAGGGCAACCAAGTGGACAGATAAACAGTGAATGTATGTACCTGGTGCATCTGTGGCTGTGGCTGCCTAAGAATTGAAGACCATGGCACCTCAGAATGTCATGCTTAGAGTGTGCTTTTCCTGTCTTCTTCCTATCTGCTTACCAAAGGCCAAGTGTTCTCTCACCATCATCAATCATTCTCATCATTATTATCCTTTAATTTCTTTAATTTTCCCATTACAACTAAAAAGTGCAATCATGCATATCCTTGTTCTGAGAAACATGCCATTAGATGATATCATCAGTGTGCAAACATCATAGAGTGTACTTACACAACCCAGATCAGCTATAATGTCACTTGGTGATAGAATCTTAGGGGACTACTGTTGTACATGCAGTTTGTCACTGACTAAAGTGTCAATAAGAGGTGCATGACTCTATTACATACGTACTAAAGAGAATTAGAAAATCAGAAAATTGGAAATGTTTTCTAAATCTAACAAATCCCTTTCCAGAGACAAATGTGAGCATGTCAATAGATTTATGGCCTTTTTGAGTTTAAATATTGAAAGTTTTTCAAAATATAGAAAAGAACTATGACAGGTACCCCTGTCTCACCACCTGGCTTTCACATTTGAACCATATGCCATATATTAGCTTCAGGAAGAAATATAATGTTAAATAATCAATAACAGAATCTTAAATAAATAATAAAACATTAAAAGTTTAACTAAAGTCTCATTGATTATCATTGTATCTACTCTTTCGATTTCTAGTGGTAATCACTTTCCAATAGTTGGTGTATATTATTTCTGATCATACTTTTTCCTAATAGAGGTAGATAGAAAGACAGATAGATCAGTAGGCCAATAGATAGATTTTATGAAATTACAAGTAGGTATAAAACTCCTTTTAAATCAGACCATTTGTACGCCATTCTAGAGTACAAAGCATGTACCTATATATCATCTCATTTAAACATCACACTTTATTATTTGACACTTCATTATTCAAGGGTTATACTTTATAGGGAAGGAATCTACCACGGAATTTCACTTATTTGCTACACAGGTAGTAGCACAAGAATTGGGCTCGACTCTTGGAGGCTTTTCACTCACCAGACCATCTTTTTTTAAGTTTTAGATGAGAGTTTATCTTTGTAGAACATAGATTTTCTTGAGCTTACAATTTTGTAGAACATATTTCTTGAGCTTACAATTTTGTATTTCCGTGAATTTATTCATTTCAACTAGAATGTAGTATATTTGAAATTAAGGAGCATATTTGAAAATATGTGGCACCTTGTCAGACAATTGGACATTCATCAAATGCACACGTAAATTGATAAGACTCAAGAGTAGTTAATGAGATAAAGACAGTAGCTGAGCCAAGGGTTTCTCCTGTTCACACCTGTACAGCACTTTAAAACCCAGTAACCTGCAAAACATTCCTATTATCATCATCTTTTATCTTCCATTATGTTGAGGATGACTAGTTGGCTTTGAAGTCAATGAACTGTGAGTAAAATTAGAATAACAAGGACAACACATTTTATAAACTATAAAAACAAGCACAAAATAAATCCTCCTTACATTGCCTTCTAGGGCAGAGTTCTCAATGACTAGGGACTAGACCCATAGCTGTTTCCCTCTTCTCATTCTTGTGTTGAAAGGTCCCTTAGCATCATTTCATCTGTGAATTAGAGGAGCCAAGGTACTGTTCTTCCTGTAGGTCCAATTCATAAACAAATAGTTGTGTGTGGAATCAGATTATGAGAAAAAGCATGTGACTATTTTTAGTCAACCTTGGATTATTTGGTGCTATTTGTTTCTTACTGAATAAAGAGTGGGTTATTGATATCATTAATAGATGAATTTAGATTAAAATCTACATAAAGCTTGAGACATTCCTGCCTTCCTGGAGAGAGAATAAGGATGCGCAGGAGCTAATACATTCTGAGAATTCATTCTCACAAAAGCGATCAGGCTTAAGTAGGTCACTAGCTTCAGCTTTGTGTCTGGGTAGACTGAACCTAAGACGATAGAGGCTGAAGGAGTGTGGGTTTCCTATTCCAATGTTTCTGAGCAAAGAGATGGCATACTTTGCTTTGAAAGGCCTGAACTCTTCACTGCTTTGAATGACAGTGGTGACCCTGAGCCCTCCTCCTGATCTGCAGCAGAGACAGAACAATGGTGCACTGCTCCTTGGCAAGAATGATCCTCTTTCTAACTCCTGTTTTGTCACACAGTGTGGGACTCCAGTCTGAAGGGGGAAGTAGTGGAGTGGGAGTCTGGAACTCAGTCCCGCCATGTCCCATAGATACCCATTTCTGCCTATTCTTTAGTTCACATCCACCTAATTCCCAAGCCTTCAGCCTCACTCCAGGGTTACATTTGCTTCCCATCCTGGATTAGCAGCTGACGCCAAATCCTTTCAACACCCTGTCAATCACTGTCAACCTCATCACCTCGGGTCTGGTTCAAACCCATTGGCCTCTCCGAGTTCCTGAGGAGCATGCCCATTAACATAGCCGACCCCCAACCACATCCTATGCCATAGTCTGTCTAGCACTCACCCGCAGTCCTGCAGCCAGTCTTCAATCTTATGGATCGGATTCCCTAGAAAAGTCACACATCACATTATTGTGAGGCCTGAAGGGAACCAGACCTCTTCCCTGCAACTCAACCCATTCCACAGTTTTATCCTCATTTAAGCCATATCACGATTCATTTTTTTCCCCCCAAATAAGCAAGAATAGGTTTATTTATATCAGAAGTTTTGTTTCCTCTGTGTGGTCTCATCTGAACCTCCAAGAAGCTATGAGGCATGTAGGAAAGAAACTACTGTTTCAACTGGACCAGCACGTCTCAGGTAAGTGACTTCTCAAAGGTCACACAGCTTGTTAGTGACAGAGTTGCAGCCAGAGTCCAGGCACAGCTTGAGCATAGTCTGTTACATAGACAAAGTCAAAACCTCCCAAAGCCTTCATTCACAGACTACCCCTGCTTCCCACAGAAGCTTCTCAGGATGACACAGAATGTGCCCCTTTCTAATCTTACGACTGCCTCTTTCTTGCATAATTTATATCTTGAATTTCTTTTTGCCCTTTCCCTTAAACTCATTTAGATCTGTTGAAAGGAGCCTCTCTGAGGTCCTAGTCTAAATAAAGGGGCCATGCCCCCTGTCTGTGGGCCTGTGTCACACCAGACTATGTGGGAGTCTGTGTGATGTCTAACTGCCTCTTACCTTCCTGGAAAACATCATCCAGGCTGGAAGGCTCAGGATCTGGGACATCCTGCAGGGCGGCTGCTGCTTCCTCTTCCAGGACCTGGGTCTGCCAGTTTCGGCTCTGACGGAGCCAGGCCCGCCGTTTCTCCCAGGACGTGGGGCTCAGGACAGAGGCCTCCATGGCCCAGGCTCACACTTCAGGGCCTCTCAGCGCCGTATTGCTCTCCTGAGGGTAGAAATAGCTATGTTCCTCATCTGTTCAGAAACCACTCCTTCCCATCTCCACAGGGAGGAGCTTGATCTCTGCCCATGCAGGGGGAGGGAGGAGATGCCTTGCTCATCTTCTACCCCATGCAAAAAAGAAATTCTCTGTCACATCTAAACACCAGAGCAAGCCTTTGAAATCAGTAAGTCCAAAAGCTCCAAACATTACAGGATTTAAGGGACATTGAGAAGGCTCTTCTGACTTCAAGTATTTGTATTTTTATGGTAACTGAAATGGATATTAAAGAACAGTCTTCTTTAATCCTCAAGGATTTTGTCTCCAAGAATCTTCCATTGACACCAAAATATCTTTATAGTAACAATTCACAAAATTCTCTTAATTCTATCCTCATCCAGATATATAAAAAAATTTAGGTTTTCAGAAGTCAAACAGCTTTTCTAAGGTCCCACAGCCAGATGTCACCCCACCTACAGTAATTTTGGATTTTGTTTGTTGGTTTCTCTTGATCTGTTTTGTTTCCTTTTGATATATTAGGGGTCCACATAGGATTTATCTCAGGAAAATCAAAGCTGTGATAGAAACAAGGAGATTCTGCTTTAAAGCAATTAGCAGATCGCACCTTTGAGATAATTACTTTCTGATCTGTCAACTTGTGTTTCTGCGTAACTGTGGGTTACTTACCCAGTTTATCAGTGCAATAACTGATTCAAATGCATTGATTTCATTTAACATTATCTAATCAACACCTCTGAATTCTAAAAAAATACATAACGATGGCTATAGGCACAGATTCAAAGAGGAAGAAAGAAAGACAGAATTATTCAATTGTCCAGATAGAGCTCAGAGAGGCTGCTCTGTCCTCTGTCTCTTCCAGGCCAGCCCCACTAGTGTCCCTCCTCAGTGAGGAAGTAGATGTGGGACCAGGGCTCTCTGTCTTCCCCCCATTTCCTTGAGCCGCCATGAACTATTTTATCTTCAGAGCTACACTTTTAATTGCTGGAGTCAGGAAAAAGAAAAAGAAAAAAGAAATAAGAGTGACAGTTTCCAGAGACTTCCGTTCTTTCAAGACTTAAAAACAAAATCATTAGTGAGACAGTCAATGATTTAGGAACTAAAATAGCTATTTTTGAAGAGAACATCCTGAACATAAAATGTATTCCTGGGGCAATAAAATTGTTTTAGATGCCTCTGCTTGCTGCAGACAAAATATATCCAGAGAAAAAATAATACAGAATGACGGCTGTCTGATCCAGATTCTTTTGTGTCAGGTCCAATCCAAGGCATTTTTCCCCCCAGGGGAGACAGCAGTTAGCACCATGAGGCTTTGTGTTTACTCTGGGCAACTGGTCCTTTGTGCCTTTTAGGGAAAAATTAAATCATTGAATTAAGCTTGTGTCAGAGGGAAGCCACATGGTGGGTAGCAGGCAGGACTTGCTGTCCTTGGGCGATAAAGAAAGGATGAAGCTGCCAACAGAAAGAACTTAACAAGAGAGTCTGAAAAACCTTGATCACGGTGCGTTTTCCTAGTCCTGACCTCCAAAATATTTAATAGGTTGGCTCCAGCCAGCCCAGAGAAGAAAATATCAAAGACTGACTTGCCTATTGTCCTTAATCCCTGCAAGAAGTGGATGTCACGTGATCATAGGGACTCTTCAGTGCATGAGAAGAACATTTTTGGTGCTTAGAAGAATTTGAAAGGAAGGCTGGAGGACAGGAAGGAAAGAACGGAAAGAAGGAGAGGAAGAGAGGGAGGGCAGGGTAGCTGACTTCCACACTCTGCCAATCACTAATGGCAAACCTTGGGAAATTCAATCCTTTTCTCTGGTCTCGGTTTATCAGTGAGGACATTATGGCTTTAAGATTTGCTGTCTCTACTACTATAAGCTTCTGGATGTCTCATGTTAGAGCAAAATCCCCATAATGCCTAGTGTGGTGCTGGCATCTCGCTAATTGAGATGATAGATAGAGGGTTTCAACATCCCCTGTGATATGAATCTATTCTATATTCCTCTAAGATGTCTGAAACTGCCTCACAGTCATACAGATGAATTTCTTCTCCAATTCCTTTAAGTCCCCAATTTTCTTGTCCCCTTCCTTCTTCCTCTCCCTCAGTCTTGGCCACACTCTCCCTGCAAATCCCAGCTCTTAACTGACTTCCCCCAGGAAGCCAAGCTGGGCTTTCCCCAGCCTACCCTGTCACCAAGGCCCTTTCCTTCTTAGCCTTTTCTTCTTAGTTATCATCACTAATATACTTTATATATTTATTGATTGATTGTTTACCCTTCAGATTAGAATATGAGCTCCAAGAGGACAGAGATATTTGTTCAGGTTGCTCACTGCTGTGTTCTAATGCCTACACAGAATCTAATACATAGTAGTTGCTTAATAAATACTAAATGTTTAGTAGATGACCATTCTCCATGGGAACTCAATGCTTTCTATAGACATCCCAGACACATGCAGCTTCAAAACTGTGATAATAAGATTTCACTATGTGCTTACTAAGAATATAAAAAAAATATTTTGAGCTAAAAATTGAAGAGAAGAGGGAAGACTCTTTTATAACTTGTTTTTGCCCTAGGAGTTCCTATAATTGAGGACAGAAGTTGTATTTGCATGCCTATTACTATTTGCTATCTGTCTTTATGGCCTATATATAGTAGTTTTATTTATGTAAAGATTTAAGATAAAATGCTTATGGAAACAGAATCCTTAATGCTCAAGGGGAGTTCCAGACAAAGACTTAGGAATAAATGGCAAGAAACAGACTAAGAGAGGTTGCATGCTCTATGGCCCACTGAGAAGGACCACCAAATTCCAGGCAATTCTGGTGAGAAGGGAATAATTTGTTCACTTGAAATGTCAACAGTGGTCTTGGGTATGAGAGAAAAGATGCAGGGTCTTCACAACTGTGATACACTGGACATGGTGTGGGCAACTAAATTAATTTCCCCCAGTCTTTGGCACCCTTGGGTTGCAGACAACTACAAATACTATAAGAACAGCAGTGTTAGGAGGCAGGGGAAAGCAGAACTGTCTTGTTTATGGTAATGGGAGGAAGCTATACTGCTGGGAGATAAGAAACGGGCATTCTTTGCGGAAATCTGGAGGAAGTGACCCATGGTCATCAGAAAAGCACATCAGTATTGTTGTAGAGAATTGAAAGACAGATACACTTAGATGTCAAAATAGGAGTTTTGAAGTCCTTGGGGCCCCTTGTCATATGGAGAAGGGCACAGACACACTTCCTCCGAATAAGCCAATCAAAAGCACATTCTTAGAATACAATGTAAAGTGAAAAGAGCACTGGCTGCCAGCATTGCTGAATTTATTTTCACACATTGCATTTGAGTTTGAAATACCCGCAGTTATCTTTTCTCCCACTTCCCCACTAACCCAAGAAGCCCCACCCTGGGTTTAATTACTTCTTGCTTGGATTGCTCTAAGCCTTATCCTTTCCCTTTGCTATCATGTTCTGCACTTTCCCTCTCCACTTCCCTCTATTTCTCTAATGCATTTATATATTTTTCCCATTAAAACATAGGAAATGATTCAGTGGCCTCTGGAGTTACTTCCCACTTTACAAATCTCCTTTTAAATGCACACTGAGTTGTGGGGATCCCGGACTTGCAGATTTCACTGACCCAGGGAAGTTTGGGCCCCGACAAGGGAGGCCCAGCTGGACTCCAGAGGAATGAGTTTCTGTTAGGGGTTGCTCACCAACGCCCAGCACTTCTTGGATTTTCTGCTTCTTTGTTTCAGCTTACACAGTGCCATTCATCTTCTATTTCCCTGTTATAGGCCAACTTAAAGGATCTTTCTTTGATCAATCTCTAGCAACTGGCATGCATGCCATATTGTGTTATACTCAACATGACAGCAAGAGGCTACCTTTCTTGTCATTATGTCCCACTCTTTCTCATCTTTCCCCAATCCCTATCTCATGACATAGGAGTGCTTTTCAGTGGGCATGGCTCAGTCATTGCTATAGGGGCAGAGAAGCAAGAATCAGGTTGGTGTTAGAAAATGATCCTCAGCTGGTGTGTATCATAGGACAGGTGCTCCTGATTTTCCTCCTGGTCTCAGATCCTATGTATACCTGCTGCCTCCCTCATAGTGAAAAAGAGAGAGGCTTGGGCATGGTCTTCCCAGTCCTTGGTTGGTACAACATAAGGATCCCTCAAGTCTAATGAAATTTATAAAGTTTAAGCTAACAAATTATTCTATCTTCAAAAACTAGTTTCCATTTATTTTGATTATTCTAAGAATAGTCAAAAATTCCTTTGAAGGTGAAATCTATCACCTTCTTGGTTCTGGATTATACTATATTTTTGTATTTAACCTCCTCTATGAGGGTAGAAGTCTGAAGCCTGCAGGTATCTTTTCTCCCACTTCCCCACTAACCCAAGAAGCCCCACCCTGGGTTTCATTATTTCTTGCTTGAATTACTCTAAGCCTTATCCTTTCCCTCTGCTATCATATTCTGCACTTGTCCTCTACACTTCCCTCGATTTCTCTAGAGATTTGTTCCCTGAAACCTTTTCCACAATCTGTTTATAGAGTTCTGCAATCTGACTACAACCAACTAGGGGAAGAGAGAATTCTCCCTGTTCTGAGCATGCTGTGGTTAAAATGGAAATTGTAGCACTCAGAATGGAGGCAAGACAAGAGAAATCGCCTCTAGTGGTTTGAGATTTGGGAACTGTGTAAGAGCTGTGAACTTCTAACAAAGGATCATCATCAGAAGCAGAAACTGCAGCAGCAGCAGCAGCAGACCTTTAGCAGTATGTCACTATTGCTGAACTGAGGACACCACCTGACTTTCAGTTTCTGTTCATTGACATGCAACAGTCGAAGCGATGGGGACTCACAATAGCTGATATGTCTAATATTTATCTGTCCTGTAAACTACTTCACTTGATCTTGACAAACACTTTAGGGCTAATCATCATCACCTGCAGCTCAGAGGGAGACCTATCTTGTCCAAGGTCACATTTAGGAGAAGATTGTAGAGCTATTCACTATTCACCTTCTATTTGAGATTTAGACTCAAGTTGACCTGATTCCATGCTGTACACAGTCTTTCCACTAATTATAGAATAAGAAAATAGACTAATGTCACCATCCAAGTGTCAGTGGTGGATGTAATCAGGGATAAAGGAAAGGAGAAACTGTTTTAGTAAATTCTGTATTTTACATGGCTGTGTAAACTCTCCATCTTATAGTCTCATATGGAAGAGGCAACATAAACCCAATGTAATTTGTACTTGACTTTGTGATAATCTTTAGTGAAGTAAGTATTACTTGCTTTGTTTGTGTTATTCGTATAATTTTCCCTCTTGACTCCTACTAGAGATTATGAAGCAGTTTTTATCCTTTCTGAGGCTTATAAAGCAGTTTTTTTTTTTTTAAATTTTTGCAAGGATCTAGTTAGGTTCCACTTGCAAGGAGAAATTCTAGAATTCTCTATAGCTTTCAGTTTTTTTTTCCTGAGCAATATCCCCAGTCCTTTTTATTTTTTATTTGAGAAAGGGTTTTGCTGAGTCGCTTAGGGCCTCATTAAGTTTTTGAACTTGTGATCCTCCTGTCTCAGCCTCCCATGTTGCTGGGAT
The DNA here is from genome assembly GCF_021218885.2 of Marmota monax. NCBI lineage: Eukaryota > Metazoa > Chordata > Mammalia > Rodentia > Sciuridae > Marmota > Marmota monax. Next base: position 35,304,669 of record NW_026695227.1, read on the forward strand.
TGCAGGTATGTACCCAGCTGCTTTCTGGTTGTTGTGGCAGTCAGAACATTTAACAATGGCCATGTGGTGGCACTGAGCAATCAGAGCTGATAACTGTCACAGTCCTGTAGGTGGGCCAAGTAAGTGACTGGCTGATGTGGCACTGAATTTTGGGAACTAGGCTGGGAAATCTTTTGGGAAGAAATGGGATAACTGAGTTGATGAGCACTCAGAAGTCTTGGAGCAATGGGTATTTATCATAATTTGCTATGGACACATTTAATATTTCAATATGCATGGACCTACCAATTTGTATCTGCCAAATATCAGCTCTGCTGATGGGTGCTTCAAAATGGGGCTTTTGTGGGGGCCCAGTAAGAATAGCCAATGCTGTTTTTTCTTTAAAGTTCAGAGTTTTATTTAGAAACTCATAAGAAGAAAAACTTAGAAAGAACTTGGATCTTGGAATCGAAGTAAAGTAGGGATTAAAGTTCTGTCTATTGGGGGACCAACACATAAAATTTGGGGGTGCACACTTAAATTTTATCTAAACCATAGCATTCATGAGGTTTATTCTGGTACACAATTAAGTTCTCTAGAAATGGTTCGATTCTTTGGGCTTTGGATTTTAAGGTTTTCTGGGTAGGACTAGAGCTGCATTCATTCAAGAGCTTTTCTGCTCCTCCTTTAAGACATGGTGGTTAATCCTGTCCAGGCTACTCCATCTTTGGCTAGAGTGGAAGTCAGCTGTTTGAAAACATTTGGTTTTAAACTGCCATGAGGTGAGCAGTTTTCCTTCTCCATGTGCTCCCTGCCATCATATACTCCCCCACCACAGGCCCAAAGGCAGCTGAAGGATTTCAAAAGCCTGGTGAAAGTAACATGATGCTTGAATGATGAGTGGGAGAACAGGAAAAGCAGCCATTTCTGGAAACTTCTGATGCCCCGCACGACGCCTGACTATCACAGATCCAGACAGAATGCCTGGGCTCCACCAGAGACCCTGTGCTGCTGCCCTTTCTCCTAAACAGATCTGAAACTTCTGCAAGCGGGCATCTAAATCAGCTTCTGTTGAAATGAGTATAGGTCGGCTCTGAGGCAGCTCTGTCCAGGGCTACGGTAAAAAAGATAGTGATCACCTTTTACCCCACAAATGAAATATCTATTCTAAAATGTGCTGATTTAACCATGAAACAATGGTTATGGATTGAACTGTCTCTGCACCCCCCAATGATATTTTTAAGTCCCAAATCCTGGCACCTGAAATAGGGTCATAGCCATTGGGTGAGGTTATACTGGAGTAGAGTTTGTCCTTGTAAAGAAAGAAGAGACTCAGCACCGAGGGAAGATGACTTGAAATGATGGTGACTGAGATCCCTGTATGCTGCCACAAGCCACGGTCCCTGGATCTACCAGAAACTGGAAGAAGATGAGGAAGCCAGCAGGGAAACCCTGATGGGAATGTGCAATGGGGAGACATGTTTGCATAGAAGTAAAACAAACCCTGTAAGCAGCCAAAAAAAAAAAAAAAAGTTCTGTCTACTTACACAAATTTTCCTTGATAAAATTATTAGTTCCCTCTATACCTAAGATTTTCATACATTAAACCGATAATGTGCCAATTTCTTTCTTTTTTTTTCTTTTTGGTTATTGGAGGGTAAAATTAGGCAATGTATAATAATGATAGCTATGATTATTTTTAATCTGCCTTCATCTAACACAGTCACTAAAGTTGGGACATTTTTGGCGATAAGGAAAGAAGGAAGCTGGAGAGATGAACAGTTAAGTGTATCTAATCCAGAAAGTTAAAGAGGGGTGTTGCTGGCAGGCAGAGAGGAACAATGAACAGGGAAAAACCCCTTGTTCTTATCTAATGTCAAAGGGATGGGAGGGATCATCTAACTTTGCTTGCTTGTTTTCTGGGACAGGAAACTGGAGAGAGACAGAGACAGACAGAAGACTTATCTGGAGTCACAAAGGAAAATGGTTAGAAGTAGGATTCAAACTCACAGGTTCTGTGGCCCAGATGTGTGTGCTCTCCCTTGACAACCTTCCTTGTGCTATTCTTGGTCCAGGCCTAGCCAGGCCTCCAGTGCTTTGGGCCTCTGCCCAGGGACCTGGATGGTGTAGGCCTCCCTCCTCCCCTGACTGCATTCTATCAATGCCCCAAGCAGAGCCCACGAATTGGCCCTGAGAGCGAGAACACGCGTAGGATGAGAGAAAAAGGAAGTGGAGTTTCCATAATGGCCAGAGACCTTCCGCATCCACAGTGGAGACGCACTTCCCTACTCAAAGGGCTGCGGGGAATTCCAGAACGGCTGACAGTTCCGTCTGTGGTCAGGATGATCTCCGCCTCCAGCCAGGTTGGCTGTCCCCAGTCTCCATGCCCCCAATCTGCAATAGGCTCTCACACCCTTTCATCTTCTTGGCTTCTAACCCCTTTCCGTGTCACTTTAATTTGAAAGATCATCAGAACAAAACTTACCTGAGTAGAGCACTTGAGTGTTCCCAGACTTCTGGGGTCTAAAGGAGTGCTTTAGTCTAATTCAGGGAAAAAGAAGGATGTTATTTGGTAAAGAGCAACCAGAACAATGCCAACGAAGCAATGCAACTAATTTCCCTCCTTCCCACAAATCATTTTAGTTGAATAAATACTGAAGGAAGACCATTGAAGACCTCTTTTTTTCTCCTTCCTGTTCTTCCTTATTTCCACTTTCAGAAAGTTGGGTGAGTTTTATGGAAGGGTTACAAACTACTACAGGAACTATTAAAGCTCTGTATTTGGGAAAAGCAATCCTGTACTTTCATTGAGAGAGACACCATTCTTTTTTTTCCATCTGGATGGGCTGAAAAAGACTCCCAGAAGAAGACACAGTGGTTCATCTGGCCTGGTTTCCAGAGGGTTTGGTGGAGAGAAGGTAGGAAGAAGAATAAGCAGATTTCTTGATGGTTGAATTAGCTCTGTGAATTTATATCGTCAATCTGGCCCCATCTTCTTGGTGATGAAGCTCTTTCTCTCATGTATTCAGTGTTATTCTTCCCCATGTTTCCCCCCCCCCCCTTCGTAGGATACATGCTCTTCTTTTCAGTACTTGGCTCGTTTGCTTGAACTTTATTCTCAACCCAAATCTGGGTTCCAGCCGTTCTGCATTAGGCCCACGCAGGGTGGGGCCAGAGCGCTGTGGAACTGGGTTAGCCGCTTTGGCCTTGTCTCAGGTGGAAAACAGAACAGCTGTCAGTTTTCAAGTGGAAATGCGTATTTGATCTTTTCCCCCTTTACTGTAGCCTAGAGTGAAGCCTGTGGTTGTGACACAGGCGGAGACCAAACCTCTTCTGCGTAGTTTATTAGAATCTGAATCATTAACCTTGAACTGACAATGACTGTTGGGTCTCTGTGGCCACAGATTATGCCTAATCTCGGGATTCGATCTTAACTGCCAGAGGATCAAAGGATTCATGAGAATGTGTTATTATTATGGTGATAAATAGTCTCTAAACTGCCTGGGGTGCCTGTGAATAAGAAATCACATGTTAGACCCACTCTTTCCCTTTGGTTATATCTTCAGTTTGTGATCTCTCTTAAGGTTCTCAGTAGAGACAGACAATAAGCCCCGTTTCCTCCTTCCCACTAATGCTTCATGTTATGGGAGAAACCAGATCTGTGGCTCTAACCACCCAGGCTGAACAACTGGTGACCCTGAAGCTTGGACACACTTCATAAGCCACAAACCTGCGGCGGCTGATCCTAGGCCCTGTGCTGAATAGTTTAGGAATTGTTGCCCCTCTACCTGGGATATTTGTGGTAGACAATCACGAGTGCTTTTCAGGACATCTCTTCTAAACCCTCATCATCCTATCAAACTGCTTCTATGGGACTCTCTTGTCTTGACCATGCTCTGCCCTGAGACCCACCTCTTCTTTTTCACCCACTGGTGAGCTGGGTGGCACTGTAGGGTGTGGGAAAACCCCAGTGTAGAGGATCTTTCCACTTCTCCACCCTACCCAAATGTCATGTAGGTGGTGACGCCCTCAGCCTGGCTTCCACTGAGACAGGTGGTATTGAAGGTCACCCCCACCCCCCACCCCAGCATTATGGAGGTCATTGAGAAACCAACATATCCATTTCTGAGGTGTGGAGTCTGTCAACAAATCCAGACAGGACATTAACTATCTTGAGCGCCCAGTTCATTTGGCCTGGCATCGTCCGCCTGCGTAGTCCTGCTGGTGTATCTTGCTGAAGTTTACCCCGCAGCAGCTTTCTTCTGCAGCTTCTGAAGAGGTCTTGCCCGTAGAAGGTCGAGTTCAGTCAGGCCGGGTGTGCCCAATAGTTGGAGTTATGGACACCAGAACAGGACCTTCAGTGAGACTGGGAGATGTCTCCTGGGGAGCTTTTCAAATTTGGAATTAGACTGAAATGACCACAAAAGTAAATTCAGCAAGATGCAGAGAGGAACTCGGGTGAGAAAGATGAAAAATTCTCAAATACTAACTCAGGCCATCAAAGAAACCCATGTCTTGTGACCCTAGATGATTAACCTCTCTGGTAACAGGGAAGAGGGGGATAAAAGTGACAGGATCTCCTTGATCCTAGAGCATGATGATAAAGTTTGCAGGTTTAAAGCCAGGGAGGTGGGAGATTTTCTCCCTGATTTTCCCTTTTCTTGGCAGCTTGATTTTTCTCTGACCTGTTTCCATCTCCTGCTATCATCCTAGATTAGTGCACCTTAAAATTGAGGTTAATGCTGTACTTACCCCTCTGCTAGTAGAGAGTTGAATCTGAGGCAAAGCAGTTCTCACAGCTGGGCTGAGCCCTCCCCAGGTGTGGGGACATAGGTGAGGCCCGCGAAAGAGTCTCATGTTGTAGACTGTGCTTTCTCTCTATTCTCATTCAACTGCAGCTGCCCGCTCAAAAGGGGAAGCGGAAATGAGAGAGCACAACTACATAGCACCGCACAGTCCCCGCCTCCTACCCCAGCCACATCCTTTGCTTTGGCTCAAGAGACTGAAGAACAAAACATCTGTAGTCCTTGGGCTCATCGGGAGCCCTTCCTCTCAGAGAGCCGCCTGGCTCTCCCCAAGACAATGCAAAGTCTTTTCCTGTTGAAAAAAGGGCACAGTCCATGGAGAGATGTGAGCTTGAACCCATGGCTGTCCCTATCAGGAGAGGTGTCTAAAAGGAGAACTTTCTCAAAAATTGTCTGGGACAAGATGCTTACTGCTGTAGCTGAGCCAAAGCCTATCTGTTTTTGCCACTCTTTAAAAAATTCGCCAGAAGCTTGTTTTCGAATTCTGTGTACCATTAAAAGATACTTTTTCTGTGCTAATTTGTTAACACTTTGTTTTCATGTTTAAACCACTTTGAAGTTTTGCTTTTTTTTTTTTTTTTTAAGTAAATGACTACTTTCCCAAGGAATGTTGGAAGCTGAATTTTGAAAATTGCACCCTCAGGATGTCTTCGGTTCTTAACTTTCAGTTCCAGGAAGCCTAATTCATCTCCAAAAGGTTTCTCCCATCCTTACTTTCACCCTTAGGTGGCTCAGTGTTGTCATCCAGGGCTCCCCAACCTCTCCAGTGATTCCAGATGTGCCTTCCTCTTTTCCTCTTTGTGGGTTTGATAGCTCTTATCTCTTTCCTACCTTTATTCCATTACTTTCTTTGCATTATTTGTATACAAATATTTATCACAAAATGTATTAGACAAGGCACTCCTTTAATATGCTAAATGGGGCTGCTTTTTCTCTTATTCATTCTTATCTTTCTTTTTCATAGTTGGATCTCTTTTTACCTTGTCCCCAAATCCCATTTCCAATCACCAATAGGACAATGTTGTTGAATATCCGCAGAATAGCTATAATATGGTGGAAAGAAGTCTAAATAAAATTTCTGCTCAGCAGATTAAGTTCTATAGCTATTATTTCCTGAGTATAATGTAGGAAAATGATAATTATATTCTGTTTCTTTTTTTCTCTCAAACTCCCACCTATCCTCTGACCACATTCCTTTATATATAGGGATGAAAATGTCTAAAAAATTTTCTATTATATAGTAGATGCTAAATAAATACAAGTAAAAAGCCCAAACCTGTCATTCTCTGGTTCTCATTTTACTATTTTTTTTCCTGTAATAATTAACTGTTAAAAACTAGACTAATGGAACTCTTAAAATTCTTTTTAACCTTAAGTTTCTGGAATTCAATATTATTGTTGTTGTATTTTGTACCTGGGGTTGAACCACTGAGCCACATCCCAGCTCTTTTTTTGGGGGGAGGGTACCAGGGATTGAACTCAGGGGCACTCTACCACTGAGCCATGTTTCAAGTCCTATATTTGTATTTTATTTAGAGACAGGGTCTCACTGAGTGCTTAGCGCCTCGCTTTTGCTGAGGTTGTCTTTGAACTTAACCATCCTGTCTCAGCCACCTGAGCAGTTGGGATTATAGGCATGTGCCACGGGGCCTACCCTAGGCCTTTTTTATTTTACATTTTATTTAGAGACAGGGACTTATTGAGTTGCTTAGGGTCTTGCTAATATGCTGCGGCTGGCTTTGAACTTGCCTTCTTCCTGCTTCGGCCTCTTGAGCTACTGGGATTACAGGCATGAGCCACTGTGCTTGGCTCAATGTTATTTTCTTTTAATAGTTGTTTTGATAGGTTTTGGACATGGAGAGTACCACCTCCATGGGTGGGAGGATGGAACTATGTGAAGGAATTTTCATTTTCATAGTGATGGAAAGCTGATACTGGTATTTAATGCCTGGAGACAAAAGATGCCGAGTGTCTTTTAAAGCATGGGATCATATAGCACAAGGAATAGTTGTCCTGACCAAAATGTCAACATTTTGTCAACACTGATAATTTTATGGTTAGGAGAACAGGCTTTGGAGTCAGACTGGCTCTGAGTGGTTCTTTAATCCTGGACACATAATATCTCCAAGTCTCAGTGTTCCTGGCTGCAAAATGGGGAGAATCATCCTAAATGAGTAGTTGCAAGGCTATAGGAATAAAGGAATATACACTTCTTAGTTCAGTCCTGTTTCAAAGAAAATGTTCAACAAATCACAGCTATTTTTTAAGACTCCTGGAATATAAATAAATTATATATATATATATATATATATATATATATATATATATATATCCTTATCCATTTTTAATTTTGAGACAGAGTCTTACCAAATTGCCTAGGCTGGCCTCAAAGTTGCTATCCTCCCACCTCAGCCCCAGCTCTGACTAGCTGGGATTGATTAATCCCAGCTGAAATATGTTTTTCAATTTTCCCAGCATGCTGTGTATATTATATTTTGCAAGCAATGTTGAGATATTTTGTTAATAAAAAATAAAATTGTAGGGCTGGGAATGTAGCTCAGTGATAGAGTAATTGCCTCACACCTGAGAGGTACTGGGTTCGATCCTCAGCACCACATAAAAGTAAATAAATAAAGATATTGTGTCCACCTACAACTAAAAAAAATTTTAAGTAAATAAATAAAATGTTATTTATGATTTTTTTAAAGAAGCATCTTCTTCTATAAGTAGTTGCTATAACACAAGGATGGAGAATATGATTCTGAGGTAGAGACGAAGGCCTAGTGTATCCCTCTGTTTTGTTTATCTTCTTCCATTGTATAAGCTCTCTCTTTCTCATTTCCTTTCCTTTGAAAACCTTATGCATCTCTGTATCTTTCACACCACAAACTTCTATGATCATAGTGTCCATGTGCTTCATGAAAACATAACCACTCGTCATTTTTTTTTAAAATGTATTTTTTTAGTTGTAGGTGGACACAATACCTTTATTTTATTTATGTGGTGCTGAGGATCGAACCCAGGGCCTCACACAAGCCCCAGCCCAGCCCACCACTTGTGCTTTTTGTACCAGGTGTACTTCAGGATTTCACAAGATTTTTATGTGATTTTGTTTATTTCTTCCCCTTTGTTAGAAAATGAAAACTCCTATACCAACTGAGATAACAAATTACCTCTCTATTAACTATGTGATTCAGCAGTTCACAGAGGTCCCTTGCTTTGGGCCTGAGGTGAGGTAGAACACCATGGCGGAAGGGGGTAGCAGAGGGAAGCTCAGCTTATGGCATCCAGGAAGCAGAGAAAGAGTGAGTGAATATGTGCAGGCCCTGGAGGAGCCAGGGACAAGATAAAATTCCCAAGGGCATGCCCCCAGTGACCTATTTCCTCCAGCCACGCCTCAACTGCCAATAGTTACCACCTAGTACTATTCAAATTATAAATCCATCAAATAAATAAATTAATCCCATGACAAGGTTACAGCTCTTATAAGCATTTTCATTTCTGAACATTCCTGCATTGCCTAACACATGAGCTTTTCTGGGGACACCTCATAACAGAACACATAACAGAAATCATTGTAAAAATAATAGAAATTATATTAACAGACTCTTGCCCATTGCAAATCCAAGTAAAAATCGCTTTTGAATGATATTATCCTTCAGACATGTAACCTGAGAACTCTGATAAGTCTGAACAGTTTCTGAACACTGATGTGCCCATCAAACAGATGGACGGGGCTGGGTGCTGTTTTGAAGTGGCAGAACTGAGAGCTCAGCTGGCAGGTTGCCCAGACCTGGGGCAGAGCCAGGACAGCTGCCCACAAAGGCTGTCCCAGGATAGAGAGGCTGCGGCACGGAGCCTCCGCTCTGCTGAGCAGCTGGGCCCCTCTGAGCAGGCCCAGATGCAGGTCATCTGCTCCCATTCAGCTTGCGGATTCTGGGGTTTGAAAATGCCCATTTTAAATAAAGGACTCTGTTCTTCCAAACTGCTGATGTGGGGTTTTTGGTGAATCTGTTTCCTCCCTGTACCAAAGGCTTAAAAGTGGGGAGTGGTGAGAGTCCTAGGGGAGAAAGCAATAGTTCAACTCATGAAAGGTTTCCTGAACGTTCTCCAGGCAGAGAAGGGTCCCCTCAGGGCATCTTGTCCTTTGCTCTATGTCTAGGTTATGGATATGAAGGACCCTAAGAATGGGGATTCTCTCACGTTCCCACACACTCTTCTCTCTAATCAACCTCTCAATGCCGGAAGTTCCCCCTTCCCTCTGGCTGTATTTTCCCCATTGGTAAGTCCAGCAGAACTCAGGAGCAAGCTGCTGTAGGCCCCACGAAGGCGTTCTTTCAGAGATCTGGATTATGATTCACTTGTTTTAGTCTGCTTTGTCACTGCCCCGAGAAGGAGACCCAACAAGAACAATTTTAAAGGAGGAAAAGTTTATTTGGGGGCTCATGGTTTCACAAGTCTCAGTCCATAGAAAGTCGCTCCATTCCTGGGGGCTCGAGGTGAGACAGAACATCACTGTGGAAGAGTGTGGTGGAGAAAAGCCACCCAGAACATCACCTCAGGAAGCAGAGAAAGAGCTCCTCTCACAAGGACAAAATACATACCCAAGGGCACCTCTGGGACCTACCTCCTCCAGCCACACCCTACCTGCCTGCTGTACAACCCAGGTAATCTTATCAGGGATGAACACCTTATAGGGTTAAGACTCTCCTAACCCAATCATTTCACCTCTAAACCTTCTTTCCCTGTCTCACACATGAACTTTTGGGGGACACCACATATCTGAACCATAACGCCACTCAAACTGTGTTCTACGAGGTATGCTCTAAGTGCCTGGTGTGTGTGTGTGTGTGTGTATGTGTGTGTGTATGTGGTATGGTGGTAGATGTAAAGAGAGACAATAGAAAATACTATTACTTAGACAGATTTCCCTTTAGTGTAAGTAAATATTTTTGGGAAATGTAGGATTAACAAAAGACAAACTTGTTTTTTTACAGCACCACTTCTGGGGGATTTTCATAAGCTGATATGAATTGTGACCGTCCTAGAATGAAGGAGTGTTATATTCTGTAAATGATTTTTTTTTTGAGGTTCATTCTGAAAAAGTGACTTTTGGGGAAATTGTCCTCCTCTATAACCACTTCAGTTCTGTCTTTTCTAGATTAAATAATGACGTTCCCATCTTTCACCATACACAGATGGTTGTGAACACACATCAAGCTCCATCTTTCTTCTGATCAAGATGGTTTAAATCAGAGGCAGAGGACTTGAGTGCTCAGATGGTGGGTACCCAGTGTTTCATGAGCCCATGAGGGAGGCAGAGTCTGGGGTGCCAGAACAAAGCTGGGGATTTAGTAGAATGGGAGTCGGGGGCCTTCAGGGGCTAGGAAGAGATCTATCTAGGACCACCCCATGCACTTGAGGAATAAGAAATGTGGACTGGTTCTCAGCTCCATCTTTTTACCTAGAAGAAAAGGGGGCTTCCAGGAAGGTTCCTGTCTAAACCCAGGACCTGGTGTAAACACTCATAGCAGTGATAGAGCTGGTGACAGGAAAAGAGAGGACTGAAAAGAAGTCTGAATTTGGGGCTAAAAGAGCATTTAAAGTTGGTTGAACCTTTGTCTTAGTCTACTTGGGCTGCTGTAACAAAAATACAATAAATGGGGTGGTCTATAAACAGCAGAAAACTATTTCTCCCAGTTCGGAAAGCTGGGAAGTCCAAGATCAAGGTGCTAGTGGATTCAGTGTCTGGTGAGGGCTGAAGGGAGAGCTAACTTTCTGGGGTGTCTTTCCTGGGGGTGCTAACTCCATCACAAGGGCTCTGTGCTCATGACCTAACTGTCTCCCAAGGTCCCCACCTCCTACTCCCATCACCGTGGGGGTGAGGATTTCAACATGTAAATGGGGCTGGAGGCATGAACATTCAGACAGCAGCTGCCTTGGAGAAACCACAGAGCTAGAGTGGGAGGCTTAGTGACCTCAGGGATTTGAGCAACTTTTAAGACTAGGATCTTTAGGCCCAGCATTCTGAAATTTTGAAAATAATAGGTATTAAAAAGCAAAACAGCATGCAGAACCTAGGGGCTGTTGTAGATACAGTATCAGAGAAAAAGGACAGCCAGTATGGGGTTGAATTGAGGGGCAGAGCCTGAGCACTTGGGAGATGGAGACAGGGAGGAGATCACAGGTTGCAGGAAGCCTCAGCTTTTTTCTAAGTCAAGGTTCTTCTCATTCTTTTACTTAAAAAAAAAAAGACAAAACAAAAACAGAAACCCTGAGATTCTTCCGCCAGAGCTGGACTAGCTTCCCCCCACCACAGGGGACTGGAGACTCTGGTGGGCAAAGGGACATAGCTAGGGGTAGGAGAGAGCTTGGGCAGAACCCAGTGAGGGAGGGAAAAGAAGACACTCCGGCTTCTGCAAAGACATGCAGCATTTCCTGAGTGATGTCGGTTAATCTCAGGAAGTGAGACAGCTGTGACTTGATCAGAGGGATAACTGCAGGAGTGGGCTCCAAGGAGAGTTCTTGTCAAGCTTTGAGAAAGAGGAGGAGGAAGGGGTGGAGGAGGAGAGAAGAGAAACCACCTCTGAGAGGAGCACACAGAACCCATCTGAAAGAAAGTGATTCTCAAATAGGAAAAAAGTGAAAGTGAAATGCAACCACCCACCCAAAGAGCAAAAGGCAAGCTCCTCTGTCACCCCAGAGATGTCTCATCTTCCTCAGGCACCTGTCCCTGCCCCAACCAACTGCCTCCTGGCAGAGCTTGCCCTGCCCCCCTTAGAAGAGAGGGTGGGTGTGAAAGGGACTTAAACTTCTTAAAGCATCCTACAACTATGTACTCTGGTTCTTCAATATTTGTATTGAATTTGTTTTTTTCCTGATGTATGTATGGTAAAGGGGAGAGGCATAAAACTGCTGCCCTTCAGGCCTTCCTCTTCTGGATTTCAGATTCCTCAATTGTAAAATGATGATATGAAAATAAATGGTCTTAAGGGTTTTTTCAGTATATTTTGTTTTCAGTAATACCACCTATCATTTATAGAATGAATATTCTGTGAAAAAATAATTAGCATGTTATCTCGAATTCATAAAATAATCTGTGAAGTGGGTACACAGATGAATTGTGGTCAACAGATGAATTAAATGAGCCTTTGGGCCTCAGTTTCTGACTTCTCATCCTGCAAACTGTATTCAAAAACTCCAGATTGATGTGCACCTAGACGCCACCAGGTGGCAGCCTGTACCCACTTTTGAACTCAGTTTGCAGGCGGAAAATCTGACTGCTCCATAAATCAGAAAGTTGATCTAATCCAAACTGAGAATTCACCAGTTATGGAGCATATGAACAACTTCTCTTTACCTAATTGAGATCACAGGATATTGAACGAATTTAGAGGCTAAATGGACAATTGATATTTTTTTTTTCCTTGAATGACTCATTTTTAATTTAAAGATGTCCAGTGTAGGATTTCAAAAGAGTAAGGAGCAAAAAGAAGACTGTCTTCTAAGAGATTGAAGATGGGAAAGTATGAGTTTTTTTTGGAAAAATCGAGTAAGACAGTGTGAACTGTAATGCGAGTTGTATGAATAATGGCAGGAAAGGAGAGGAACCTAAGATTATTAATGCAAGTTAAGTTTAGATCTAAGAAATACTTGAATGCCATATTTCAGGATTTGAACTTCAGTTGAATTTTTAAGTATTTATTTTGAAATAATTCTAAACTTAATGAAAAGTTGTAAGATAAGTAAATAAAAATTCTGCACACTTGCTGCTCCAATTTATAATTATTAATATTTTGCTTTATCATATTCTTTTTTCCTGTACCTTTTGAGAATATGTTGTAGATATTATGTCTCTTTACCATTTACCTAAAAACAAGGAGAGTGATTTTCATAACTACACTATAATTATCAAAATCAAGTTAAACTTAACATTTATACAACACTATTATCCAATTTCACTTACATTTTATTATTTTCCGAGTCATGTGGAGTTTCACACATTTCCCATAGTTTTCATTTCTCTTTTCTCTCCTTCAATCTGGAATGGTTTCGAAGTGTTTCTTTCTTTCATGACACTGACATTTTTGAAGAGTATAGTGATTCTATTCTGTAGTGGCCCTTAGTGTGCTTTGTCTACAGTTTGGGTGACCAAATCTGGATGGGTGACTGTGTTGGGATTTCTATATGTGAGGCTGTATCATGGTCCGTGCATCACGCCAGGAAGCACATGGCACTACAGAAATATAACATGGTGTTGTTTCTTTTTACTATAAAGTTATAGTTTCCCTTTTAAAATTATTAAGTATTTTAAAACTATATAAATACCTTATTCCTTATCGAACTTTAAACCTGCACCTCCTAGTTGGGATATTTTATTTTCTTAACAATGGGGCGTCATCAAAAATATGTCAAATGGCTGGGCGTGGTGGTACACTCCTGTAATCCCAGTGGCTCAGGAGGCTGAGGCAGGAGGATTGCGAGTTCAAAGCCAGCCTTAGCAGAAGTGAGGCACTAAGCAACTCAGTGAGACCCTGTCTCTAAATAAAATACAACAATGGGACTGGGAATGGCTCAATGGCCAAGTGTCCTGAGTTCAATCCCTGGTACCAAAAAAAAACAAAAAACAAAAAACAAAAAACCAAACCAAAACAAAAAACAAAAACAAAACAAACAAACAAAAAACACCAAAAAACAAAAACAAAACACAAAGTTGAACTGAGCAGAATAAAATCAGAGCATGTTTAGAAAAAGCACTCTGGCTAGATGCCGGGGTATACACCTGTAATCCCAGTAACTTGGGAAGCTGAGACAGGAGATCACAGGTTTGAGGTCAGCCTCAGTAAGTTAGCAAGATCCTAAGCAATTTAGACTGTGTCTCAAAATAAAAAATAAAAAGGGATGGGGATGTGGCTCAGTGGTAAAGTGTCCCTAGGTTCAATCTCCAGTACCAATAAACAAAAACAAAACAAAACAAACACTCCAGAGGCTCTGTGTGTGTGATTTTACCATCTCTAACTCCTATGTCACTCTTCCTTCTGCCCCAGAGGCTGGTACTGGAGTACTAACTTGATGCAGGATTTCTTTTAATCTTGAGTTTAACACATAACAATCTTGGTAGATTATAGGGGGAAAAGATGGTCTTTCCCAGGCTGATGCAGTCCAGTCTCCATCAGACCTTTTGGTTGTATTTCTCCCTTGGTCAGGTACCTTGTGCCAGGTCTAACCAGCCCAACCATAGGCCTGAACACAGCCCCTCTCAGTTGAATTTAGGGAACTTTAGAATCTGAGAGAGAACATTTACTGAGCTCAACTGCCTCTTTTTTAGTCACCTTTTTTTGCTGTTGTAACCAAAAGATTTGACAAGAGCAATGTAGAAGATAAAAGTTTATTTAGGGCTCACTGTTTCAGAGGTCTTGGTCCATAGATGGCCAACTCCATTGCTCTGGGCCTGATGTGAGATAGACCATCAGGGTAGAAGAATGTGGCAGAGGAAAGCAGCTCAGGACATGGCAAAAAGGAGGACAAAATACATATCCCAAAGGCACCCGCCTAGGGACCATCCTCCTCCAGCCATACCCTACCTGCCTATAGTTACTGCCCAGTTAATCCCTATCAGTAGATTAATGCACTGATTAGGTTAAGGGTCTCATAGCCCAATCACTTTGCTTCTGAACTTTCTTGCATTGTCTCACATATGAGCTTTTGGGAAACACCTAATACCTAAACCATAATGATCTCCCTACCTCTCTTCCAGCTGTTTCGCTGTAAGCCCTTTCATTTAAATCTCAGCAGCAATCCTTTAGGGCAGACATTAGGATTTCAGTTGTATAGACGAAGAAACTGAGGTCCAATGGTGAGAGTGGAAGGTCAGGATTCTGAAGCCTGTATCTTTTCTGCTGTGGTACAACCCCATCGATGGCATTGACGATACTAAGGACAACCCTGCCATCATCTCATAACTAACATAGCCAGCTTTTTAAGATACAATTTCCTCGTATTCTCATAGCAACCAGAGAGAAATACAGAGCAGATGCCATGTGAAGGTAAGTGCCCCCCCACACACAGCAAGTGGGAAAACCAAGCCTTTTGTCTTTCAGTCAAAGATTCTGAGTTTAGTGTGTGTCCTCTTTTGAGGAGAGGGGAGAAGACTGTGGGGAGAGAGGGAGCAGAGATGCTGGACGTCAGGGTTGAGACCCGTGAAATCAAGATGCCTCTTCTGGCTGTTTGGACGTGGCCTATGGAGCTTCCAATGGTTTCCACAGGCTTCAGGATACGGGACACATCTGCGCCCTTTTTGGTTCTTCTTGCCAGAGCCCAGGAGATTGGCAGTGACCCTAGAGAAGACCCAATCCTGGGTGCAGGGCAGATGCCCAGCAGCTGAGCAAGCGGGACAGGCAACGGGGGGAGGGGAGGCCGGCTCCTCAGACTCCCTCCATTTTCAGAGACTCTGAGAGTATAACCTCCTCCCTCTCTCTCTACTGTGGGGAGCAAAGCTGGTTGGCCTTCCCTCTGAGTCCTATGGCTCTCAAGGCCTCAGAGGAAATCTTCTCATGGGAAAAAGATGAAGGAGTAACAGAATCTCAAAATAAAAAAAGAAAAGGAGAAACTGGACTTCTCTATTTTTTCCTTTTTCTTTTTTAAATTTAATTTTATTTTGAGACAGGGTCTTGCTAAGTCAGAAGCTGGCCTCAAACTCTTGATCCTCCTGTCTCAGCCTCCCAATACCTGGGATTGCAGGCATAGGCCTCTGTGACCAGCTTTCTCTGTTTTGTTTTTTTTTCTCTCATAAACCAAGAGGCAGCTAGAGCAGGGCAGATAATGATTTTGCAGGACATTTCAGAGGAGGGAAAGGTTGAAAGTCTCAGGGAATGTTATCTCTGAATGCAAAGGGTAAAGAAAATGACCTCCAACATATCTCTACATGTTTTCCCACTCCTCAAAATAGTAGGCAGACATTTGGGTGGGATTGGTTTAGACTCAACGTAAAGAGAGTTTTTTGTTGTTGTTGTTGTTTACTGGGAGTTGAGCCCAGTGGTGTTCTACCACTGAGCCACATCCCCAGCCCATTTTATTTTAGTTAACTTTTTTGAGGCAGAGTCTTGCTGAGTTGCCTAGGCTGGCCTCAAGTTTGTAATCCTCAGCCTCTCTAGGAGCTGGGATTACAGGTGTGCACCCCCATGCCTGGTGCCTTCAAGGTCTTCAGTCATTTCATGGGATAGATGAACTTGCAGGTCCATTTGGATGTCATGGGAAGCCTGCAACGATGCCTAAAGGGGCAGAGTGCCTTCCCAGGAGTAGTGGTGAGAGAATGGGTGGTAGATTTGGGTCCATGTGCTGGACCCAAATTAAGCAGCTTTTTGCGTCTGGGCAAGCTGAATAGCCATGAAGCCTTAGTCTTCCCATATAACATGGGACAATGACAGTGTCCATCTCAAAGTGATGTATGAGTGAAACAAGGGGATGTGTAAAGTTATTTAGCATATCCACCTGGTCTATGGCATATGTGCCAAGAATTCACACTTGTCATTTACACATAGTGCCAAGAGCCTTGGGATAAGAGTGGGGAGATATGGCTTCCCTTTGTTTCTTTTTAGATACCCAGCTTTCCCTGGCAAAAGCCTTGAAGGCGCCAGGCATGGTGGTGCACACCTGTAATCCCAGCTCCTAGGGAGGCTGAGGATTACAAACAATATCCTCTCCTTCTCCTCCATAAGAGGAGAATTCTGTGAGATTCAAGTCTATTTCCAGTTCTGATAATAACTTATACTTTGAGTGAAGGTAGATTTTACCACTCTGAGTCTTAGTTTCCCTACACATAAGCGGAAAAGGTAATACCTATTACTGATGAAGAGGCATTATGGAATAATAGGCTGCTTAATAGCGTGGTGTTTAGAATCAGACTGGCCTGGATTTGAATTATACCTTGAACTTTACTAACTATAGGACTGCATAGGCATTTAATAAAATGCCTCTGAATCTCAGTTTCCATAGTTGTTAAACAAATGGGGACTTAACAATACTTAATACTTTGTTTAGATTTGTAAAGACTATTTAAGATAGTAAGGGTAAGCTGCTTAACCAGAGCTGGAAAAAGTAAGTGTCGGAAGTCAATTAGCAGCTGGTGGCTTTTCTGTGTGAATGGAACCACCTCAGGAGTGTTCTTTTAATCACAATTCTACCTTAAACAAAAAGGAGATAATGGGTATGCAAAGTTCAAACCCTTAATCTGTTATCCCCATTCAGACTGATCTGGCAAAAGAGTATCTAAGAATAGTTTCCCCAAATTCAGCCCAAACCTGCTCCAACAGCCCTTAGTTTTTCCCTCCAGGGTAATCCACCAGCCCATCCATCAACTCTCAAACTCACCTTTGTCATGCAGAGTGGACTAGCCCCTGGCTGCAAATTCCCTTCCCCAACACACACACACACACACACACACACACACACACACACACACACCTGCACACAATTTCTCAAAAGCCAAATTAAAGTCACTGTCCACCCACCACCAGAAGTCCCTCTACTTTTCGCTTCTCCCAAGGGAATCATCTCCCTCCATTGACACCACCCTCCTCCCCCACTCCATCCTCTGACACAAGCACACACTGGTCACCGTCCCACTTCTCCTCCCCTTCTCTATTGCTTCATAATTATATTCTCCGCCTTCCAGTGTCATGCTAATACAAGCTCCTGGCACAGCTGCCCAGATTAAATTAGAGCTCAAACCAGCAGGCTGACTAATTATATTTTCTGGGTTAGAATTGTCTTCCCCCACCTTTGGGGTACTGGGCCAATAAAGAATAAATGAGCACTGCCAATATTTGCTGAGGATATTTGACTCTTCTTGCCTGGATGGTTTTGTCCTCCCTGACCAATCTGGGCCCCTTGAATTAGATTAGACCAGAATGAGAGAAGAGAGTTTTACTCAAAGGACATTCTCAATCCTATCCATTTTCCTTTCGGTCAGCTCAGCTGGGCCTGACCACCACTGTCAGGCCACAGAAGAGGGAAAGGCAGGGGACTCTTTCTCAAGAATGAGATTATACTGCCATTTTGGTGGGTTCTTTCTTTCTTCCCAACCCCACAGTCTTTCCTCCAAATATTCATGGCTACTTGTCCTGCAATGATTATTGCTGAATTCTTTAACTCACACGGAAAACAATGCTACTTTCTTTATGGGACATTGTTTCAGAGTCAGTATCTCAGCTGTTTTCTCCTTCTCCTTCTCCTCTCCCTCTTCCTTCTCCTTTTCCTCCTCTTCCTCCTCCTCCCCACTCTTCCTGCCTCCTTCTCCCTCTTCTGACTTTTGCATTACTAGGGATTGAACCCAGGGCCTCACATATGCTCCTAGGTAGGCACTGTGCCTCTGAGCTATATCCTCAGCCTTTTTATTTTGAGATTGGTCTTGCTAAATTGCTCAGATTGGCCTTGATTTTGAGATCTTCACTTCAGCCTCTTGAGTAGCTGAAGTACAGGCCTGTACCACTGTGTCTGGTCTATCTCCCTGTTTATCTTTCCTTATTCATGGCTGGAACATAGTAAGTTTCAATTTGCCTAGAGAGACTGAGCATTCTTCACTTCTTAATTCCATAAAAATTTCTGGTGCACTAACAATTAGAGAATGTGAAGGCATAATTTTGTTTTCCAGAAGATCAGGGCCTTGTGATGGATTTAAATATGTGTACATGGGCAGAAATCAGGAAATCCGTGTATGGTACAGCATAGGCACAAGACACTTGGGATAGGACTTAGCCATTATTGAAGAGGTGATCCTTGATAAAATCTTGAGAAATTGTGAGGACATGAATTCTGGGCAGAGAGACTAAAGCTATAGAGGCAAGAAAGGCGTAGCAACTTTATGACCTGCAAGCACAAGGGATAAGACAGGGGAGTGGCCAGAGAGAAGTCTCAGGAAGCAGAAGAATATTTCATTTCTGGAGCTCTCTAAATCCTAGATCCATGTTTTCCTAGCCCAGGGAGATCAGATCAGCTTGTTAAAAACCCAATCTACTCCAGGTAGTGACTTTTCATTTGATGCTAATTTTCCTTCCCTGTAATAACTCTTCCCATAAATAATTGTCTGGTGTGACTCTTTCCTTTGGAGGTGCATTTTAAGAGGAAGCTAAGAAGTTCAAAACTTGAAGGGACAACTTCTAGCAATAGAGTTTCTAAAAAAAGAAACCAAACCTCTGCCTGATCTTTGCGTTGTCCTATAAGTAATTGGGAAAGTTTTCCACTGATCTGTTCATTCAGCCCTATATCAAGCCCTGCTCTAGAGATGACTCAGTCTAGAGGAATAGGTGAATCCTTACTCCTGAGGAACTCGGTCTAGACTAGGAGAGACTAATATACATAGATAATTAAAGGTTGGGTGCTATTTGACCACAGAGCAGGGGCAGGTAGGGCTGGCCTAACAAAGCGCTGACAACTGCATGGTTAGTGTGTTGCAGGCTAGGAGTACGAAGGAGACTCTCAGCTGGACACACTTCCTCTGAAGCTTGTGGAGAAATACTCCCTTGTCTCTTCCTAGTTTCTTGTAGTTGTCTTCAATCTCTGGCATTCCTTGGCTGGTGGATGCACCTCTCCAATCCTCTGTCCTTACAAATCATTCTCCCAGTGTGTCTCCGTCTTCATATGGTGGTTTTCTTATGAGACTATCATTCATACTGAATTAGAATGATCCCCCTCTAATCAATACCACCTCATTTAACTGTAACTGCAACAACCCTATTTCCTAATAAGGTCATATTCTGAGATACTGAGATACTAAGGGTTAGGACTTCAGTTACCTTTTTTTTGGGGGGGGGAGTAGTGGGGTTCATGATTCAACTCACAGCAGGTAACTCTTTCTAGGTGCATCAGGATGGTTGTTAGAGGTAGGAGTGATTAAGGTTTTTTTTTTTTTTGGTATTAGGTCTTGAACACAGGGGCACTTAACCACTAAGCCACCTTCTTATCCTTTTTAAAATTTTTTTTTTTTTTTTGAGACAGGATATTGCTAAGTTGTTGAGGCTGGCTTTGAACTTGTGATCATTCTGCCTCAGCCTCCCCAGCCACTGGGATTACAAGCATGTGCCACCATGCCCAGCAGGAGTGATTAAATTTTAATCCAGAAAACTAAATAAGAATTATCTAAAAGGGTTATATAGGGGAGACGTTTTTATAGAGGGAATAACATAGGAAAAGACACGAAGGTAAAGAAAGACCTGCTAGCATAAGGGATAAGAGAAGACCCTTCACTAGAAAGGAGAAATCATATGTCTCTCATAATAAGACGAGTCTATGACTGGGTGAAACCAAGGTAGAACCACCTGGCTTTATGTGTTAGGTTTCACCCCCTCCCTCCATGTTTAAAGAACAGCTGTGAAATTTAGTTTTCTAATTCCCAAGGAGCTTGTCAACCCAATTTCCACTAGATCCTGTGTGCTTGGAACAGACTCTGGCCAGCATGGGTACTTAGATATTATATAAACAGTGTGGGTCTTGTTGAGATTACTGTGATGCTTCCTGCATGTAAGCAGCATACTGTGTTTTGTGTTGCAGAGACTTCCCTGAGAAGTAAGAGGAGTTTTCAATATGAGAAGTGCTTTCATTCCACAGAAGAGATGAAACCATGGTGTTGTGATTATGGAGCCTGCAACAAGTGCTATCAGAGAAAAAAGTGAAAGCTTCTTTTATTTTTTTGGAAGGACAGAAGACTGATTCAGTCCAGGAAGAAAAATCATTGAGGAAGTGGCATGAATGAAACACAGGGATAGTATTTTAGTAAACAGGGAAAATTATTTAAATATGCAGAATAATTTAATCAGAATATAATTTGCATATGTATAAGAGTTATAAGAGATGAGAGAGGGAGCATGTGAATATCTAGGGTAAGAGCACTGCTAACTGAGAAAGCAAATGCCAGAGCCCAGAGACAGAATCAGGGCTCCCGAAGAATGGCCAGGAAATCAGTGGTCCTGGAGTGGAGTGCATAAGCCAAAGTGGTCTAAGATCACAGCAGAGAGATGGGAGGGGAGGGGCTTATGAGTCACTGGAAGCATTCTGGCTTTTACTTTGAGTAAAATGTGAAGCCATTAAGAAGTTTCTGAGCAAAAATAAGTCATAAATATCACTCTCATTGCTGCGTTGTGAGCCCATTGAAAGGATTAAGGGCATAAGCCAAAAAGACCAATTAGGAGGTGATGACAATATTGCAGGTGAAAAAAATTATGGTAGCTTAGGCAAAGAGGGTAGGAAAACTGGTGGAAGTCTTAAATCTTGAAGGTAAGGCCAACACAACAGCTGATAGATTATAAGTATCAGAGAAAGAGCACAGGAATGATGTCAAGTTCTTGGCTGGAGGAGTTGCTGGTAGTAACTAAGATGTAGATGCTTGGAGGAGGAGTAGATTTGGGGGAAGGCCAGAAGCTTGGCTTTGCAGGTGCTAAGCTCTAGACACCACTTAGTCATGCTTGGTCGTCCAAGTTGGCAGCTGGAGCTATGGGTCTGGATTCTAGGATGTGGCTTATTTGAAAAGGTATTTGGGAATCATCACTTTTTGTCCAGATGGCTTGAGTGTGTGATCAGTTAGAGACAGACTCAGGAGACTGCTACTGGTAAATTTAGTGTGGAGTTAGAAATGTAAATTATATATAGAAGTAAGATATTATTGGGATTTCAAAGTCTTTGATTTGAACCACCATGTTGCATTGCTTTTAAAATGATTTTAATGTTCTCTGTGTCCTAATGGTGTGGAATGTATTTTAAGAAAACTGTAGGGAGTTCATTGGAATTATACATTGACCATGAAACTAGTAAAAGATACTTTTGAAAATAAAATAAAGAAAGTTCAAAAATCATACAGAGCCTACTGCTTAAGTGATAACCATTGTCAAAAATCTTATATTTATTTCCTGCCTTTTTCTTTGAATATTTCCCAATGTGAATTTCCCAAAAATGCTACCAAAATAGCTTGTTGATAAGACAAAACTGAGTTTCTTGCTTCCTCTGCCAAGAGAGATCATTATCTTGTTAGACAGCTCCCTCTCTCCCTGTCCCCCATCTTTCTCTCTGTTGGGAGGAGTTGGGAATTGAACTCAGGCCCTCATGCATGCTAGGAAAGCACCCTTCATTCTCAACACTGCCCCTCCCCTCTTTTTTGAGACAGAAGAGAGTCAAGATATTTACAAGATCGGCAATTTTAGTGTAAGAAAGTCTTTTCCATGTGAGGAACAAATAAGATTGAGTAAGGATAATAATATAATTATTTGCAATGGACAAGAGGAAGAAAGACCAAAGTTATGAGGTAAAGACTTTTGAAGAGTCTTGGATGATAAACGGTCATTTAATATTCATTTAATGTTTTTTTTTTCTTTTTGGGTAATTCCTAAAATAAAAATATCTAAGACATATCCTGTGTAGGAGTTTCTAGAATAGGGAAAACATATTCCTATAGTAGGTAAGCTAAATGGGTCTATAAAGTTCTCCATTCTTATTATTTGTTGTAGATAATTGAGATCATATTGTTTTAAAAACTTTGCATATTATATTATTTTATTCATTGTATGCCATTTTTCTATGCTGCACATATCTGCTATAAACATTATGGTTAAAAGCTGCAAAGTTTCACTTCATAAACTCTCAAGGATGATTATGAGTATGGATTGTTTCTTTCAGACAAAAGCATGTGAAGTTATGAAATCAAAGGATTGTAGGCACATCTTAACTTTAAAGTGACCATAATTATTTTTTGTTTGGTTGTGTTTGTTTTCAGATAGACTCCAGTCATATAAGTAAGGCCATCTTAGTGAGTAACCTTAATTCAAGTTACTATGGGTATTTTATCGTTTTATTTTTTTTTCCATCCACAAAATAATTCAGACTTTCTGCTAAAGGGAGGAAAAATACGTATACAGCAGATATTTAGAGCTCTTTGTAAACATGGTTTTGTTATTCTCTGTGGCTCCAAATGGCTAGAGTTCACAAAGCTAGCACTATTACACAATACTTTTCCTAGAAAATAAGTGACTGAATTTTCAACACCAGTCAAATATGACAGAACAAGGAAATCTGCTGGTTTCACTAGCTCTCACAACTTCCTATACCAAAAACCAAAAATGAAAGCAGCCAACCAACAAAAACAAACTCCCTAAGCATTTCATCTTAAATAAAACCCTGCAATTTCACTTACACATAATATATAGCATGGGTTACTACAGAGAAAAATGCATGCAGCCGGGCACTGTGATGCATGACTATAATCCTAGAAGCTCCAGAGGCTGAAGCAGGAGGATCATGAGTTCAAGGTCAGCCTCAGCAATTTAGCAAGGCCTAAGCAATTTGGTGAGACCCTGTCTTTAAAAAAAAAAAAAAAAAAGGCACATCAAGTGCTCAATTTACACTGGGTGCAAAGTTAATGGGAATAAAGTCTGAAGCTGTCTCAAAGCACAGTTCAAATTCCACCTTCTACTGTATTGGCTCCTGAACCACAAGACACTTTCTCCTAAAGTCCTAGAGCATATTTTGCTCTCATGATGGTTTTTCCCACTTAAGAGTCATTTATGTTTTAGTCTCCATTGCACCCAAACTCTGGAACAGTGTAGCTATGTTATTCATGTTGGTGTCCTCTGCACCTCACAGAATTCCAACAACTAGATCTTTGTTCAACGAGACATAATTACATAATTTTTGATTATCTGCCAATCGATCGGTATTTTCTGGACTGCTGCTCCCTATTGTCGGTGTACCTAATCCTGAGTTTACCCAGGACAAGTGGTCCTATTAGATCAGTAAGTCTTAGTTGTATAGCATCAGGCATCCCAGGAGGGGAGGGGACACAAAGCCACTTCCCTGGACTGTATGTCTCAAAGACTTTTCTTGAGAGGATAGCAGTAGTCAGGTTGAGTGAGGGTGGGGGCGAGCAGGGGAAATAGAGGCCTCCAGTGAGGGATGAGATGAGGTGAAGTGGGGAAGTTCACCTAAATCTTCCACAGCTGCCTTAGAAACTGTCCACAGGGAAGGGGCAAGGGGAGGGGCGATGGCTGCGGGCCAGGGAGGGGCTGGTGAAGGGCTGACAGATGGAGGGCTCCCTTTGAGGGCTCTCTGAGGACCGGCCGTTGCAAAGCCACACAATGTACAGAAGTAAATCAAATTGAGGAACATGTGCACTAAAAGGAGGGGAAAGAAAGGAGGGGGAAGAGGGCACACAGTAGGGAGGGGGCTGAGAGGGAGGTGGTGAGCCCCTTAAAACCAGAGGAAGAGAGTTAGGCAGAGGAAAAGGAAGCGCCATCTTGGGAGGCCTACTCTTTTCTGGAGCAGTTGGGGAGTGAGGGGGGTCAGAGTTGGACGGGGAGGGGCGGAGATCCACAGTGTCCTAAGGCCTCAGGGAGACTGGCTGGTGTTCATTCATTCTCAGTAGTCTGGGCAAGACCAAATTCTCAGTGTTCCAAACATATAACTGTGGGGAAGAGGAGCAAAATACAGGCAGAGACTCCACCAGCATCTTTAATAATAGGTGGCAACATCTCCCCCAGAATCCTGTAGGAGGTTCCTAGAGGATAGTGCAGGGATTTAAGCCAGGTCTCAGCAGGCACCCACAGAAAATATTCAGAGCCCTAATTTAGCCTTTAAAGAGGGTAAATCCCTTCTAGCCTTGGGAGTGGTGGGGAACAGCTCTTGCCCTTAAAATGGGATTTGGGCTCTAACTTCTGGATGCATCTGGGTGGAGGTAGAGAGATGGATGGGGGATGGAGAGCCAGAGGCTGATTCTGTGGATGTGTTTTCACTGAGTCCCTGGATGAGGTCAAGGGAAATTTTGTTTATGTCTTTGCCTTTTCCCCTCCTCTTTCTCACCTTGTCTTTCTCTGTTCTCATTTAAATCACTTTTTACTTATAAGGGTCCCAAGCCCCCAGTATCTGTGCATCCTTCCAAACCCCTTCAACACAATCCTTTCCAGCCCATGGAGGGTGAGGTAGACTTTTTTCTTTTAACAATGGAGTAAACTAGGATGAACCAGGGAGGGCCGATGTCCCAAAGTCCAGGAATGGGCAACTTTGGTACCTCAGTGATGACCACACAATGTGCAACACGCCAGGTGAAAGAGGCTCTAAAATAATTAATTGGCACTAATTGGTCTGTAACAGGTGCAAACTGTGGCTGTACGGGCAAACCAGAAACTAAGGTTCCCCTAGGCATGACTAAATTGGTGTGTTGTCTGTGTGAGTTTATTTAGGGAGGAGGGCAGGTAGGATACAGAAACTACTCAACTAGCCACAGGAAATTCCTCTTTATGGTAACTACCTAGGTCCATTACTTCCCTTTATCTAACTAGTTACTTCTTGGAGGAGGTGGGATTCTGGAATGGCCTATTTACTTACTCCATTTTCATTTGAATCTATCCTCCAGGGCTCAGGGATAAAAAGAATAGAATAGAATCAAAATAAACAAAAGGGGCATGAAAATAAGCAGGTGTTCAAAGCACAGCATTCACTCCCTGGCTATTTGATCTTGGACAGGTTAGTCATCTTTCTGTTTTGCTCACGGATATATATCCCCAGTTCCTACTGCATATAGGAAGCACTCAAATATTTCTTGAATGAATAAATTAATGGGCCTTATTTTCCTCATCCATTAAACAAGTGACAGGGATTGGGGATGTGGCTCAGTGGCAGAGTGCTTGCCTAGCATGTGCAAAGTCCTGAGTTTGATTGCCAGCACTACATTAAAAAAAAAGTGATATTAATAGCACCCATCCCAAAGAGCTTTTGCAGCAATGCAGGTAAAGCTCTCAACTTAATGTAAAAATTCAGAAAATGCTGGCTATATGTGTTTCTAAAGGAGATGATCCATGCAGATTACTGATGAAATTACATTTTGGCAAATGTTAGTCCTCATTTATCTTTACCCTTCCCCCTACTCTCTAATTTTTTTTTGGGGGGTGGGTACCAGGGATTGAACTCAGGGGCACTTGGCCACTGAGCCACATCCCCAGCCTTATTTTGTATTTTATTTAGAGACAGGATCTCACTAAGTTACTTAGCGCCTCACTTTTGCTGAGTCTGGCTTTGAACTCGCGATCCTCCGTTCTCAGCCTTCTATAATTTTGATACCTTAAAATACTCCCTTTTCACCCACAAAGGGCAGCACAGCATGGTGTTCTTTGTGTTGTCTGACCCCCTACCTTTGCTCATTGATCCCTATCCAGCATCAGTGTGCCCAGAAATTAAAGTAGTTCTAACTGAGAGAACGGGAGAATAGAGAGAGGGGCAAAAAGTTCAACTAGATATTTGTGGTTGAGGAATTACTTATTGGAGATGCAGAATGCCAGAGTGTGGCAGCTGGTGCAAATAGGTGGCTCTTATATTCTTTTGCTATTTTTGTTTCCTTAAAATTAGTGGGAGAATGGGAAAACCCTCTGTGGAGGATGAGTCTCAGGCTGATGAACAGAAGCTGGCCTGCTTCTGCAGCCTGTTTCCACAATGGTGACCTTTTAACACTCTACTTGGCTGGAATTTTAAAATGCTTCATATTTTATTTTCATAAGAGATGTTATTCTTTATGCTATATATATTCACAAAACACTCTCTTAAAACTTCAGGTTTAGGGTAAGGTGGGGCTTGGGAAGGCCAGACGGATGGGAGGGTACTTTCGTATTGGAAGAACTTATAGAGACCAGGGTACTAGCATTCACCCCACGTTGTCTTATCAGATGTAGTGGAAGAAAGACCTTACTGAAGTCGAATCTCAGGTAAGTGAGCACTGTGAGCAAAATTAGCTTCTTCTGAACATATCCTGGACAGTGGACCACTAGATGAGGATTCTGCCTCATTAGCTACTTCAGACTGAGTCACCAGACAGACAAAATTCACCATTTTACTTTCACTGTTCCTCCTCAAGCATCCAGAGAATGGATTCTGGATTTAGAGTCAACCAGCTTCAGGATGGCAGCACTGTGTAGCAGCAATAGATTGTTTGTATCCAAATCCCATCGCTGTCACACAGGATGGTGGCAAATGATTTATCCTCTCTGTGGTTCATTATTTCGCTTGTAAAACAACAACAACTGTCTCATAAGGTTGTCGTGATACAGTAAGTTAAGGTATGCAAAACATTTAAAATGGTGCTTGACATTGGTAAGTGGTCTATAAGAATTAGCTGGAATTATTACAGATAGTAACTAGTTTCTTCTCATTGGCTTTTGCCTCACTCATCTGATAATGCCTAGGAGAAGTAACATGACCAGAGCATGAGCAGCCTGGTGGAGCAGACCACTTAAAGCCAGCAGAGATTCAAAGCAATTGTCCTCAGAATGCCAGAGTTTTCAGTGGGTGCAATAGAGCTTTGATTTTTATCTCCGAGTGCCCTTACCAGTGCTCTGTTTGGTTCTCCCAGAAGACTGAATGCACTCTGAGTGTAGGACTTGGTTTTATTCATGTCTTTATCCTAATTTCTTTGTATTATAAATGAAGTCTGGATTCTCAGGAAATCTCCACTGTCCTACACCAGATTCTTCTGGTTTGAAGAACCACAGCATTGAAGCCTCTTAACTTCAGCTTAAAATTTGTGCCTAAGATTAGGCAAATGCTCCTGGGGCCAGCAGAGAAGGGAAGATTTGGTGGAGAGATGGCTTATATACTGCAGTGTTTGGTGTTGTAGGCTGTGGCTATGAGATCCTTTTCTGAAAACTAATTTGGGTATGAGTGGAGGTTGGGATGTTGAAGATAGCACACTTTTGTTGTGTTATAAAATCAATTTCACTCTCACAAGTTGTATATGAACAGATTCTATGTGTACAAAAGAAAACAGTCTTCTTTGAATATTACCCAGTCTGAAACTACTTTATGCCAGAAATGAGATAACCTGAGATAAAGACACATTGTTATCACTTTGCATATGTGTGCATGGACATATAAAATGTATGTATTATTTAATATAAATGTGTACAGTTTAAAAACTAAGTACCTTATATTGAACTTATGGTTCTACAAATTGACCTACATTTCTCCCATACTATGTTAGCATGTGTAGTACATTTCTTATTAGTATATATAGAACAACACATGCAAATTAAATTGTATTTCCTTGTTTGGCTGGACCATTGGTGACTTAAGGTATTGATAATATTTTTTTTTCACTATTAACAGCAATACTGCTGGGCATGGTGGTGCAGAACTTTAATCCCAGTGGTTTGGGAGGTGGAGGCAGGAGGATTCCAAGCTTAAAGCCAGCCTTAGCCACTTGGCAAAACTCTGAGTAACTTAATGAGACCCTGTCTCAAAATAAAATATAGAAAGGCCCTGGGGTTGTGGCTCAGTGGTTAAGTACCCCTGAGTTTAATCCTAGTATTAAACAAACAAACAAACAAACAAATAAATAAATAAACAAAAGAGGAGGAGGAGGAGGAGAAAAAAAGCAATGCTCTGCTTAACACCTCTGTTCCATAATGACTCCTTGGGCACACATAGGATTATGTTAGAAAGACACAAGAAATGAAGTATTTTGGGCTATATTTATATGTTTAGTTTTTTACCTCTGCCACTATACTGAAATGAATAAGAAGGTTAGGAATAGGAAGTCTTCTTTATCTCTATATTCTTAGAATATTGCATAGTGCTTGGGGTTTTATATATACATAAAACACATTTTGGCTAAATTAATATAGTGTGACCTTTATTATAATAAAAGGATACTTGTATTGAGATAGTATCTCCATATCTCTATAAAGAAATATGATATTAGCTTTTTCTTGATTTCTAAAGAATGAAAAAAATCAGACCTAGATATTTGAGGTAAACAATAACTACTACTTAGGGATCATTTGGTAACTTTCAAACACTATCCTAGGTACTTTGCATATGTTATCTGATATACACTCCTTAGAGCAGGTTATTGGCTATGCATTATTACCTCCAACTTACAGATGATAAAACTGAGGCTCAGAGAGGTAAATAACTTGTCAGAAGTTACATCATTAGTAAATGGCAATTTTTGGTTTCAACTGGTTCCTAAATGGCTTTGTTCTTAGGAACTGGGTATAGCAACTGAAGAGAAGGATGATGGGACACATGCCACAGAGCTTTTCAAAGGTATAGAAATTTCTCAGAGATACATAAATGCAGGTAGTTTTGTGTAGCTGGAGTAAGTCACTCTGCACACTTTGTGAATGCCCAAATGCACAGACCTTGAATGAATGGAATGAGAGAAGGTTGAATCAAGTGTCCACCCCAACAAGGACCAGTAATCTAGGTGGAAATAGGACACCCACATTTATTACCAGTTTCTATACTTGCTTTTGTCACTAACTTATTTTATTGCCTTGTTCAAACCTGGGACTCAGTCTGTGTACCTTTGAAAAGACCAGTATTATTTACTCTCAAAGGGTAATTGTGACATTTAGCCGTGTCACCATCACTGAATGTTAGATTTGGGAGGAACCTGAGAGATCAAAGCCCAACCTGATCCCTGACTAATGGGGAACACGAAGCCTAGAGAAGTTAGGCCACTCATCACAAATGCAGGTTTCCTTACTCCCAAGCCTTTTCTTTCTTTTTTTCTTTGACTGTACTGCTGCATCACAAGTTTTGAAAAGAATGAAGGACTTTGCAGTTATAAGAGAGGGTTACTGTATCTCCCCATCATTCTCTAGACTATTCAGAAACTCAGCTGGTAGCTCTGTATTTCCCTCCAGTCTTTATTTGGGAGAGTCATGTCACAAATCACTTTGTTTTAACCTGTTTCACAACAATTGCTTTTGAACCTGTATCATTTTGCTACTGGAGTAGTGAACTGCTTGAAGCAAGGACTGTGTTTCCTTTATTTTTGCCCCCAACCCTTTTCACCCAGCCCTGTCCCAACTCGCAGTGCCTAATCTTTGAAGAGCAGTTTCAGGATCTGCTTAAGTTTTATTATGAATAATACAGTAGACTAATCATTTCTTTCTTGGAAGTTCACTTTTCTACCATCTATAGTTCCTGATTTGTATCTCCGGGTCCCATTTGTTTGGCAGCATTGGTTTTAATTCAGCAAAAGTGAGTGGTCTCCCAAGGGAAGGTGAGAAGGAGGGACATCTGGGGACCGTTAGCAACAGGATCTGTGGCTTGCAGCTTAGCACCCTGGGGCCTAATGTCAGACATTGGTCCCAGGTCTTCAGCGTCTGGCCAAAGAAGGCAGCTTCTCCCCCCTTAGGGGCCCACGGGCAGGTCTCCTTTGGGGGTCAGGATTACTGGGAATACTAATTAATTCATTAGTGGGGTTGATGGATTATCAGGCTGTCTCCTGGCAGAGGGGCCTTGGGGGGGGGGAACAGATTGCTGCCCATAAATCTGCCTGTTGCCTCCCTTCTCTCTGCTTCAATGGCTCCCAGCATCAGGCCTGTGGGCCAGCAACCGAGTGCTGGTCTCATTTTCCCCACTTAGCAGATGGTTCTAACAGGTTAGCTCAGAGCTTTACAAAACGCAGCAGAGAAAGAGGAAAGGGCTGGGGATTGGCCCTCTGGCCCAAGAACCATGTGGGGGAGGAGAATGAATGCAAATGGCCTTCTTTCTCTTTTCCTAAGGCAGTCACCACCCCTTTTCCTTTGCTGACAGCACACACCCCTCCTGCCCCTTCCTGCCTTCTCAGAGTTCAACAGCCAATAGTGCAATGTCAAGGAGTTGTGACCAGAGTGACCCTGATGAAATAGGTCTCTTAAAGAAAATTCAGTGTCCTCAGTTCCCTCCAATGCTGCACGAGTATACACACACACACACACACACACACACACACACTCTGAATGTATTTTGGAGGCTAATCCTATTATGTTCAGTCCCTTACATCTGTCAGAGGAAGCACGGAGCCCCTGCAGAATGTTCTGTCTCCACCCTCATCTTTGTCTCAATATGTTCACCTTTCTGCTAATCTGTTATTCCTTCCCTCCCCCTGAAAACTTCACAGGCAGGACACCAACACAACCAGTGCCATCAATTTTTTAATATCACTGGACATGGCTTTTAAGCTTTCATTGAATAACTACACTATACCAGATACAAATTACCCCACAGATAACTTTTCTCTTACCCAACGGTGAATTTTGATTTGGTTTTCAGAAATCTCCTGTTCTTATCATGTGCTGCTTAATTGTTTGGAAAATGAAGTTTATTTTGCTGAGCAGATGTTTCCTGGGTAGAGACACAAAAAGATTAGTAAGAACCTAAAGATGTGCTGAAAATGAATCTATGAAAACTGAACAACAACAACAACAACAAAAACCATTAATCTTATTCTCTGTTTTTTTTTTTTTTTTTGTGTGTGTGTGTGTGTGTGAAGGACAAGAGTCACAGGATACCTGTATCAGAATTTTTAAAAATTGACTATTTCAAGCCTAAGATAGTCTTAACTTTATTAACAAAACTCTTTTGGGGTTTGAGGTGTAGCTCAGTGATAGACTGTGTGTCTAGGATGCACAAGACCCTGGGTTTGACTCCCAGGGACCAAACAAACAAATAAAGATTATCTTTTGCTTTAATCCTTTGTAATCTTGTGCACAAAACACATTTATTTCTCTCATTCCTGTTAAACATATGTGCTAGTTATATTGGTGGAACAAGTAGTTATCAAAAAGGTGGGGGAATTTCCTTTAAGTCAATTTCACTTGCTTTTTTTTAAAAATAAATTTCAAATGAACAGAAAATTGAAAAAATAGTACAATTACTACTATTATATAGCTAAGTACACCAAATATAGTGATAACTGTATAAAATATACTGGATACAGCTCTAGATTCATCTATATTCACAAAGTAAAACAAGAGTTTTAAACGGAAATAAGTTCAGCATGTTGGAGGGTAGGAAGAGACATATATTTCTTCCTTCTACTTTTAAAACTCTTAAGAAAAAAAAGATGCCAACCTGCGTGCGTAAGGTAGCAACCGCTGATAGGGTGTCCTCGACATATATCTTTCTCTTTTAAAATTCTTTTCAGATGTGGGCCAGCAGTTTCATTAGCCTTTAGCTCCTTCTGTTCTCAATCCCCCCTCCCCCATTCAGCTCATCCCGCTGCACTCTGGTTTCTTAGCTCTTTAATCACAAAGGTTTTCAATTCTGTTTTTTATTTATCCCTCAACTTTTGCAACTTTCCTCCGAAGTCCCCCTTCTAGAATCCTATTCCAATTTAAACAAACAGTGGCAAAGTTGTTCCTGATTAGAGGAGCCCTTTGAAATAGGCGTGTCTTTCAGCTGGGGAGGGGGAGGAGTTAGGCTGTCCCTGTCCCTGGTCAGCTGGGAGAGCAATCAAAATTGCTGCAAGTCGAACGCTCCGGCCAGAGCGCAGGAGCTGCCCAGAGGCTGTGGTCCTGAAAGCGCCTCTCCGGGAGCTAACCAAGGACAGAGGTACTGAAGAGACTGACGAAACCAGCTTCACCAAAGCATCAGCCTGAAGGTGTCCTGGAGAAGCATCAGAACTTCAGGGAAAGGGTAGAATAAGTGGCAGCCAGAGGAACCAGACCCGGAGGAATCTCTAAGAGATACTCACAGGGTTTAAGATGGATCGCTGAAAGCACCTCTTTCTCCCACGCTCTGCATGGTCAGGAGAACTTGGCTTCTCTGACTGTCCTTCAGGTCACAGCTTTGCAGAGTTCACCCCAGGATCTGCCACTGACTGAGGTGAGCCAGGGCAGGAGATGGTGGGGGAAGGGGTACTAAAGTTTCTGTGGGAAGTTCCCATAGATGTACAAGAGCTACTGGAGTGAGGTATGTCTCTTCTGGCTAAGGGAGGAGGGAGTAGGATTTAGGAAACTTGAATTTAGAAGCAGAGGGAGCAAAACATTTAGAGGTACATATAACATTTTAAATAATACTGTGGAATTTTATAGCGCCTGCTACCCAGAATAAAACTCCTAGATACTATAAATCTTTTTATCTTTTAATTTTTTTTTTTTTTTTTGGTACAGGGGATGGAATCCAGGAGGGCTTAACCATGAGCCATATCCCCAGCCCTTTTTCTTTTTGAGACAGGGTCTCACTAAGTGGCTTAGGGCCTTGATAAATTGCTGAGTCTGGTCTCCAACTTGTGATCCTACTGTCTCAGCATTCCAAGCTGATTACCTGGAATTACAGGTGTGTGCCCCCATATCAGGCATGAATCATTTCTATAAAGCAGAGATTACAGATTTCCCCTCCATTGCTATCAAACCTACACTTTGATTTTACTAATTCTGAAAAACATCCAAAAGTTTGACTGCTTTTCCAAGGTGGATAGGAAGTAGGTTAAAAGAAGTGACCCAATCTGCCTCTTGTGCTCACAGCACTTTAGAGTGCAGGGAGTAAAGTGGGAGGAAGGGAATGAAAATAAAGCAATGGGAAAAGATCTTGGCAAGCTATGGGAGTGGATTCTCACCGCTTCCTCAGTTGGTGTGCTAAAAATTCTTGGATAAGTAATGGAGGAAATTTCTTCCCCCCTGCCCTTTCAGAAGGGAAATCAGAAAAGAAAAGTTGTCCAAGTATATTTTCCCCTCTTCTGTCGTATACTCACTTATATGGTGGATATAAGTGTATTTAGAAAATACTAATAAATGTAAAATGACCCCCTCATTTTTTTTGACAGATGACATATTGAAGAACATGGAGGGGAAATTCAAGGATTGAGTAACTTCTGTTAACAAATTTCACTATTAAGTTTTGAAGTATGCCATGGTTTTGCTGGATAAAATGTGTGTGCACATCTGCACAGTTATAAATCAATTGGGAAGTAGAGAGTATAAAAGGGTGGAAAGGAAAAGCCCAGAGGAGCCTAATATTTCCAAGCACTGTTACTTGTGAGCACCCTGGTTTGTACTCTGTCTTTTTCTTTTGGATTCTGCATCTATGGATAAAACATTTAGTCTACCAGACCTTTAAATTTTGTATAAACTGGGCTGGATATTCCCCTTCCTATTGTATTTAGAGTCCTAGGACCAGGAGGTAAAGACTACTGTCAGCTTTTAAGGTGAAAGACACTGTCCAACCACCACAAACTCAGATGCTATCCCCTTGTATTCATTTATTCACCAGTTGAAGCTTCTCCAAAACAAAAATTAGTTCAAGTGTAGAAAGCATTCCATGGCTGCTCCGAATGGTAGTAATGCACAATGACCTTGGCCACAAGGTGGAAAATATTAGGTGTAACAATCCTTGATTATGAGCAAACAATTTGCTAGAAAGGGTTAAAAATGGAAAAAAAAAATTGGGAGAACAGATTAAATGTGAAACTTCATTGCAGGATCCCAAAGAAAGAGAAAAGTTTGTATATATTGTGTAGGTACATAAGGAAATCCAAATGCCAAGATCAAAGATTAAAATGGACTTTATACGATCAGAATGCAATGGCTGTAATTCCAGCTACTGGTGAGGCTGAAGCAGGATTTTAAGTTTGAGGACAGCTTGGGCAACTTAGCAAGACTTTGTCTCAAAAATAAATAAAAAAGCACTGGGCTTGGGATGTAACTCAGCAGTAGAGCACTTGCCTAGCATGTGAGGCCCTGGGTTCAACTCCCTATACTACCAAAAAAAAAAAAAAATGGAATATGTTTGCATGTGTTGGGTGGAGGGGCTAGTTGCTGGTTCTGCTCCCAGCATGAATATTCATTGGTTTTTGTCATATTGTAGTCGGCTTCCTGTATATTTTGAGTGCTATTTTTTTTTTTTTTTTTGCCTAGGAATTGAGAAAGCCTTAAAATGATTTATCAGGATACATTCTGAGATAGTGCTAGAGACTTTCCTGTACATACAGGTTTTGTAGAACAACTGCCAACTTGAACATTTGCAAAGCAACTTCACAAAATAAAACTTCTTAATCAGGTAGGAAAGGTAAACATATTATTTACATTTTCCCTTCAGGGTAAAGGAATTATAATACTTTTCTTGTGCCCATTTAATAATTGAGTGAAAGGAGAGGGTCTTAGTGTTCACAATTTTTCTCAGTATATACTGGAGGTGGTTCATTAATAAGCTAAAAATGACATTAGATTTAGGTGACTATTCTGAAGAGAACCCACTTGGTTCCTTTCATCAAAACTCAGAACTCTGCCACATTTTCAACACTCAGATTTGGAACTGGGTGTTTGTCTTTTTCCCCCCTGCCAGTCTTTTGATGCCTTCAAAATATCAATGTGGCAATAGAGGAAGTTTTTCTTTACTTTTGAAAAGTTTTAGCTGTTACTTCTATCTGTGAGAAACTTCATCTTCTCCCTAGAGCTCTGCTATTTGGTATTTGTGGAAGAATCATAGTCCCCATATTCATAACCAAAGGTAACAATGTCTAAGTTTCTAGGGTTATCTGTAGTCAACCAGAAGCTTCATGGACCTAGAAGTTTACATGACTAAGAGGAATTGTCCAGCCAAATGTTTCATCTCTGTTATAAAACAGAATGAAAGTAAGGAAGCTTGCCTTCCTGAATGCAATGGGGGAGGTCTAATCGATCCTGGAGGTGGCTGATAGAGTTTAGAGTTTTCACAGAAAACTCAGAATATGATATTTAATTTCATTAGGTGGTGGGAAGAGTGGGGATATCAGGACTTTTTTTTTAATGAGTGTTGAAATGGAGCCATTGGCTTTTGTTGTCATGAAATCAACATTAAGCACATATTATAACTATTTTTTTTTTGTCCAAGTGGCCAGGAAAATCATGGTGAAGTTAAGGAATAATAGTACTACATGGGATTTATGTTGTCTAGCACTATTCAAAGTGCTTTAAATATATTAACTCATTTTATGCCATGAGTCAGAACTATTATTATTCTTATTTTAAAGAAGATGAGACTGAAGCAGATAAAAGTCATAAAATTTGCCTAAGGTCACATATCTAGTTAATTGTACAGCTGAAATTTGAACCCAGAAAATCTGGCTGCAGAGTTTGTGCTGTCTAGTCCCGTTGAGAAACTGTCAGATGAACTTCTGTGCCAATCAGATGAGGTAATATTCAGGTAAGGAGATGCATTAGTTAATGTAGTCTATTTTCTTTACTCATTTGTGGAGAAACAATTTTTATTTTTAATAAGCAAATGTATGGAAGTGTATAAGATTTTTAAAAACCCAAGAATAAATGCAAAATAAATATATTGATAATGATAATAAATCATAACATTTAAAATGACAAGCTACTTTCTTATATTTTTTCTCTTTCTTTTTTTTTTTTTTTTTCAGTACTGGGGATTGAACCCAGGGCTCTGTATCAGTGAGCTAACCCCAGTCATTTTTATTTTATATTTTGAGACAGAGTGTCACTAAGTTGCTTAGGACCTCACTAAACTGCTGAGAGGCTGGCCTTGAACTTATGATCTTCCTTTCTCAGCCTGCCAAATCTTGGGGATTATAGGTAGGCACCACTGTGCAAGGTTATTTTTATTAAAAAATAATATAAAATACATCTTATCACTATTTTTTCAAAGAGGAAATAGAAGAACTTAGAGCTTCATGTAATGTATTTGAGATAACCATGAGGAATTAGAAGAATTAAGACTAGGGTTCATATCTGTATTATTCCAGCTTCCATGCTTTTGAAACCACACTATAATGGATTCTCTCCAAACTAATGGACCAGTACTGATGGGTACCAAGGAATTTAAATTAGAACCCAGCTCTGTTCTTCCCAGAGTTAGTCGAAAATTTGTTGCCCTTTTCATTAGTTTGGACAAAGCCACTTGCTTCTTTTCCTACATAACTACCAACAACCTAATTTTAAAGCAATTCTTTGACTCTTACAGAAACCATTAAACATGTTAAAGGCTAAGAGTGGTCTATTCTATTCTCTTAATCCCAGTTCTTGATGGGGGTGATTATTGACAGATCTCAGAAAGTCCACAGGTGCAGAGATGGGGATGGTGAAGAATGGCAAATACCCAAGCTAGAGTGGTATTCAGGGGCAAGTAAGGAGACTCTCCTGTCTGTTACCTTCCTTCTCTCTTCTCCATGCATATAAGTATGGCCAGTGCAATGATGATAATGCAGATGAGATAAAGAGGAGGAGGAGGGAATGGAAGAGAGAACACGTAGATGAAAGTAATAAAGAACACATTTGGAAGAGGAAGGAATCCTGGGATATGAGAGTTAAAATTGTGCCTTGGAGAACACCTAAGGCAGCCTCCCTTTGGATCATGGTCACTCCTGTTGAGTTAGTTCCACCCATCTCCATCTGCTAAGTTGAAGTGAATTTCTTCCTGTAGCTGTAAGGGAAGAAGAAAAAAGAAAAAAATATAGAGCACAGGATTTGAAATCAGAGCTGGTTTCCTGTCTTGCTCCTCTGTCTCTATGTCCTTACATTGCCATCACTAAGATGACCTACAGTGACTCTGACTATAAAGTGAGCTTGACGATCCCTCTCTCCCTCCAAAGTTTGCTCTAAGAAACATACAAATTAATAGATGCAAAAGTGCTCTGTAAACTTTAAAATATTGTACAAATATTATCATAGTTAAATGGCAGGGGGAGCATTAGGTTTCCCAAGCCCACTTCACCCTTTTTGGCCTCAGAGTGCACCTGCCCTTGGAAGATCTGTGTTACTTTAACAGAAAGTTAATTAGGTCCTTCACCCTCCCTCTGGATATCTGCCCGAGTTAGAAGTGCAGCTCAGCACACAAGCTCCATCATCCATATTAAAAGTGGGATTTTCTGACTTGGCCTGAGCAGCCAGTTGACCAATAGGTTCCAATGTGTGTTTTCAATAAAGCTGCTTACCCAGGAAGCCTTATTAAGTGAGTAAGTCAAGCTGACATGATTTCCGTGCTGATTAACATGAAACTTAGGCTGTTTTCGCAATGCAGTAACATTAATTATTTATAGGAGGTAAATGAGGTTACAAGGAAAACAAGCTCCAATTACCAGAAACAAATCAAATCATATATTTATATTTTTAAAAGCTATGTACTAATCCCAGCATTCATTGATTTGAGGCTCAAGCTTCAAGGATCAAAAAACATTTATCGTGTTCTCCTCTTTCTCATAATCAAAGGTGATGGAGGGTTTAATGTTTCAAAGACTAGCTGGTAAACTGGGATGCCCCAATGTAGCTTATCAGATCCTTTTATTTGGTAAACTATATACCTACCAATTGCTCAACACATTTCAAAACAATTCAAACTCTTCCAGAACTGAATGCAAAATACTTACTAACCACCAGTCTGTTCTGTTTTTCAAATAGCAAATTTTGCATAGAAAATTCTGATTAAACAGTATCCATCAGGCAAGTGAATTAAAGTAGTCAGGCTCTTTCTGTGTTTATCTGAAATAGTCCTCTCATGTTCTCTGTCACTCTATTCTCTTTGGTTTAGTATTTGTTTTCGATTTTTTTTCACTTTAATAAAGTGTTTTTATAATAGTTGCACTGAAATGTCTTATATGGGTTTGGTAGATCACCAGCTTATACTTCTAGGTTGCCATGGTCTTGTCTGATGGTGTGAGTTTTAAGTGCAATGAAAAGAGTTCTCACTTCAACATATGGGCAAAGTCGATGGATGAACAGCGATAACGATCCTTTGTTTCCATGATCCTTTCAAGACATCATGTCACTAACACCTCTAACACTAGACAGAACACAAGGTGCTTATTAAGAAACAGAATGCTCTTCTGGTAGTGGTGAGATAAATATTTGATGGTCACATGGCACACCAGCCAGTTGTGACATGACCATTTCCTAGGAGATGCCTAAAGCCACCAGTTGGCAGTGCCATGGGATATCACAAAGTCCATGAAACACCTCTAAACAGAGATTGGCAGTCCTTTCTAAAATACATGCAAAGTAGTCTGAGGATCTTGCTGCAGTTTTTGTTTACCTTATGATATAAACATATGACAGTTTATTTAACTGTTTAATATGCATTTTATTTTATAATAATAATTTTATATACATAGCATATAATTATTTTAGCCCTATATTTCATTTTCAGAAATTTCTCTGTTTGGATGATTTGTATGCCCTTTTCCCTTTGTGTTATGAATTTTAGGAAGAAAGAAAACTGTATATTTGAACTTGTATACCAGTTATTTTTGTGTAAAATATCCATGAGATAAAGAAACTGAAAATAGGCATGAACATTTCAATGTTAAGTTTCATTTTCTTTAAATATTGTTGGTTTTCTTATAATATGGTATAACTAGGTAAGTGTTCTTAGCATTTCTTTGAGTGTGGATTATTATTCATTTAAAATGGAGGACTTAGACATGATAATTATGAATTGAATCCCAAAGCAAATTCCGGACTCTATGCCCAAAAGATAATAAGAACGTTTAGTTTAGAATCAAATCAGGTATTCAGAGGAATTAACTTTCTCTGTCTCCATTTTCTAGAATCTGGAAATGGCAAAAACTTTTGTGAAATCCAAGGAGATGGGGGAGCTGGTCAACACACCATCCTGGATGGACAAAGGTCTGTGCTCTCAAAATGAGATGAAGGAGGAGGAGAGAAGATCAGGTACTTATGGGGTGCTTGGCAGCTTAACTGAAGAGCATGACAGTATTGAAGAAGAAGAGGAGGAGGAAGAAGATGGGGAGAAACCTAAGAGAAGAGGTCCCAAGAAAAAGAAGATGACCAAAGCTCGCCTTGAGAGATTCAGGGCTCGAAGGGTCAAGGCCAATGCTAGAGAACGAACCCGAATGCATGGTCTGAACGATGCTCTGGATAACCTCAGAAGAGTCATGCCATGCTACTCTAAAACCCAAAAGCTTTCCAAGATAGAGACTCTTAGACTGGCCAGGAACTATATTTGGGCTTTGTCTGAAGTCTTAGAGACTGGCCAGACACCTGAAGGAAAGGGCTTTGTGGAGATGCTCTGTAAAGGACTCTCTCAGCCCACAAGCAACCTGGTGGCTGGATGCCTTCAACTGGGCCCTCAGTCGGTCCTCCTGGAGAAGCATGAGGAGAAATCTCCTATTTGTGACTCTACCATCTCTGTCCATAATTTTAACTACCAGTCTCCGGGGCTCCCCAGTCCTCCTTACGGCCATATGGAAACACATCTTCTTCATCTCAAGCCTCAAGTATTTAAGAGTTTGGGAGAATCATCCTTTGGGAGCCATCCACCTGACTGCAGTACACCTCCTTACGAGGGCCCACTCACTCCACCCCTGAGCATCAGTGGGAACTTCTCCTTGAAGCAAGATGGCTCTCCTGACCTGGAAAAATCCTACAGCTTCATGTCACATTACCCCTCTGCCAACCTCAGCTCAGGGCATGTGCATTCAGCTCCCTTTCAGGCTGGTACTTCTCGTTATGACATTCCCATAGACATGTCCTATGATTCCTACCCCCACCACAGTATTGGGACCCAACTCAATACAATATTCACTGATTAGGGCAGTAAGACCAGCATTTCAGAGAATGATGTGGAGATATTGCCCATGATTCAAGTGGTTGAGCTAAAGATTCAAAGACTTTAGAGAAACCCTATGGATATACATCAAACACAATAGGGCTAGATCATTTAGGGTCTCCTACATCTGTCCCCCTCTTTGCTCATCTGCTTTTCACATTTTATTGATTCCTTTATTTAAGTTCTTCAAGTGAATTTTTTGGTGACTTACAACAATGTAAGAGGCTGAACTGAGTGAGGACTTAGGCCCTAGGATCACGGTGCCAAGAACTCATTGAATAACCTATGCTAATTAATTTTCCATTTCTGGTGTTTGTTTATTTACTAATAATATGAAGCAATTGTTCTAAGTCCAGATGATTTTAATGACTTTCACAGTTCTGGAATTATATAACTTCAGTGATCACTCTCAGAAATTTCTTAAAACTGAAAAAAGAAAAATAAAGCAATAATAGGAAATGGATAGTATATATGGGATGATCAAATGGAGTTGCCAAAGGGACCCCAAGGTGCATATCTGTTGACTCACAGAATGCAGTTCGTTTGAACTTGATGACACAACTTTGTATCTATCTAAAAATAGCTTCCAGAGGCTAACATTCTAACTTGGTTGTAACTGTGAATAACAAAGTATGTTTTTGAAGAGATTAGTTCCATTTCTCATTGGACTGAAAGTTAAACATATCTTCCTTAGTGATTTGAGAACCATAATAGAGGCCTCATGCTAACTTCATTCTTGATAATATTTCAAAAGCACTTTTTCAGTACTAGAGGTAGAGCAAGAGATTCTTTGAAATCTCAGACTTCTATGACCAACAGAACATAGAGAAGTCACCTAGATCATGCATGACCAGGGACTCGAAATTCTGACCTTGTTCAGGTTCTGCTATTGGAATCAGCACACAACACATGTTATAGAGCAATAAAATAACTCTTGGCTACACCAACTACCATCGTTCAGAGACTCTCTGTAGCTCATACTTTCCCATAAGAAAACCACTAAATCTTTCCCTAGGAAGATGAATTTCATTTGGTTAAAGTAAATATGATTAGAAACACTGACCTCTATCCACACTAATATATTTTTCAGAAGCACAAACACTATTCAATTTATTGACCAAGTTTGATTTTTTCCCAATATAAATGCAATTGCTTCTCTCCCTCTCACTAATTGTTACCCTTTCCTTACTTCTAAGATATAATATGCTATTATGTATTGCGCACAACATTTCAAGTGACAAGACATATGAATTCAGAAGCGAAATCTAAGGTCAGTGAATGCTTTTATCAGTCTGCAGCTTCATCACAGGGTTAGTCCAATCAGCAGGATGTGTATGTCTATTTATGTAAATTCTTTTTCCTTTATATTAACACTAACTTTGTCAAGTTTTACCTTATCAGAGAAATGAGATCTGAGAAATTTTACTATCCTGTTGAATCTGCTAGGACAATTATTTAGAATCAAACCAAGAGTATAAATGGCTTATTTGATATTGGATCAAGTCCTGCTCCTGCCACAAACGATAAGTTTAGTGATGCAGGGTTCACTGATAGGGGCTGATGTATAAAATCGATATGACAGATTAGTGCGTCATTATCTACAGCTCAACCGCTCCATAACATCTGCCAAACTTTACGTATATCTTATCTTTTTATTTTTCTTATTTATTCTCTATGGGTTAAGTTATTTCATTTCCATTTATCTTGCAGCACTTACTCTGCTTTATTTTGCACCCTTGGTTTGTAAATCCATTTGAAAAGTAGCTTTGTAGAGAGATCTACCAGCCACCAAAGTGGCCCCCCTCATCATGATCTGTCCTAGTGGGAATAGGCAAGTAAAGTGATTTCTAAAGCAACCCTATGTGCTTTCCAAGTATATCTGGTACTTACCTTTGTGAGGGGGTGTAAGAGGATCTATCCTTAAAGTTAGCATTTTTTGGCATTTATGTTTGTAGATAATGAACGTTGTCTGAGTTATTTATTAGAAATTATTTATTTAATTTATTTCTCCCTTCCTTTTATGCAAATTCTTTGGGCCCCATAGATGTGCTTGCAAACTCTCCCTGAGACTTCATTTGGACAGAAACTCATCAGTTCTGAGTTTTGGAGTAAGGGGAAAGGAGGAAGTTAATTCATAATTATTTTATTAAAAACTAGCAATAATTTGAATGGCTTTGCAGGTTATGGTTTTTAGATTTTTTTTTTCCCCTTCAGTGTAAGATGGGCCAGAGTTCTTTTCTTGGAACCTATTGTTTATTCCTTTGGAGAGTATAGTCCTCATGAACAAGGCCTCCTGGGGACTGTGCAGAGGGATTAAAGTTTAGAAATGCAGTAAGCTTGGAAAGAACCTATTCTCTAACTCAGTCTTGTCTCATTATTCTGGGGATTCTTTTTTTGGATAAAGCAAAGCAATTGTTTAAAACTTTTGTTTTTTTAAAAAATGACTGTTTTTTTTTTCTCCCTTTCTTCTAGCAGAAATAAAGCTGTGAGTCTTATTAGACATTGTGTTGTGTTGTTTGTCTTAAGAACTTTCTTCATTCTCCTCTGTTCATTTTCTTGGGCTTTTTGTTTTGTAAGAAGCAAGCAGAATGCAGGCTACTTTGGTGGATCCACACATCCCATATTTCAGTTATCTTGCCAAAGATTTGAAAGTCCTAAATTAAGAGGCTAGAAGTCTGGAAGCACTAGTCCCTGCTGCTCATACAATAAAATATACAGTCTGTGTTTGAGAAAAAAAGAATCTTCCAGTTTACAGAAATCTTTAGGGCTATTGGTAGTCTAAGCTATTGGTAGTCTAGAGTTGGATCATGGGAAGATGGACTATTATCTACAACTTAAGTGAGCCCATCAACTTTCCAAAAAATTATGAAGTAGGATTTTTTGGCATTTGCCTTTTAATATCTCTTGATTTTTTTCTTTCAGTTTTTTCTAGCTAAACTGTTTCAGGGTCAATTCTTACATGCATATAATGCTGATTACAAAGAAATAATAATTATGATAAAAGTATAAATAAAGTTGGTTAACAAAAGAAGGAACTTTGCTTAAAATACTTAAGAAACAAAAATATAGAATGAAAGTCAATTTTCCCCTCTCATTTTTTACCTGCTAGATCTTGTTCCTCAAGTAGAAACTACTTTAAAAACATTTATTAGTTAATGGAGATCTTTTATGTACATACAAACAAATATTAGGTATATTAGACACAAATAATAAGGTATTTTATCCTGTTCTTTTTTCTACAAGTGATAATAGAATAATACTGTTCTGCATATTGCTTTATAAAATTTCAAGCACACATCTTAGGGTATTTTCATATTTAATAAAATTTTTTTGTCATAATTGGCCAGTGTTCCACATTAAAATGGTATAATTCATGAAGTTAAATTGGCATAATTTAGATTTTTCTAATCTTTTGCAATACTGAATGAGTGATTTGTATATATGTCATTTTCTTCTCAAGAGAGTCTTTACTTTGCAAAAAATATTCCAAAGAAGCAAAGGATAAACTGACAGATAAATGCAATTTCATCTCTGAGTTTCTGGATGCTTACCTCATAATGTCACTTTTCTAAATGATGTATTTGTATGAATTCAGTCAATCCTAAAGTACAATTACAATTACAATCCTTAGAAGGTAGTCACCATTATTATTCCCATTCTACAGAATAGGAAGCTAAGGCAGAGTGACTTTTTCAAATTGTTGTGCTAGTAAATAAGCCAGAATTTGAACTAGTTGGTTTACCCCCCAAATTTGAAGTGTTTCCAGTGCTTGTTTGCTTGGTAGGTACAGAGAATGTCATATTTGCCCAATGTTAGAGCTGGTGAAAG
Source organism: Marmota monax (assembly GCF_021218885.2). NCBI lineage: Eukaryota > Metazoa > Chordata > Mammalia > Rodentia > Sciuridae > Marmota > Marmota monax. Next base: position 35,348,579 of record NW_026695227.1, read on the forward strand.
TGGAGTAGCTGTTTGGCACCCCTAAACTTATCCTCTACATATGGTACCCTGCTGCATCTCTGATCCAGTCTGATTCATTCCCAGGCCCTACAGTGGAACCTGAGAGAAGATTTCCCTGTGACAAGCTTAACTTCCTATTGGCTTTTGCCTATGTAGATGATGTAGATGTAGGCAGAGCCCAGAACAGTGCCTTACAGCTTGAAAGTGCTCTTCTTTCAGAGGTTTAAATACATTTCATGTTTTCACTTTACATATCTTTAGAGTTCAATAAAAATGTTTTAATAGGAATTACAAATTGAAAAAGAATATTTTATTCACACAAAACATCCTATTTTTGGATTAAGTTTACTATTTTGATATTTATATAACTTTGTAGAATAGTTTGGTGCAGTACTTACAGCATCAGGTTAAGAATCAAATAACTAACATTTTCTCACTACAACTTGATGGTTGAATGATCTTTGTTCAATTGATTAGCCCTGGAAAACATCAGTTTCCTCAAATATAAAATAACATCAATAGAAATTCCTTCTTTATAGGATTATGATGATGAATTAATTAAGATAATACATCTGAAGCACTAAGAAAATATTTAATAAGTTATAGTTACTGTCATCCATGTTGCTATTCATTTTTCCTTTTATTCTATTAACTTTTCTTTTTGCCTTCTACAGATTGCTGGGGGGAGTGCTGATGGCAACTGCTGTTGTCTTAGGATGTCCATAGAGTTCTTTTTTTCTGGTACAGGGATTGAACCCAGGGGTGTTTAACTATTAAGCAACATCCCCACCCCCTTTTGGTATTTTATTTAGAGATAGGGTCTCACTGAGTTGCTTAGGCCTTGCTAAGTTGCTAAGGCTGACTTTGAACTCGTGACCCTCCTGCTTCAGCCTCCAGAGCTGCTGGGATTACAAGCATGCGTGACCCGGCCTGACTGAATCCATAGAGTTCTTTAGTTAAAGAGGTTGAGTCAGACAGAACTTGGATTTGAAGCTAACTGGCTCTGTAGTCCTGGGCAGGTTATTTAACATCCCTGTCTCAATTTCCTTCATTATAAAAAGAGTACAATACTACCAAGGCCACAGAATTATATGAGAATTAAAAATGATGATGCCAACAAAGTGTTTCAATCAGGTTCTGGTAGAAGGGAGGCACCTCACTGTAATTATGATTATTATTGCTGTTGCTGTTGTCATTAGGGGTAGGGTGAGAACAGATGAGGTAATTGAGAATGAGAGGAGAGCAAATGCTTTGAATTTGTACAGTAAGTCATTGGCTGGGGCCAACATCAAAATTCAAGCCTTTTGACCAAACCCTGGTATATTCTATTTTCCAACTCATTGTCTCTGCTTAAACAGAAATCCTTAAAGGAAAACCTCCTGAATTTGGGAAATAGGAACATTGAATTTTTCTTTCTTTTCTAGAAATTGCAACAGAGCTAAGAGGAACATTGCGGTAGCTTTTTGTTGTCATCTGGCCTAAGATTATATAGAAAGAGAATACTCTTACTTCAAATACTTGATTTTCATTCAATTTTATTAATAGTTATTGAGCATGTCATCCATGTCAGGCACCATGCCAAGTGTTGGGAGTACAGAAATGAGTACACGAATGTGCACTGCAGGTTTATAGTCAGAGTATTAACTAACAAAGCACTTTTACACACTTATTATTCAAAATTGGCAGTAATGTGAGGCAAGTAGACCAAGTATTATACACACTATTTGACAGAGCAGGAAACTGATAGAGACATTTATGATTTTCATGCCAAGCAATTAGCTTGGAGTTATGACATAGACTATGTGATTCTAATTTTTTCTTTTGTTTCTGATAAGTAAATTCTTGCTTTATCTTGTGGTTAAGGAAAACATGTTTTCTGGGATGAAGCTGCTGGATTATTAGGACATTTTTTAATAACTTAGAGATGAAATAATCCTGGCAAATTAAACTTGCAGAGCATCAGTTGTTTTGCTAAAATTGCTAAGATAAAATACTACAAATATTAAATTACTACAAATATTAAATAGAACAAAGAAAACTGTAACCATAGTAGCCAGAGAGCTAATCATAAAATCACCCTATTAGGGTTGTCATAATGTACATGACAAATTAGATATTTGTTCAATATCTCATACATCTATAAATAAATGTATTAACTTACTAAATGTGAACTGAAGAAAGTTTTAGAAAACAATAGCTAAAACAAAAAACAAAAACAAAAACGTAATGAAAGGGAAAATTGCTGTCCATTGGGTGCCTTACCATGTATAAGTCACTAAATTAGGTTCTCCGTATTGAGTTCATCTTTATAAGAAGCTATTGAAGTGGGCTGCAGATATTGTAGAAACCTATGTAGACAAACAAATATGGGAGCATGAAAAGTTACGCAAACCCTTCAAGCTTCTGTTTTCTCACATATAAAGTAAGATGCTTTTGCCATTAAACACCTGAAGTTTCTCTTATCTTGATATTTGGGTCTATGAGTGGCTAATGTCCATTTTCTCTCTGGCAGAACAACAAGCACACATGTTTTGGGGAAAAAAAATGAATGAATGAATAAAAACTGGTAGGTGATGCAAAAATGGACTTGGCAACATTAAAATAAAGGTGGTATTTGGATGCCTGGGTGGTTTTACAATTGATAATCAGTTATCTTAAGAAAGTGGGCTGTTTTTAATTTGTCACCAGTTTAGAAGGTAATTTTCTAGGCAACGAGCATATTTTGTGATGATAAAGACTGTGACACATTTGGCAACTTGAAGATCTATGATCTATGTTTTGCTAAAATAAATTTATTGAGGCTCAATGAAAAAATTAAACAATTCCAACAATTGTGCAGCTGCCCCTTTTCTTCCCTCAGTGGGAAAGAACAGGAAGATGTTGACTATATTGTTTACTTGATTGCAAATACAGTAAGTTCTCTGTTATCCATATGAATAATTTATGCTGAGGATTAGCAGTGAAAATTATTTCATAAGAAGCTTGTTTCTCCATGTCAGTTGATACGTTTCTATATTTTTGTGTGTAGACACATACATTAGTCTATGAAGATTTGAATAAATATATATGAAGGTATATATGTGTATTCGTGTTTCTGTGTGTGTGAGTATATTTGAAGATAGGTATATCTGAACACATACATTTTTGGTATATATTGAACATATACAAATCATGTTTAAATGAACTCTAAAGTCAAATGGAAATGCTTTTTGGATCATCTAATTTTTGGCAAGTCTATAGTCAGAGGTTTTCCCTTTATCAACTCAAAGTTAATAACCAAACTAGAAGTTGAGGCGCTGGGAGAGGAGGAGGCAAGGAGGTGGGAAGTGGGAAAGGGTTCTAATTTTTCCCATTGGTCTGGGCCTGAGGGGGCCACCTGATAATGGTAGACATCCTTCCTTGTCTAAACCTATGCTCTCTCCTTCTCTGGCCTCTGAGCTGAGGCAGATCCAGGGCAGGCAGGCACGTGGCTGGCCCACTGAGGGCCAGGCACAACCGCAAGCTGCTCAGGGACTCCTGGAGCAGACTATCCCCTGGCTCCTGCCCACCCCACTGCTGCCAGCCGGCAGCTTCCCTCCTGCCAGACCCCTGGGCATGCTGATGGGAATGGCACAATTATCTAATCCCTGCCCAGGGAGATCTAGGACACATGCAGACAGATGGAGGACCATGGGGATTCAGAACTGTTCAGCATTGTAGGGGCAAAGGAGACAAGTCTGCAAGCAATAGGCCAGACTTAAAAGGAGGTCCTAAAAATCTTTCCTCCAACAACTGCAAGGTAAACTGTTTTCTCACCTGAATAGAAGCCTTGGAAGAAAGAACCTGTACCTGCCCCTAACTGCTTCCCTGCTGAGAAAGGGCCCTGACCCTCCGTGTCTGGGTTTCCAAAAAGAAGAGAAAGTCAGAGACAGGCACTGAGAAACAGAATCAGAGAGAATTAGAGGTCCAGAAAGTGAGACCCTCAGAGCTTTAGTGAGACCCTGCCTTAAAATAAAAAGTGCTGGGGATGTAACTCAGTGGTAAAGCACCTGGGTCCAATCCCTAGTACAAAGGAAAAAAAAAAGCGACAGGCAGTTGCTGGCTGTATGTCTCAGGTAAGAGCCATGTGTCTTTGATGCCGTCTATACAAACCCTGGGCACCACCATGCTCAGCACCAAGCCTCCTTGAGAGCTGTCCCTGGCTATCTGTCTTAAGAACAACAGAAAATCACAAGAGACTCCTTGTTGAGGAGGCTTCTCAACTATCCCATTCACCAAGAGAGGTGTTACAACATGAAGGTTTCCATTTGGTCCTGGATATATCTTTAAATGAGACAGCACAGCAAACAGAACATTATTTACTGATCATGTGGATTAATAAATTTATCTATCTCCTACAGCCATTGAAATCTCAGGGCATTTACAAGCGATTTGTAAATGCCAGGTTTGCCACATCCTCTCACTAACTCTAGACAAGTTTCATAATCTCCTAGAACTTCGACAATTTTATCTGCAAAATGATGACAATAATATCTTGCAAGATTTTCGTGATAGTAAATATAATTGACATAATACACATAGAAGGAGGCCTGCCATATTAATTTTTGATAATCGATAGTCATCATCACCTTCATCATCATCATCATCACCATCACCTTCATCATCATCGGCATCTCCTCCTATGCAACTGAGATCTATATCACGTTGGGCTGGTGGAAAGAGAGACTAAGGCAGAGGCAGAGCAATGAGAAAAGGTGACCCATGGGGATACAAGCGGTACTGGATAGTGACTAAAACCATCAGAAGGAATTACTGGGTTGCATTCTGGAGTGTGTGACTCAGCTGGAGCCTGAGTACAAAAGGTCCCTAAGCAGAAGCATTGGGGACAGACAGGGGGCAGCTGATACTGTGCCCACAGTTGGCACAGTCCAACAAGATTTTCAAGGATAAATGAAAAAAAAATCAGTCCTGAGAGGGAGCACCGCTGAACCATGTTGCCCTGTTTTTGAGCAGCAGCTGCAAGCAGGGCTAGCAGCTGCAGCTGTTCTTAGAAGCCTGGATTCCCAGGGAAAGTGGGCATCAGGCAGAGCAAAAAGGAGGGAGAGGCAAGCTCGGGCTAAGGGCCTGGGTTCCCAGAATGGGAGATTCCACTGCACAGAAATGAGGGAACTGAGCAAGATGAGTAGGGTGTTCTGAATGTGAAATGATGTCCAGTATGGAAAGTGGGCTGATGGATCCATAGAAAGAGCAAGACTGGGGATTGGGATCTTTCTAGCCATTTATGCCCTTACACTCCTGTGTAAACGTGAGCAGATAATTATCATAACAGCTTATACTAATCGAGTGCTAACAAGGTACCAGGGAGTATTCTTAATCTTTTATATAAATGAAGCAATATAGTTCTTACTGTTATGTTATGAGATCGGCATTAGTATTCTCTACATTTTATACATGGGAATCTGAGACACAGGAGGTAAAGCAGCCCCACCAGGTTACCAAGTCTCAGAGCTGAGATTTAACTTTAGAACTATGGCTGTGGAGCCTACAATTTTTTTGTAACATGTTTAAAAAATTTTAATTGATTCATAATAATTTTATGTATTTCTGGTGTGCAGTGTAATGTTTCAATACAACATATATATACAATGCATAATGATCAGATCACGGTAACTAGAATATCCATCTCTTCAAATATTTATCATTTCTGTGGGTGGGGAGCATCCAAAACCTCTCTACTAGCTATTTTGAAACATACAGTTAGTTGTCGTCAACCAGTTACCAACTGTGGCATTAGAATATTAGAAGTGATTCCTTCTGTCCAGCTGCACTGCCTATTAACTGTCCTCTGTCTACCTTCTACTCTTCCCGACCCTTTCCAGTCTTCAGTAATCATTTTCTACTACTCTATGAGATCAAGTTTACAACCTCCATATTTGAGTTGTCTTTCTGTACCTGACTCATTTTATTTAACATAATGTCCTCCTGTTTCATCCATGTTGCTACAAAATGACAGAATTTTATTCATTATTAGGATTGAATAGTATTCCATTGTGTCTATGCACCACATCTTCATTCATCTGTCAGTAGACACCTTGGTTGATGGCATCTTGGTTATTGTGAATAGTGTTGCAATAAACATGGGAGTGCCTGTGTCTCTGACATACCGGATGTATACTCAGTAGTAGGATTGCTGAATCATATGGTAGTTCTATTTTCAGTTTTTTGAGGAACCTCCAATACCATTTTCCATAATAGCTATACTAATTTACATTTCCATCAACAATATCTGAGAATTCTCCTTTCTCTGCATTCTCCATTTGTTATTGTTTTTTGTCTTTTTGATAATAACCATTCTAACTGGGGTGAGGCTGAGCCTGTATTTTTATCCATTACTCTCAAATAGAGTTGTCCAATAGAACTTTCTGCAATGGCGGAAATGTTCTATCACACTGAGTGCTTGAAATTTGGCTAGTGCAATGGAAGAACCAAATATTTAATTTTATTTAATTATGATTAATTTAAATTCAGATAGCCTCATATAGCTGGGAGCCACACAATGGACAGAACAGCTTTAACTGCCTCCCCCAAGATGGATCTCCTTACCTCTATGGACTTCAGTTAACTTTTTTTTCCACCTAGGAATTGTGGGATTATATTCAGGGATGGAAATGTAAGACGATGGCACCAAGTTCCTTTTGCCTGTCCACACAAACATCACTATTAAGCATGACTCTCGTGCCTGTTGAGCTCGGGCAATCCTCAGAATCTGTCAGTCCAGAGGCAGTCAGCCCCTCTGGATTCCAGATGGAAACCTCTAAGAGAATTACAAGTTTTAGGCATCAGAGGGAAAGGGACCCCCTCACAGAAGCCATCTTATTCAAGTAATGTAGTTTTCTTTTCCTCACACCAAGTTGCTTTCTCCCATTTAGTACCTCCCCTATTCCAAAGTGTCAGTTTGGAGGAATCCACCTTTTGCAGTGTATTGAAGTTTTTAACTGTTTTTTTTTTTTTTTCAAAAGCCCCAGTCCAAGTCACTTATGATGCACTGGATGTCTATATCCTTTTCAGAAGTGAGTAGAGACAAAAAAAAAAAAAAGAAGTGAGTAGAGACAAAGATTTCTTCTAAATATATCACTGAAGAAGTCCTCTTCTATGACTACTAAAGGCCAGAGGTTGCTAGTTCCTGCAAACACACTGGAAGCAAAAGCTCTCCATATAATTCTCTGACTAGAGTTTTATTTTGGTCCTTGAGATGCCCTGAATAATTCACCATGGCATCAGCCTAAGCCTCTGAAGCTCCCGGGTCTCATTGAACAGGTGTTTTTCTAGTTGATTCCTTACTATATCTTACTCTTTCTACCTGAGTGACCTACCAGTTCCTCTGACCTCCTTTGCTTATTTTGCCTGTCAAATTCATACTTAGATTTCAAGATGCAGTGCAAATATCACTTGCCCTGGACCTAACACAGGCACCTCCCAGGCTGACTGAGATTCCTTTATGTGTGATCTAATGACTTCTTTTCTCACCCCCACAAAACCTTTGACTCACATCTCCACAGCATCTCAGTTAGTCCGCTGCTGCAATACTGTTTCTAAATCTGCCTCCCCTGAAAGCTCTTAGCTCATCAAGTTTAGGGAGATAAATTACAGATCACTGTCCCTAGCACCTTCCAAAGAGCTTGATATATGGCAAGAGTTAAATAAATATTCATTGAAGGTGCAGAAGAATAAATGACCGAGCTAGACAAGCTCAGACTCGTGTGGCAGAGCAGATCTGTGCTACTGACAGAAAAACCCAAGGTCAGGAACAAAAGAGCCTGTTCTCTAGCCAACCTGACCTTTTCTCTTCTGAACAGAATAATCAAGGACAGACTCTCTCCACCTCATTCCCTGTCACCTCCATAAAAATCTGGTCATTCTAATTTTACCTCCACATTTGCCCCCCCTTCCAATCCTGCACAGTTCCAAAACACTTGGCTCTCTTTCCGTCTCTCCCAATTGTTCCTCTTTCTATAGCATCGGAATCTCATTGTCCTGCCTGCCCTATTCCCTCCTGACCTCTCAACTGCCCATTGTTATATGTCAGGGGGACCCGGGTGACAGCTGGGTCCCAGCAGGGCAGGCCTGGCGTCCCCAGGGCATCCCTGGCAGGTGCTGGAATACTCAACAGCTGGCTTGATATCACCACCCCCTTCTCTCTTTCCTAGGTCCCCTGCTCCCTCCCATAGTCTCCAAATCCTTTCCTCAGGGACTTTTAGGGCTTGTGTGATTAGTATGACTGGGTATAGGCTTTATCGGAGAAAAAGATAAAAAATAGTTTGATCTCTGGATATTTGTACTCCTGTGTGTATCTCTTCTCAATCACATTTCCTATGTGTTATTAGCCTGCGTCCCTGAAAGAATCTCCAAATACCAAATTTCAGCCTGGGGCTTTTCTTACTAGCTCCCTCTGCAAAACTGTCATGAGCACATCATCTGTGTCCTTCAAAGTTTATGCAATCATTCAAAGCTTATCTCCCCAAGATAACTCCTCTCAGTTCTGGTACCTCCTTTTTCTTTTGTGGTCCCTTTGACACCAGGGGCATGCCTCTGCCCCAGCGTGGGTCCGTGGGTCCCCCTGTTCCTCCTGCTGCAGTTGGTAGTGTGTGTGGCTGTATCCAACAAATCTGGACCTATACTTGACACATAAGAGCTAAATGCTGTACAACAGCTATGTGTCACTTGAGTCCAGGAAGTTTACCCACATAATTTCGTTTAGTTTGATCTTCACAATAACCTATTGCAGAGATCTGATCCTCATCTTACAGATTAGGAAATTGAGAGTCTGAGTTACACAGGCAACAGACAGAAGACCTGACTTGATTTTTGTGATTTTTACATTACATGATTTTTCTTTTAAAGTTCATCAAATGCTTAAATTTTATTAATATGTTTGTTAAGTTCAAGATAACACAGAAGCCAGAGACACCAACTGAATGGGAGAATAGAGATGTTTAGATATTAGGAAAAAATTCCCAATTGTAAAAGAAAAAAAAAACTGTTTATCTTCTTACTGAATTCAAAGAAGAAAAACAAATTCCTAATTACATGGGGATTGGATTAGGTAGAGATCTAAGAAGGAAGAGAGATAAAGAGAAACATATTTAAAATTTCTTTTTCTTTTTTGCAGTACTGGGAATTGAGCCCAGGGGTGCTCTACCATGAAACTACCTCCTTACCACCCCTCCCCTTCTTTAAATTTATTTTTTATTCTAATTTGTTATATATGACAGCAGAATGCATTACAATTCATATTACACATATAGAGCACAATTTTTCATATCTCTGGTTGTATACAAAGTATATTCACACCATTCGTGTCTTCATACATACACTTAGGGTAATGATGTCCATCTCATTCCACTATATTTTCTAACCTCATGTCTTTTTATTTTATTTTGAGACATGAGTTGCACTGAGTTGCCCAGACTGGCCTTGAACTTGCGATCCTCCTGCCTTAGCCTCCCAAGTGGCTGGGAATACAGGTGTGTGCCTTGCACCCAGCTCATTTTAAACTCTTCATAATCATATCTTATCTTCACCTCCACTGACACCAATACAAATGCCAAGCAATAAATAACCTTCATATTTAGTGAAGGAATTTTTGATTAAGCAGAAAGTTTAAGTACTCTCTCTTTTCTTCCTACCCTTTACACCTTGCACTCTCAAGCCCATGATCATTTTTACTTGGCAAAAGGGATTCTCACTAAAATGCACTTGATCCTTAAATGAGTCTGTTTATAAAAAATTCACTCCAAGCCTTCCAAAGGCTCTGATGTGTCTGATGATTACCCTCTGGGGTTAATCCCAAACTTGGGGTCTTGGCTATTGACATCATTCTCCTTGCTCCTCAGATGATATCACGAGGTCCTGGCCACCTCGTGAGGGTTTGGGGATGTGGGGAAAATGAAATATGGTGAACACTTTACTTTTTTCTATTAGAAATGGGTGATTTTCAGGCTCCAGGAAAGAGGATTGAAGTATTAGCCCCTTCCAGCATATTCATGTTGGCTAAAGGAGGCGGCCAAGCAACAAATGGGTAATTATTTAATAATTTGTTCTTCTTGGGAAGGCTACTGCCTCACTTGGGGATCAAGGAATCAAATGTTCAACTTCTCTTCTTAGATTTGAATTGTACCCAGAGGTGAGGAATAGGCAACTTGCTGATTCCCTAGGCTAAGAGTGTAGTTTCTGTAAAGATAGATAACATTTGAAAGCTAGTGATTCTGACAGCAGGAAGTGTTTCCTATTTCCAGATAAAAGTGTCTTCTGCTGTCTGTGTCATCCCTACATTCTGTCCCAATGTGAGACTGATATTTCTCATTCCTGCCCCAGTGCAGTGTGGATAAATGTGGTTTTGTAAACCAAACTCTATTTGAATGATCTCTGAATTGGAAAATATAAAATTCAGACTCTTTAAAAACAAACCCTCATCTCTCTCTTAAAAATGATTGTATTTTTTATTACATTTTTCATTAAAAAAGAATTCTTTACTTTTAAAGAATGATGAAGTCTTTCTTAAAATGAGTCAGATCTACATATCTGTAATTTTCCCTGGCTCTTTTCCAAATTTTCTTATTCCATTCACCACAATTGTTGATACTGGTTGTATACATATCATTTTCCTATGCCTCAATAGCCATAGCTTGAAAACAGGAGGGGTGGGGAGTGAATTTCTGTTTCTCTGTGCCTAAGAAAATGGGTCAAATAGTAATTGTGTATATATCTAGGGAAATGCAAGGTAGCATTAAACAAATTTGGAGCACAAATCTGTTCGTTCATCATTATGATCTGGATTGAATTTTATCCTTTAAGCTGTTTCTGTGAAGCAAAAAGCCCATTGACATTCTCGACTGGAATGTCAATCAGCAGAGGTGGCTCCCAAGTAGCCTTGGCATCCACTGAAATAAATCTTTATTAGTCATCTGGAACTTGTAGATTTTTTTCATTAAAGGGTAGGAGGAACACTAATGGGTGTATTCTTCTAGAAGAATGAGGTTAAAATAAGCAGAGGTAGCTGATTTGTCATCCCTTCTATCAGCTTTCATCTTCCTCCTTTAAATTCCACACCTTTGGCTGAGGAACCCCCCCAAACTTGGGAAATTTCCATTGTAGACTCTACAGGGCTTCTATATGTGCTGTTGGTTTTGATGAAGGGGATAAAAGTGGGACATGGTGCAAAATCTGAAATAAACCACCATTTGATCCAGCTATCCAACTCCTCTGTCTATACCCAAAGGACTTAAAAACAGCATACTACAGGGACACAGCCACATCAATGTTTAAAGCAGCACAATTCACAATAGCCAAACTGTGGAACCAACCTAGATGCCCTTCAGTAGATGAGTGGATAAAGAAAATGTGGTACATATACACAATAGACTATTACTCAGCATTAAAAGAGAATAAAATCATGGCATTTGCAGGTAAATGGATGAAGTTGGAGAATACAATGCTAAGTGAAGTAAGCCAATCCCAAAAAGCCAAAGGCCAAATGTTTTCTTTGATATGAGGATGCTGACTCATATGGAGTTGGGGTGGGGAACACGGGAGGATTAGAGGAACTTTAGATAGAGCAAAGGGGAGGGAGGGGGAGGGAGGGGCTATGGAGGTAGAAAAGACAGTAGGATGAGATGGACATCATTATCCTAAGTACATGTATGAAGACACAAATGGTGGGACTCTACTTTGTGTACAACCAGAGAAATGACAAAATGTACTCTATATGTGTAATATGAATTGTAATGAATTCTGCTGTCATATATAACAAATTAGAATAAAAAAATTTGGTGAATCTTTTATGATATATCAGTAAATAAACAAAATGGGGGAGAATAGACAGATATCATGAACAGGAGAATTCCAAATAAGTTCTCTAGATGCTCTTCCCTAGGCAGAGCATTGCTCCCCAATCCTTAAACGCAAGCTATGCACAGTGATTTCATTTGAAAGTACAATATGGAAAGAGTAACTTGACAGTAGAGAAGTTTCACAGATACTCCCTTGCCAGGGGATCCAGGTTAACATCAACAGTGTTAAATGGTGATGTTCTCATAGAAACACACCCTTGACATGATGTGATGCAAAGGCACTTTGCTTCTGTGATCTTTCTAGAAACAAACAAAAACCAAATATAAAAAAATCCAATCTAATCATGGAATCTAATCAGAAAAATCTCTACTAAAAGCCGTTCTACAAAAAAATTCTGCAAAATGGTCAAGGTGATTAAAAACAGGAAGAGTCCAAGAAATCATTACAGCCAAGAGGAGCTTATGGAGATATGACAGCTATAATATAGCATTCAGGACAGGATCCTGGAACAGAAAAAGGAAATTCGGTAAAAAACAAGGATAACCAAATAAAGTGTCAACTTTGGTTAATAATAACATATCAATACTGGTTCATTTTGTAACCAATGTGCCATTCTAATATAAGACATTAAGAAAAAATAAAAAGGAAAACTGGGTACAGAATACTACATGGGAACTGTCTGTTCTATTTTTAGAAATTTTCTGCAAATCTAAAGCTGCCATAGAATTGTTTATTTAAAGTATTAAAAAATGAGAGTGGGAATAAAGATTATGCAAACCCAAAGAATTGTCTGCTGAGAGGAAGGCTTTCCATTTCTGAAGGTGTCAGAGGAGAGGGCCGTTGAACTATGTCCCCATGAGGACAATGCAAGAATTGGAGGACCTGCAGTTAAAGGAGGTGATTGAACTTTCTAGCTGTCAGACTTCAGATATGTCAACTTTAAGGCTTCTTTTCAGGGAAGGGGGCAATGTCTCCATGTGGCTGTGCTCAGGGGGAAGGACGGGATAACACTGCTCTTCTGGGTAGCCAGAGGTGAGCCTTTGGGGATGGCAGCTCATTGGATCAGGTAACATGTCTGAGGTTCAAGGAAAAGACTGAAGTCTGTTTCTAGCTGCTCCTCTGTTTCCAGACAACCCACTCACCTATATCAATGATAGCATTTACCTCTAGAATGCAAGGGAGGACTTCTAATTACCCAGGCTTGTTAGTAAGTGCAACAACAGCATTAAGTATCATTTGGTATTTGTACAGTGTTTTGCATCACCTAGGCATTCAATAACTTATAGGGTTATTTTTTTTAATAAATTTCTAATTTATGCAATACCTTGTCTTACTTATTTTACCCTCAGAATGACTCTGAAGCTAGGCAGTGGACATGAACAGTGGGACCTCAAACCCTCATCCCTGAGCACCGCCTGGCATACGTCTGAGGTCCTTTCTTCTCTGGATGACAGAATTTAGTCTATGAGCTGATCAAACCAACATGTGTTGCACCACCCAAGTGTCTGTGTTTTTCTTCCCTCAAAGGCCTCCTTTATCTAGGGCATATGGGGACATATGGGGAATGAGGGTAGATAGCATTACCTCATACCCCTCTATAATCATCCTCTTGGTAATTGTGCTTCAGGATTAGGTATTCCAGTTCATCCCAGTTTGCAACAGAGCCTTGTCTTATTTTGTTTGTGCTAAATAACAATATAACTTAGACTGGGTAATTTATAAACAGCATGAATTTATTGCTCACAGTTTTGGAGGCTAGAAGTCTAACATCACGGGAGCAGCAAATTCAGTGTCTGGTGAAGGTTTGTTCTTTGCTTTAAAGCAGAGCTCTCCAGTTGTGGCCTTCCATGGAGGACAAAGAGGCTCCTCAACCCTCTTTTATAAGGAGTGTAATCCCCTCCATGACAGTGGATCTCTCAGGACCTAATAATCTCCAAAGAGCCCCATCCTCTTAATACTATCACATTGAGTCTTAAGTTCCAATATATGAATTTTGGGGGACATAGACATTTAGACCATAGGTGGCTTCATCTGTCATTTCAGAGGTCATTGCTAGGGACTCATGGAAACTCCTGTGGATTGATAACAGAGAGACTATATAGGTTGCACTTTTCTCTACTCTTGTGTACCTTCCTTCTAAAGATTTAAAGTGCCAGCCTGGAGGTGCATGCCTGTAATTCCAGTGTCTCAGGAGGTTAAGGCAGGAGGATTCTAAGTCCAAAGCCAGCCTTAGTAAGTTAGTGAGACCATAAACAGCTCAGTGAGACCCTGTCTCTAAATAAAGTATAAAAAAGGGCTGGGGATGTGACTCAGTGATTAAGTGCTCCTCGGTTCAATCCCTGGTACCAAAAAAAAATATTTAAAGTAAGATAAACATAACACTAAGGGGGAGATTGTTCACTTTGTTCATTATGAACAAGTGTTCTCATAGGCTACAGGAAAGATGTTCCAAAGTAAGTCACCAAATGCCCTGTTCTGAGTATTCATAGTTCTAAACTCATTCCTCATCCTGTGTCTATGAGATGAATTATGTTTTCTCTCCAGCTTTGTGTACATCCTCTTCTTACCAACACGAGCTATTTTTAATCTAGGATCTACCTTCTTTGCCTACCAGCACACAAAATCAATTCTACTTTTATTGAGTCTATAATAACATCTCAAAGTCTCTAAAAAGTCAGTTTATGAAAATTTGAAAGTTTTTCATAGTATGAAGTTTGGGCACAGATACTCCAAAGCAAGATTCTTAAAAATCCTTCCAGGAGTCATGTTATGACACACATTTAAATTATTCCGATGATCATTAATTAACTGTTGGGTATATACCATTTAAGTTACGATGTATATAAACACACAGGTTTCCTCAGACAAACAAGAATTCTCAGAATGAGAAGAGATTATCAGAAGGGAGAAAAATCCATATATTTTCTGTTTGGGCCTGCTTTTTTCCTGTCAAGATTATTGCTAGCTTATTTACATGCTTTTCACTACCTTTCTAACAGACACAACACATATTCAAACTTACTTCCCTCAGATATACCAGGAATAAGAAATATGCCTAGTTCTGTATTATGTACCTATACGTTTTAGCTTGGGGAGGGGGGTGGAATGCAGTTTAGGCTTGAGCATCTTCCTTCAACCTGGAGGCTGGGGTGGGGCTGAGCAGCAGGTGGGGTGCCTGCCTTCAACTCTACTACTAAGTGCCTTTGGATTTTGCTACCTCACTTAACTTGCTCTGTGACCTAGGCAAAATCCACTGAATGTCTCTGGGTCTTCGTTTATTAAATAAAGATAGAAATGCTCTTCAGCTCTGAGTTTTATGAGAATCACAAGTGACATGTGCTTACAGCAACCCTTCTCCCTTCTCACCTTCTTTCTTTTTCTTCTCTTCTCTTCTACTGGTTAAGATCTTGTAGCAAAGAAGGACCAGTCAGGTCAAGCAGAGAGTCGTGAACACATAGGAGGTATATATTCTATCAGAGATTTTTTCAATTCCACATTAATTCTGAAAGACTTCAGTTAATATAGCCAAAGAGCCCTCATTTTCTACCCTGATATCGTGGAATAACATGCCCTGTTACAGGGCATGATCTCCAATTCAAATAATCTTCTCCCTTCTACACTTGACCTAGAGTCTTGAGGAAGAAGCACACTTAGAAACTTATTCTGTTATCAACGAACACCACCATCTTAGGTAATTTTCAATCTTAATAAAGAACCTAAAAAATAAAATCTCATGAATGAACTCTAATATAATCAGCTTCCAAAATTTACACTGAAGAATGTAGTTCCCCCAAAGTTTATACAGGTTTAGATGAGTTTAAATCTAGTTAACTTGTCTCTGACTTCTAGATCCTAAATTGAGGTGCCACAGGAGAGGAACTGGCCCTGGGAAGGGAGAGGTGACTGTCTTCCCTGGCCCAGGTAAACGTTGAGAGAAAGGCAACCTTGACGTAGTGCAATTCCAATGGACTGCACTGCTGTTTGAAAGTCTGACACTGAGTTGATTGCTGAGCTTTTATAGGTTTTATTAGACAGAAAATAAATTACTCTTTATCTACATTTGTCAGAGGGAAAAAACAAAACAAAACAAAAGACCAAAGATGCCAGAATCTTGAGGAAGTATTTAGGGAAGGATGAGAAAAACAAGTTTCATAGGAAAAGGGTACAGGATCAATTTCCCTCTCAAAGCCAGTTCAAATACTCCTTCTCTAACTGCTTTGGCAAGGATATATTCCATTTTTTAGGCAGATGCTAAAACTTTTGACACTACAGATATGTGTGTGTGCGTGTGTGGTATATATGTGTGCAAATGTGTCGTCTGTGCACATATGCTTGCTTATCCCTTAAGCATATGCCAGGGCTTACTCATTGTTTTTATGTTTGGCCATTTACTGAATGTCATGGATTCAGGCATACAAAAATAATTATCAGTTTCCTGATACTAATGAACTGTAATCCCTCCCTGGCCTACTTCTCTAATCCCCGATAACCAAAATGCTTGGTATGTGTTAGGTCTTCTTCAAATCTTTGATACTAGAAGAATCAAAAGACAACAGACATAGGTCTAAACACCATGTTGCCTACAATTCTATCGATGTCAAGTAGAAAAGGGGGTGTGGGTGGGAAGAGCACTCTTCTTGTGGATTGCTGTGTTCTCTCTGTCTCTTAAGTTGTAGAAAACACAATGTGGGAAGCTACTTAGCAGGATTCTTTTTGTGTTACAGCAGCTGGAATTGGGTGATTCGCTCGCCCCAGATGGAGGAGAAACTAGCAACATGAGATTTTGTGTAATTTTTTTCTCTGTGTCACATGAGGCATACTTATAAGATTGTGACCAAGAGAGATGAGAATGATGATGGAGTTGCCAGTGACTTCAGCCAGAGTAACAAATAATCAAAACTGGGAATAACCTCAAAGTAATAAAGAATAGGAAATTCTTTAATTTTTCTTTAGAATACATTTTAAACTTGGAAATTGTTTTACAAATAAATGTTAGCAAACTGTGAATTTGATTAAGCACTGTTTAAATGATGCAGACTTTTCTGCTATGAACAATGCACAGAGATTGTACTATTTTATTTTCTTTGAAAGCTGGGCAAGTAAAACAAACTTGACTAGGGCAGACTTAAGTCCAAACACTACTGGTTTCTTCAACAGGTGCACTGGGAAACATTGAATGAGAACATTGAATGAAACATTGAATGAAATGTGAACTGTACCCTTGATTTTTCAACACAGTTGTAGAAAAAGAGTCAAATACATTACCTGTAAATTGTGCAACTTTTTTCTGTTTTTGAATAGCAACAACTTTTTTATTTTTGGGGGTTTTCAAAGAATCTATTAATCTTTTAGATATGTTAAATAGGTAAATATGTAAAATAATTCTATGTAATATATCTTTTAAAGAGAGTCCAATCTTGGATCTCAATTGCCATCTCAGGAAAGAAAGAAACAGATTAGAATTGGTATCTGCTGTTTTGAAAGACGTGCCAGGACAGAGAGCAAACAGCTTTCATAAGGAAAGGGCTAAAAAGGAGGGTATATATCACTTCTGTATACATCTCATTGGCCAGAATTTAGCTACAGGTGTGTAGCTCATCAAAGGCAGATAAATACAGTTTTTGGCTATGTGGACACATGCCTAACTGAAACAACAAATTACTGTTATGTGAGAAAGCAAGGCTAGTGATGAAGGATGGCCAGGATTATCTTCTACAAGTAGTTACATTTATTTTTCTTTATAGTGTCCCTAGTCTGTCCATCGTCCCTACACCCCACATTGGGTATCACAAGACAAAGATGATACTAATCACACAAAGTTAATATCGAATCCTACAAGTTGAAAGCTCAGTCTTTGTAGTAACAATATCTTATCCCCAAAGTTCCTTAAGTGTTTCAAAAAACAAGTCCCCAGACAGACTTTCGCTTTATTTGTTTGTTTGTTTGTTTGTTTATTTATTTATTTATTTTGGGGGCTGCAGTATGTAGTTTGTTTCCAGGGGCTTCCGTTCACGTAACAGCTCAATGTTCTCTCGTATTCTTTTATTATAAGCTTTAATTTCACCTTCAATATATTAATTTTCCTATTTTTCCAGACTCCAGTCTTTGGAGAGGCAGACAGGAGTGGAATTCTGCCTTCTCTGATTCTTGTTGGCATTACTGCATCTTCACCAACCAGAGCCTTAGCCTTCCCTCTTATCTGCTTTCATAAACTAAGCCTTAGCTCATTCTCAGCTCCTTCTTTCCTGGTCTACATTTATGGCCATAATATTATTTTCTGAACAAGCTTGAATCTAGGCATCTAATTGCAAATGTCACATGTTTTTTCCTTTTTTTTTTTTTTTGTACCAGTGATTGAACCCAGAGGTGCTTTACCACTGAGCCACATCCCCAAACTTTATTATTTTTTCTTTTGAGACAGGGTTTTGCTAAGTTTCTTAGGGCTTCACTAAGTTACTGAGGCTGGCTTTGAACTTGTGATGCTCCTGCCTCGACCTCCCAGGCTGCTGGGAGTACAGACATATAGGTGCGCATCATCACACCCAGCACACGTTTTTTTCTTGATTGAGGTTTATTTGAAGGATCCTTAGTGACATATTATTTCTTTGTAAACCTAGAGAGGTGGAATTGGGATTTGTATACTTAGAATTAAGCCCTGTTCTAATACAATACCAAACTTGTAATCTTGATGGAATCATTGATCTCTTGAGTATCAGTCAGTTCTGCTTTATTATTTGTGTTTTCATTGGCACTATAAAGATTTCCGATTTTAAAGTTTTCTGTACAACTGTGTGGCATTCAGAGGTCTAGAATATTATATTTCACTGCAAATAATTCAAAAGAGAAATGTGTAATGTAAAAAGAAAATACCCATTGCAAATCACCAGTATGTGGTGTCTGCATGTACCTGTGTGTGCACAATGAGTGTATTTTAAACCCCAAGGGGAGCAGGCTTTAAATATAAATGAAATGGTCAAGTGTTGAAGGACATTTGAATTTCTTCTCTATTTCTAGTGATGGTTTCAAGGTTCCTTTAATTGGTTGGTTTAAGGGTGTCATTTATATGTTTTTTTTTTTTTTTTTCATTTATATGTTAATAGACAACTTTTCCTCTTTTTCTCTTCCCTTTACCATTACTAATGATTTTCCCATGACCTCTGACAGTTAACCTCATTTGGGATTGCTGACTCAACCATGATTGGAGAGTCTGGGCTCTCTGACCCATGGTAAGCTTAGCCTGGTATCAAGTTGCTCTTGATGTGCCTAAGGTCTCTGTCCTGGACTTTTATCCTAACTCACATTTTCTAGATGACACAACCAATGACTCACATTTTCTATATGACAATTATTTCCCCCTGGAAAAAATATTCATTCTACCTTTCATCCCCACCAAGAACTTTCCCATGGGGGAACATGCTGAATATAATCTCAATTTGTTTAGGATAAGGAAACATTTTAATGGGAAAGAAACAGAGTTCAGTAATTTAAAGTTATAGACCTCATGAGTGAGAGAACTGGGTCTAGACTGAAAGGTCTAAGACTCTTTCCATGCTGACCTCCGTGCCCCTGTCCATGTGTGGGAGACAAGGTGAGAAGGTGAGGGTCAGGCCACCATTGCTGTCTGCAGCCTGTAGCTAGGCATCTTCTGTTATTCTGGCCTTTTTTGGTCTCTTTTGTTCTCATGCTTTGATCAGGGTATCTAACTCAGCAATTCTGATGTACTTCTCGGCTTGAAAATTTATTTCCCCTTTATATGTATATGTGTTTCATGACATGAGCTACAATAAGGGGAGAAGGCAGATAAGTTAAGTCCTCTAGCAAATAGAAAGTACCACTCAAGATAAAGAACTGCCTGGATACAGGAGGAGCTGTGATCTGGTGTGATTGCTGTTCCTGCAACACCAAGACTCGCGCCCCACATTGCACATGTCAAAGCAGGCAACCCCAGGCTTGCTGGTGTGAATCGTTCTTTTTTCTTTTTCTTTTTGCTAATTAACTGCATTCATGCAGACAACCTAGTAAAATGAGAAGACTGGGAGTGGGGATGGCATGGGGAGAGCAGTCATTCCCTTGAGATCAACTTTGTAGCTGTGTCATGGGATCTGGCATGAGACCCCCTGAGTTTGAACCTAAAATCTTCACTTTACTAGTTGTCAGACCTTAAGAGATTTATTTAACTCAATCATCTGTAAATAGGAATAATAATAGTATCTCCTTCAAGGATTAATATGATGACTAAATAAAGCAGTACACATGGCGGTTAGGGGTGACCTACAGTTGGTATGATTTATAGTGGTGGTGAGCAAATTAAAAGAGCATTCCTCCTGATCCTATTGGAATCTTAGAAATGAATTATGTACTCCTTTATTGTACAGATGGTGGAGCTGAGGCCCAGAAAGGGAAGGTCATATTTCTGAGTTTTTTCTGATCATTCATAACAGTGCACTTTATGATCAATCATAACCTCAATGCAGTTTTGTCTTCTAGTTCCTTCCTCCATACAAGTTTCCCTCAGGGTGCTCTGGGAGAGTCTCTGGGGGATGTCTACACTACCTTCCAAAGAAAGCCAGACCTTTGAAGTGGGACACAAAGCTGGGGACTTCTGTGTTAGTCGCAGTTAGCCCTTGCTGATTGAGTTCAACGGCTAGTAAAACTTTCTCACCCTACCCATGAAGGTCTCATCTTTTCCTGAGTTTAGATCAGATATTACATATTTTTTTCCTTACGATTTTCTGTTTAAGGATAAGAGAAATTGGAATAAGACCACAAAAGACATGTCAGTTTTAGGCTGTTTGTTAACTTTGAGTGATCAGTATCATGTTTGTCTTGTGATACCCCAATGTGGGGTGTAGGGACGATGGACAGACTAGGGACACTACAAACTTCTGTTGCAGTCCTATGTCAGAGCTGGAAGGGGATTTATTCAGGGTAAAGACACCAAGAAAGGGGAAAACATCAGTCAGAGTGTGCCGCAGTCCGGCTGCTGCAGCAAAATAACCGGGGGGTGACGAACAACCTGTGTACGCTGATACAGCAGGAGTGGGAGCCATTTATTGCAAGACAGGAGCAGTATTTATACATTCCACACAGCTTATCTAATTAGCATAAACTAGATACATCAGTCAACCAATAAGGAATCTCCACACTTAATGGCTCGCTTTTGTTACTTCTCAAACCACTCCCTCTGGCATTTTGCCAGGCACCATCCAGACTTGTTTACAAACTCTAACATTCCCCTGGCAAAATGCCAGGTGTTATTTTTGACTTGTTTACAGACTCTAACAAGAGTGAAGTTTAGAACTCCCCTGACTTCAAATACATGTAACCATCTATTTGATTTTCTGTTTCTCTGTCCTAAGCATCTCTCTCTATTTAATGCCATTTGCAGGCTCCCCACTCCCTGCTTGAAAATTTATTTATTTATTAGTTTACCCCTGAATTCTCTGTGAAGCAAATGACTGCATGTCTACCCAAGACTGCATTTGAAATCCCTAGTTACTGGGATAAGGTCTGGCGGCAGTCAAGAACAGTAATAGACTCTCTGTGTGTTTTCCACTGAGATCATCTGATTGCTGAGCCTTTTCTCTTTGGAGTGGTCTGATTTGATACTTATAAGTAAATGCTTTGCCTTTTCTCAGTTTTCAAATCTCTCTATTTTGCAGCCAATTTTCTGGCAATGTAGGTTTTTGCCACGTTCATCAGTGTTCAAGTTCTCATCTGGGACTCCATTCCTTTGATCTTTCTATGGTCCAAAACTATTGCCAGGTTCTTTCAATGATGCCTGCCAAACTGTGGAGCCACCTAGATACTAGTTAATTTAATATCCATGGACTATCTGCTTACCCACCTGATCTGGATTCCCCCTGGAATTCAATTTGGAATTTAGTTAGTTTCTGTGTGTTTAGAGACATTTTGCTTCTTCCTTCATTTGTAAAATGAATGATTGAAGGCTACCTTAGGGTTGTACTCATAGTCCTACTTTCTGGTTCCCAAGTAATCAGTTCTGTAGGTCCTCCATGCTCCTTCTACCCTTCAGACCTATTGGTCTTTCTAGATATTTAGCTATTTTTTTTTCCACTAATCCAATACTTCCTCTGGGTTTTTTGATATTACGTTCTTTTCATTCAATCTGTGAAGAAGGCAGAAACTTAGGGCATCAATGTGAGTCTGGGAGATAATTTGGTGAACTTTGTGTTCCAATTTTTTTTTCACTGTAAATTTTACAATGGAGCTTCCTGAGAGCCCTCTTATTCCTGGTTTATTTTTTTGTTTGTTTCTTTTTATCTTCTTATAATACCAAGTACTCTAAAAACATTTGCTTTTGGAAATATTTGCTCTCCTTTTTGGTTTACTTGAAGTCATTTAATAGAAGAACACAATTTTTATAGTCACAGTAATCTAATGGAGCTATAAAACACTTCTCCCATATTCTCCTGAAATTAAAATTTCATAGTCATCTGGAAAACTGACAGGGAGGGAAGTTGAATCTTCCAAAGAAACTGGACTAGGGAAATGAGAACAGTAGGATGCACCTTCATATTGCCTTTGCCAGTCAGCTTTCCCTCACGGTGACAAAATACATGAGAAGAACAACTTCAAGGAGGAAAGTATTGTGATTTATTTTGGCTTGCACTTTCAGAGGTTTCAGTCCATGGTCAGTTGTTTCTGGGCCTATGGTGAAGCAGAACATCAACATTGCTCACCTCATGGTGGCCAGGAAGTGGAAGAGAGGAAGACACACACACACACACACAGGACACAGTTCCAAAAATCCTTCAAAGGCTGGATCCCAGGATCTACTTCCCCTAATTAGGCTCCACCCCCTAAGGTTTCCACCACTTCCAGTAGCGCCACCTGTTGGGTACCAAGCTTTCAACACAGGAGCCTTTGGAGGACATAGAGATCCAAACTATAACATTGCCTTTAGGCTCTGTAAGCTCAAACATCAGGACCGCAGCCTGGATTAGGAGGAGACAGAATGGATGTGGAATTGTAATTGTGCTTCCCAAGGTTTCAAGGTTCCCAAGGTTCTGAAGGAGGGTCACAATTACAAAGCCCCTGACAAAACAGGGTGAGCCCCCTGCCCACACTGTGCCCATTTCATTCACAGCTCTCCTGTTCATCTTCAAATCTTAGTCTACCCCTGAATACCCTGTGAAGCAAATGACTGCATGTCTACCCAAGACTGCATGTAATGTTTGATTTTTCCTGTGTGTACACTTTGTACCCTCCTAGCTCCTAATGAACAAGAGCAGAGTTTGGAATAGGACTTTACACCAGACCCTTCACACTTGAATGACATTAATTCTACTGTATGTTAATTAAGAGGTTGTTGTAATACATTTAACATTTATTTTTTCCCCTTTAGGATAAGGTGAGTTGTACCTCTATTGGTTTCTTCTTTGGTATCATGAACACCTGGAAGGCAGGGACTTTATTTATTTTTTCATATCTCTGTATGTGCATGTATTAACCCAAAGTCTGATGCACAGAAGTAATATATGATTTCTGAATTTAACCAATGATTGGTTAAGTGTTTTGGAAATATTTGCTCTCCTTTTTGGTTTACTTGAAGTACACTTAATAGAAGAACACGTTTTTTATAGACACAGTAATCTAACGGAGCCATAAAATACTTCTCCCATATTCTCCTAAAATTAAAATTTCATAGTCATCTGGTAAACTAACAGGGAGGGAAGTTACGTTTTTCAAAGAAACTCAGGGCAATCATGTAGGCTAAAAGGAAAAAATCTTGTCTTAACTTTTAAAGACTCTGTCATAGATTATACCTACAATCACTTTAAATATACTAGAGTTAATTGGAGAATAGCCAAGATAGGAATCAGATCAATATCATAGTAGATGCTTAATAAATGTTTGCTGAATAAATGAAAAGCTTTAATTATAAAATTAACTTATTAGAACAAATTATAAGCCCAAAGTTGGAGAAATGGAATTAGGTGTAATAAGTGTTTTGAGGGGTTGTCTGTGTCAGGCAGCTTTCCACTACTGTGACAGAATACCTGAGAAAAACAACTTAAGGGAAGAAAGATTTCTTTTGGCCCACAGTTTCAGAGGTTTGTGTCCATGGTCACTTGACTCCATTGTTTCTTGACCTGAAATGATGCAGAACACCATGGGTGGGAACAAGTGGAAGAGCAAAGCTGCTCACCTCATGGAGATCAGGAAGGAGGGGGGACAGGCGCACAGGGCTGGAGATAAGATAAACTCTTCAAGGATGTCCCCCAGTGGCCTACTTCTCCTAGTAGACCCCATATCCTAATGTTTCCACAACTTTTTATTAACACCACAGGAGACTTTGGGGGTCATTCCAAATCCAAACCATAATATTGTCAAAGCAGAAATTTCACTGGAAAAAGTTAAGTAGGCAAAAAAGATTTTATTCAAAGTTATTATACAATAGGGAAGGAGGCCAGATCTCACTCTGATCTCAACTCCTCTGAAAAAAAAGGATGGGAAAAATTTTAAGTTCTGGAATATGCTAGTGGGAAAGTACTAGAAGATGTTTGGAGGAAACCATAAAACATCTGTATTTGCGAACTGACCTTATCCTAATGAAAAATAAACTTCTAAAATCTTTAAGAAAGTTGGAAGTTTTGCAACCTAAAGCAATAAGGGGATCATTGATATTTGTCTCATACCCACCCCACCATTGGCCAAGATTTGAAGAGGCACTATCTTTCTTAATGATAGCATTTCGAAGGATGGTCCCTAGGTCTCCAGGAAAGACATTTGAGGTTGTAAGTTTTTTTTTTTTTTTTTAAAGAATATGCTAAGGCAAGGGAGATGGAGGAGCAGCCTGCTAAAGCTTAGTCAAACACAGGGCAACATTACAGACTCTCTTGGTCAAGGTCTTTAGTAACTTATGATTCAGTGGAAATGGCTGTTTTGAGTGTCAGTGTTGCTGGCCTCTAAACAGTTTCCTGTTAAGTCACTTTGTAGCCTGCTCAGGCCACTTAACCGTTCTAAAGCATACTTTAGGACAGATGCAAATAGAAATAAAGTTCCAGCTCCTTCCTGGGCCTATTGTATGGGTCTAATCTCATCATATCAGGGCTGCTTTGTGCATTTCAAGTGTTGCATTGCTTTACTGAGGGGAAGGGCTGAATATTTTCTTTAGATTTGGGAACTCTGGTTCTGTCTTAGACTTTTCTTCATTGTAAGAGCTTCTACCTGGGCACCTGCCTGTGACACTCATGAATCAGAGAAGATACCTTGAGATTTTTCCAACCTCATAATTTTATGTAGGAGAAAATCAGCTTCTTGAACAAGGAAGAAACTTATCCTTACACCTAAGAAGTAGTGGCAGAGCCAAGGATTCCTGACTCTTTTCTCCGTACAATAGTGCATACAATTGGGTTCTGAGAAGCCACTTTTCTTTGGGGAATGGCTCTCCATGCCCTTTCTCCAGGAAGCCACCTTTACTCTGGGTCTCCTACATGTATCGCTCTGTCTGACTGTTGTCCTGACACTGTTGAAATTGTTTCTGTCGCCAGTTATCCAAGGTTGCCTTTGCCATCTCTTTATGTCCTTCTGGGGCCTTGGACATCCAGAGATAGGGCAGACCGTCTGCTCTCCCAGAACTTTTCTCAGCTCTTATATCCTGATCTCTGCTTATCTCCTGTGGTTTGCTTCTCTGTTTTGTCTCACAGATGAGAGTGAAGATTTGATGATTCTGGGGCCCTGATGAGAGAACAGTAGCAATCTGGGCAGGGTGACCCCGAACTTGATCCTCATAGGCCCCTTGTGCTAATCCCTATTTTTTTCTCCCCCGCTCCCCCACCTCCCTAGCATTTCGGGAGGTCGGGCATGACGTTGCTGTGGGGGTGGGAGCAGGATTTTGAGCTGCCCTCCATGTCAGCTGGTGTCTGTTTTCACAACAGATGGTGGGTGGTGACGTGGCTCTATTGTCCTCCCTGGTCTGCCCTAGAGGGAGATTTCCTTTGCCAGCAAATATGCTATATGTCCAGAGGAAATGGCATCTGCCTCCAAGGGCGTGTCCAGAAGGCATCTCTATCCTCTCCATGGCATCCCTTGGCCTGAAAGTAACTCTGTGTTCCTTTAAAGCCCAAAGAGTAACCTGTTGTCCTTAGCTCTCTGGACTATAAACAGCGAGTTTAGCCTTCCCCAAGAAACACTAAAATTAGACATGGGACAACATTTTTTTTAATATAAGGATTACTAGACAAGGCTTAGTGAATGCAAAAATTTGAAATTTGTGGATAATCATGCCTGCCTCTCTGCTTCATGCTCTTCCTCTCAGATGTTCCAATACTGAGATATTTTCCCCCTAAGATTGTTTAGTAGCAGCCCTACTTTCAGGTAGCGAAAAACCAAACCAAAACAAAACAAAAAATGAAAAACAATCTACTTTATGGATGGCTTTCTAAGAGCTCAGAGGGGCTCAAATGTGAATGGGTGTAAGAATGGCTCAGTTCTTCCGTGTGTGGAGAGGGAGGAGGGCCCTTAAAAATGCAGGTTTTAGGGCTATGTCAGCAGATTCTTATTTACTAGGCATGGGGAACCCAGACTAAGCATTTTTGGTAAGAACCTCAGGGATTGTAAACTTAAAACATTTTCCCTAGGGTTTTAGACAGAGGTCATTCATTTAGTAGACAAAAGAAATATTCTGGAGGAGAATAAAATAGAAGTGTCGGAAGACTTGTTGCTAGTAGAAGACAGAGGAAGGAAGGAAGAGGCACATGGTCAGATGAGAAAAAGAAAAGCGAGGATTCTGGGAATGAAGGAACCCAACCCAGTGTGGAAAAGGTGGTCTTGGAGAACACAAGATGGAAGCCGGGGGAAGAATTTGTCAGTCCCCATCTACTGTGAAAGTACTTAGGATTCAGTCACTAGAACTAAAATGTAGTCAGTCCTCTGGTTTGAGCTTAGAGGCTAAAATTTGGAACTCTACTTCAGGTCCACATAGTTTAGAGGGCCTTGAGATTTCACTGTGCATGTACAGCTATTGGAATAATAATAATAATAATTATTATTATTATTATTTATGGAGTGGTATAGTAGTTTGAATATTAGGATACCAATCTGGTTACTTAATCAAAGGAATTCAAAATAATTGTGCCATAAAAAAGAAATAGAAGGTTATTTTTCCCTGATAAAATAAATCTGGATAGGGTGAACAAGAACGATATGGTAACTATGCAGTTATTAGGGACTTGGGATCTTTTATCTAATTTGTTTTGGCATCTTAGACATGTAACTTTGATTCATCTCTAATGTGGTTGCTCTAGATCCTGCTCTCATAGTTACATTCCAGCCAGAAAGACAGGGATTGAGGAGTACAGGTTGAGAGAGAAAAGGGTGACCAAGACCTTGAGAGTGTGACCTATAAATTACCTTATTATCAATGACTTGAACTTGGTCACATGGCCATCTGAAACTGCAAGGGTGCTAAATAAACTTATGCCCTAATTCATTTTATATTTTAGGTAAGAACAGAAAAATGGATCAATTTCGATGTTCTTTCCAACAAGCAGTCTGTAGTTTCTTATATCTAGGAATCATACTCGGTTATCAGTGTGCGACAAGTAATATGGATAGCATTGTTTCCATTTTTGGATGATAGAACTAGGAGTATAAATTATAAGTGGCCGAGTTTGACTTTGATTTCAGATCTTCTGATTACTAGTTTCATATTCTTTCCACTCTGTTGGGATGTTTTCTACTAAAGCAACTTGAAGATGGGGCTCTCCTGACCTTCCTGATTATGCCCAGTTGCCAAGTACAACTCATATCCCTCCAGGGACCTTTAAATTTAGGCAATGCCTTTTACTCTCCTCCCTCTCCTACCCCGTACTCCCATTTTCTTTGCTTAGTTGGGGAGAGAGGTTTCGGTCCCTTGCTTTGAGCTCAACAGCTGCCAGGAGCCAGCTATACTTTGTGGTTATTTTTAACACAGGTTTTGGGAGCAGCCTCTCAGTTTAATCCTTGGCAGATAAACCAACAGGCGATTGGGAGTTATTTACGAAGACTTGCTGGCTGTAGGAGATTGGATAGTTGTTAATCTTTTTGGCTGGGGTTGGGGGAGCCCATTTTAATCAGAATTTGTACAGGAATAATCCTTTCTTTAAATTCTGACCCAATCCCTCCAATAATTGCAATCAGGGCAGGTCTCTTCCTAGGAAGACAGTGTGTTAATATGGAGTTTAAAGGGATGAAACTAGGCTAACCGAATAGTATGATAAAAGCACTAGAAAAAGATCTCTGATTGGCACTCTGGCATAACTTAGGACTCCGATGTCTGAAGGAGCCTAGGAGACCCCCTTTTTGTTTATGTGGAGGGGGGACTTATTTCAAATGATCTCACCTGTGATCCTGGAAAATGAAAACCAAGATAAAATGATCATGACTTTCTAAAAGCTTCATTCAAAGAAAGAATATGAAAAAAAGAAGCCAAGGTTATTTTTATACAGATCTGTAGAGGCGACTTCTTATGCTAAAGCTACAGAGTAAATACGTAATTGTGTTTGTGAGAGGAGAGAGAGTAGCAGTCACTTGTAAGGTAAGAGTCTAAGCATGTCGATTGGGGATATTTGAGAAGCAGCACTAAGATATGATTAGAAAAGCAAGAGAGTTTGCTTGGCATGGACAGGCAACTTGAGTAAGCAAGGAAAGCCTGGATCATGAAACAGGCCTGATATCTAAGGGACAGGGGAAGGAGGGAGCATTGTGCTGGAAGAGACCCAGACTACAGAAAGCTTTGACCATGCCAGTGGGGAATCCCTGAGCCCAAGTTGCTTCTTGGAGGAGTCCTGCTTCTGCGAAGACCTGTGCTGTGCTTGGTCATGGCTAGGAGCAGCACAGGGGTGATGTGGCCTCAATGTACACACAGTTGTGGATCCAGAGGCACCAAAGGGGAACTGTCAGTCAACTGTGCTCTTTGTAGGAAGTTCTCTTGCAGGGATATACAGTACATTTCCATGGCTACTACATTGGGTTCTGTTGTTTGACTTTGGGGAATTTCCTTCCTCATCTTCCTCATAAAATGGGCTTTATTTTCTCTACTTATAAAACAAAGTGGTGAAAGCTAGATGATCTTTAGGTCCTATGCATTGCTTTCACTCTCCGATTTTACACTCAATTTTTGATCCCCAAAGGGTACATGTGTGTGTTAGGTGGGAGTGGGGTGTGAGGTGGGGCGGAGGGCACCCTGGGAGGGGACCCTGTGGAGAGGAGTGGATTAATGGCCGGTAGGAAAGACAGATTACTCTGGTAGGTGCCTTCATTCTGTCTCAGCCTGCCTACTTTTTCTGTGTTCCAACCTGGGCTGATGACTGGACTGGACAAGCTTCAGCTCAATCTAATCTAATCTATCAGAGAGGTAATGAACTATAAAAGTGTGGATTCAATTACAATTAGAGGGGAGTTTTGTGTTGGCTGGAGTCTGGTGCTAGCCAGAGAATAGAAACTCAGGCTGGGTTGAAAGGCCCCATCTGTGCTAGGAGGGTCTGCCGTTAGGGGCTGGGCGAGACCTTACTCAACACAATGAGGAAAGAACTGGAGTCCTAGCAATGCCGCGCCGTCCCCCCCCCCACCCCCCGCCCCTTTTAAGGGAAAGACATGTTTTAGATTTTGTCTTTTTTTTTTTTATGGCAGGAATGGAAGAAAGAAATCTTTCATTTTCTTATCCACATTCTCTGAGTGAGTGCAGATCTACCCAGAGCCCTCATGACTTCTATTTTTTTTTTCCTCCATCAAAGTTTCATGGATCCTCAACCTTCCTCCTTCTCCCTTCCCTTCCTAAATGGTACAGATGTAGGCAATGGGTAGCTTGTTGTTTGTATTTTGAGAAGAATCTCATTATGTCAAAACCCCTAAGAATCTCCAGAGAGCTTCATGGGCGTCCATCCACCTTCCATCATCTTTTCTGTCCAAAATTGTACCCACCAGTGTCCGGGTAAAGGGCACTTCTTCAGATAGCACTCAGAAGACTCTCAGAGCTGCGAGCTGATTTTTCTCTTCCTAGCATCCATTGCATTTGTAACTCTTTCAATAAAATCTACAGCATCCTGCCTTACATTTGAAACAGTATCATGCTTATTTTACTTGTTTTCATTTTTTAAAACTATACTTTAAACTCTCTGATTTCATGGATTGTTTTTGACTAATCTCTATATTCTTTTGCACTAAGTCCACTCTTAAATAGCACATAAATCACTAAATACAGGTTTAATGAGAAGAATAAATATATATTTGAGAGACATCATTTCCTCTGTCCTCTTTTGCCTCATTGTTACCCTCTTTCCCCCTTGCTTAACTTACTTTTCCAAAGAGAGTATCAAGCAAGCCAATTAGTAAACAAGATGAATTTTAAAAATTGAAGTTTTTTTCACCCCGAAACCATTTGTCTTTCCCCTCTTCCTTGATCCAACTGTTATCATTCTTACCTGAGATGTTTTAATTTAAAGTGTAAGTTTGGAGGCTGTACAGCAATATTTGACTTTCCTGAAACTTTATATGAATTTAGGTAAGGCTATCTCAATATTCACCCACCATGTCAATGTGGTTATTTTCTTAGTATGCTTTATATTTTTAATTTTCATAAAAACAAATAATAAAAGGTATCCTTGGGGGGCTGGGGTTGTGGCTCAGCGGTGGAGTGCTCGCCTAGCACATGCAAGGCCCTGGCTTTGATCCTCAGCACCACATAAAAATTAATAAATAAAGTAAAGGTATTGTGTCCAACTACAACTAAAAAATAAATACTAAAAAAAAAAAAAAGGTATCCTTCATTCCACCTCTACCTCTAACAGTGTGATCTTGGGTATACAAAGATTTCTCTGTGTCTCAGTTTCCTTATCCATAAAATAGGTGTAATAATTTTATCTTCCTCATAGATTGATTGTGAATTCACTTTGTTGAATAGCAAGCAATATGTATTTGCTATGTTTATTACTACTACCATTAAAATTATTAAAAAATTATAAGAGTAAAAGAAAAGTCTACAAGAGAACTTATAATCTATTTTTATGTGCTCAATTTCTCTGGAGAAAGAATTTTAAAAATGGCTTAACATTTTCTTTCTTCTTTCAGTGGATTCATGTATGTCAGAGACTGAACTGATAATGTTTTGAGGATTTATAAAATGCCAAAAAAACCGGCCAGACCTATATCCTCACCCCGGTTCTCACACTGAATTGCTATAACTTGGAGTGAAGAACACCTGGATCCCATAGGGCTTAAGACTGAGGCACTTTATTAGTGGGCATGAACCATAGACCGGGAGGGCTTCTGCTTATTTTAAATCAAGTAAATAACATGAAAATCAGATGCAAAATAAAACTCAGATTAGCATATAATCACATTAGCAGACTAATTGAGTCAGGAGCTCAGCACAGTATGTAATAAGTTTGCACCTTTCAAAAGGAGAATAAGAGAAAGTCCAAATTGTTTATCCACCCTTCTATTTCAATGCAGAGCAGAGGGTCCTGTGACCAGATGTGGCCAGAGTCCCATCCCGGCAGTTAGCACAGTATCACTTACTCTAGGGGACCTATAAGAGAGGATTAAGGGTCATAGACTGAGTGTGGCAGCCCCCTAAGGCCTGAGGGATTAGCATCTAATGCATCCAGCTTTGCAGAAAATAGGGCTCAGATGAGGATCGAACCTCTTTTTATTCATCTTTGTTTTTCAAAAGCTCTAAAAGGGAAAGAGCTTCTTTTCCTTTTCATACAGTGAAGTTCTTTCCATCCTGATGAGATGGGTGGTGATTGGTAGGCTGGATCTACAGGTGATTCAACGGCTCAGAAATCGAGTTTATTTTCCTTCTCTTCATACTTCCTCTGTCCTTTCTGCTGGATTTCCATTTATCTCCCTTTCCTCTGAGAACACCAAACCCAAATATCTCTATGTTCATTGAAACCAGTTACTTTACTCCCTCTTGAATTCTTAAAGGATACATCCTAATGAGTCCTACATTCTAAGCACCCTCAATTTACCTGGATCAGTTGTTAATGTTGCTCCATTTGCTTTCCCTCATTAAAGAGATGTTTTAATGTTTACTATAAGTCACTAAAATATACTGGATCAGACTAGACTAGGCTGACTATACTTCAGTTCCTTCAGTTTAACTCCTGAGAAGAGTAAGGTGAACTTAAAAGATACTTAACAAGGTGTGTATGATCCTGGATCCAGTTATGAGATGAAAAGGTTATAACTCAGGACTTTTCACCTCACAGCTGTTCTTTTCTCTATACCTCTCTGCATACCATTATTCTATCATAAAATTTCCCTCTAATTACTATTTTTTTAAAACAACATTTTATTAAGTGGCAATGCTTACATCTTGCCTATCTCTTTTTTAGAAAAAGATTTTGGTTTGAAAGTGGAACATTTTGCCCTCATTTATTTTCTTCCTTAAATTTGCATTACATATTATTTAGGGCTATCAGAAATTTCTGCGCAAGATACATGTCTCCTGTACTTTTCTCAAAGGCATAGGAAAACACAATAGCAGAAAATGCAGAGGAAATTTCTTGGTAAATCTGTGACCTTGTTAGGAGCCCGGGGGTCCCTGGGAAATGTGCTAGAGTTGGGCCAGGCTTCCAATGACACTTCTAATACTATGTGAGTGGTAGTGAGCAAGCTCCATAGCTAAGCTTTGGTTTTCTTCATTTGTAAATTCTCAGAAGGTTGCCTTTAGGTATTAAAAATAAAGAAGATTATGTATGTAAAATGGCTGGCATACAGAAATTCACCAACCAAATGGTAGTCTGAAATCATGTATGTATTTATTAAGCATCTACTTTATAAAATTCCTTATCTTTTGTGAACCTGATGTGAAACACATGGGATTTAAAATAACAAAATAGCATAATCTGTGCTTCAAAGATATCCATAGTCTAGAAAAATGGCCAGAATGAAAAAAATTCAATTCTATAGGCATTTTCTTTTCTTGTTTTTAACTGTCAACAGAATCTAGTCTTAAAATAAAAAGCATAAGACTCTGACCAGGCATAGTGGCATATGCCTGTAATCCCAACTACTCAGAAGGCTGAGGAGGATTACAGGCATACAGGAGGATTGCAATTTTGAAGTTGGCCTTAGCAATTTAGTGAGATCCTAATCTACTTATTAAGACCCTATCTCGTAATAAAAAAAATAACAAACACTGGGAATGTAACTCTGCTCAGTGGTAAAGTGCCCCTGGGTTTAATACCCAGTACAAAAACCAAATAAAACAAAAACCTGCTGAATTCTTCAAGGCAATTTCTGTCTCTCAGGAAGATAAATAAATCACTATCCAATCTCAGAAAAATATGACATTTGCTTATATAAAAGTATTAACTAAGTACTACATGATGCAGAGAAAGGAGGACTATAAGGATGGGATCCAGCTCTATAAACACATTTAAGCTTTACTAACAGGATAAAATAGGAGCAGTTCAAGCACAGGCTCAACAGTGCAAAGCACAAATTTAGAATTAATTGGGGGGTGTACTGGGAATAAGGAATATTCTAAGGGATCAGCGTGTAGGATCAGTGGTCTTTGGGTGTGTGTGTAATGTGTTGGTGAAGGATGAGATCTGGGGAAACTATGACAGACTAGTTTCAGCCTAAGGTGTTTGGACTTGGTCCTACTGACCATAGGGAGACATTGTGATGTTTTTACACAGAGAAATGGCAAGACTCAATGTCAGTGGTGGCATCCAGTCTCTAGGAATGATCCATTTTGGCAATGATAATTTTATCAAACCAGTGCAGTTGGAGGATAGTTTGTTATGTCTTCTCCTAAAACAAGCTAGGTTACTCCGTGTCTTTTGACAACTGAGGAGTGGGTAAGCGGCAGAGCTGGCTCACCAGTGTTCTGTTCCCAGATCTGGACTTCACTCCTGTCCTCTGTAGGCCCATGAGAAACTTTTCCAAGGTGCCAGTCTGATATTTCTATCCCATCTGTCATCATCCCAGTGCAGTTCTGACTCTCATTAGAGCTGTGGGCGGGGATGCCCCTACCTCCACCTCTCATCCAGCTTCTTTAATGGAACAATTGCACCAGAGTCAAGTTGATTGTTTCCTATGGAAATCAGCCATGTGGAGCCTCAGGGGGAATAGTTCTGCCCTCTTGTATTCATTTTCTTCCAGTGTGGACCAGGATTGGGGAGGGCAGTATCTAGCCTTTCACATATGCCTGAAAGAGAACTGGAACAGGAAAACAGGAGATAGTAAGAGAGACAGGCAGTGGCTTAGGGTAAAAAGGATATGGAGTATCAACAGAATTGCTTGCCTAGGTCACAGATTTATTAGGGGACAATTTCAGAATTCCAGGGCTCTGAAAATGGAGAGAGGGCACTCTTATAGCGAGCTAGCCTAAATATTAGCATAGAAAGATATTAGCATAGAAATTAGTTTTATCATTATGGCAAAAATTCCACAAGCAAACAGAGCATCATGCAAGTTTGCGGGTAATTTATTTATCTTTATTCTACTGGATATAGTTGAACTTTAAAAAAAATCAGTTATTTGCCCAATGATATACATAGAGGCAGAATGCTTGATATTGTGCAGATAAAATAGTTGCAAGTTTGACAGTTGGTTTTAGACTTCGTCTGATTATTTGCTTCCAAACTCCCATGTTGCTTTCAAAGTTCACTAGAATTACTCTGCTATTTACTTATTTATTTCTGTGTCCTGGATATCTTGTTATACTTTCAAATTTTTGCCAGATATACCTTGTCCATAGCCCTTACTTCTCACCTCCTCATCCCCCATTCTTTTTATAAGGAAAACAAACATGAATTGTACAACTGCATTTAAAAGAATTCAGCCTTGATGTACTTATGAGGAAATTTTCGATGATATGAAATCAGGAATGTTCCTGTTAATCTGAGACATTGGTGTAAATTTGAGGCTGAGACAGGCACAGGACCCAGGTGTTCTCCCCAAGGAGCAATCTGGGATTGGGAGTTGTTATCATAGGGTGAGTGAGGGACAGACCCAGACAGCTGAGATTGTAATTCTTTCATTTGATTTGATTTGAGGAATTTAGACACGAACTAACCATGTCCCTTCATTTAGTTTGCCCGTTGCTTATTGCTTGACAATATCTTATTATAACACTTCTTTTTAAAGGAATTACTAGGGCTCCCAATTTCTTATTAAATTAAGTAGTAATATTGAGAATATTCTGACATTCAAAACCTCCACAGAAGTCTTAATGTGCCATTCCAATCATTTACCCCAATACTTCCTGATAATATACATTATATACTTGCCAATCTGGTCCACATGTCTTCCCACCCCCATTAATGTGGACTCTGTTGCTGGATTTTGTAATCCCTTTGCTTCTCCCCTCCATGAGCCTACCTTAATTGTGCTTAATTTCTTGAAATCAGCCAGATGGGGTTTGGCTTTTCCTTTAAATCTTCAGCAATTCTTACTACCTCTTCGTTATTTATCACTTTCTGTCTTAACTTTTGTTTCCAACTACATCCATCAAGTTCTCAACTGCAGTCCAGATCCCCATTGAGGACAACGGGTGGCCTTCCCTTAGTCCCACCCAAATCTCCATCTCAGGAGACACTCACGCCTGAAAAACATATTATTATCACCACTGCATACTCCATGGTTTGTGTGTGTGTATGTGTGTGAGTGTGTGTGTGTGTGTGTGTGTGTGTGTGTTTATACATACAGATACACAGTTGTTACTTGGTATTCACAGAGCTTTGGTTCCAGGACTTGTTTGAGGCTACCAAAATCGTGGGTGCTCAAATTCCTTATATATAACTGTGTAGTACTTGCTTATAACTTGTGCAAATTCTCCTACGTACTTTTAATGATCTCTATATTACTTATGATATAC
Organism: Marmota monax; assembly: GCF_021218885.2. Classification (NCBI taxonomy): domain Eukaryota; kingdom Metazoa; phylum Chordata; class Mammalia; order Rodentia; family Sciuridae; genus Marmota; species Marmota monax. Next base: position 35,384,247 of record NW_026695227.1, read on the forward strand.
TTAATACAAAGTAACTGCTATGAATAGTTGTTATACTGCATTATTTAGTGAATAACGACAAGGAAAACAAGTTTGTGTATGTTCAGGAAAATGCACCTTATTTTCTTCTGGATATTTTCAAACTGTGGTTGGTTAAATCCACCCATGAAGAACCCATGTCTATGAAGGGCCAGCTGCAAATCATTAAGAAACTTTTTATCTTCCAACTTTGAATTTTCATTTATTCATACGGACAGTTAAATGAGTTTTACTCAATGATCTCCATCGTGTATTGATTGATTGGTAAAGTATTACAGATTGTATAGTCTTTTCTTACTCCTTCATTAAGGGAATAATGTATGATTGTGGGTGGCAAGGACTAACCTTCGAAAAGAAGGTCCTATTCACAGAGTCTCTCCCATACATTCTTGTTCATTTGAATTATAAACACATCTCTAGAGGAGTCATTGTCTTCTCCTCCTCCTTCTTTTCTCCTCCTCTTCCTCTTCCCCCTCCTCCTCCTCCTCCCCCTCCTCCTCACCTTCCTCCTCCTCCTTCTTCTTCTTACCAAGGATCGAACTCAGAGGCACTCCGACATTGAGCCACATCCCCAGCCCTATTTTGTATTTTATTTAGAGACAGGGTCTCACTGAGTTGCTTAGCACCTCAACCTTATAGAGCCTTCTTTACTTCTGTGAATTTCAAAAGGAGCCCCTTTCCTTCTCTGATCCCTCCCCAGTCAGCAGAGGTCCTGCTGTGACTGCAGCATCCTCCCTGGGCCTGGGCCTCAGCTTGCTGGGAGCTCAGCTTTCCAGAGAGGGCTGCAGACGCTGGGAGGGTGACAGATGGCTCAGTAGTAGCAACAGTCTGAGGAAGGAGTCACTGAGGGGAATCTGGGAGGGGCCGCGTTCGACCTTCCCGTGGGTAGAAGAGCCGAGGGGAGGGGTTAAACATCCGCAGTTATTTTACAGACAGGCTTTTGCAAATTTGGATCACTGACACAAGAGCAAAATGAAAAGCTTCTTCCCTGCGTAAAGCCATGTTTTCCACTTTCCCTGCCATCCTGAGAAGCCTTTGCACAGGTTACCCTGTCCCTGTGGTCTCCAGTGGTCGGCCACATCTTACAACTTCACACCGGTTTCTTTTCTGATCCATCCTGTTTGGCGAAGGTTCACCCCTCTCTCAGGCCCCAGGCTGAGGCTCTAACTGGCTACACGAGCTCTGAGACTTGCTTTCCAGAATGCCGGCCTTTCAGGGCAGGAAGGAGGCTAAGGGGCCTCTGGTAGTGGAACACCTGGGAGTCCCAGGCCCTTGCAAATGAAGGATCTTTCAGGCACAGGAGTGACCAGGGTGTGGGCAGGAGAGGGGTCTGCTATGACTTTTGTTTCCAAGTGTGTCTTCTGAGCAAGCGATTAAGTCTGGGGCTTAATCGAAGCGCTGTTGAGAGTGTGTTTCCTCACGTGCAGCCTGGGCAGAGGCCCTCCCCCTAGAGCCCTGGACTCTGGCGGTCCTCAGCCCTCTGAGCCCACAGCATGAGACGAGGTGTCCGCCTGGTGGCTGCTGAGGAGAACAGCAGCTGGGAAGGGCTGTTGAACCCTGGACTTCTCTATGGGGCATTGGGAAGAGGGAACTGGAAGGGGTGGCATGGCAGGCCAGTTCTGCATCTCACCCTGCCCGAGCCAGTCCCCAGTCACCTGGAATCCAGCATCTCATGACACTTTTGTTCAGGCAAGTTCTCCTGAAGCACCAATCCTATCACCCTCAGGAAAAGCTGAACCTACTACTTTTTTCAACAGTGGATCCGTTTCAGCATCCTTCTTTGAAAAAGAGAGTCAGCGATTGTGTGGTCAAGGGTACCGGGTTGAGGGTGGTTTGGACACGTCCGTTGGTTGAAAACCCCTTTCCAGATTAGTGTAAAACACGAGGTTTCTACTTTTCATGACCATTACCACTTCCTGTTTTACAGTTCATGAAAGTTTAAAAATGACTTACATAATCTAAAGTGTGGTGGTAAGTGACCAAAGGAGACCATTTGTAGGAGAAGGTAAGTCGTACTAATAGAGAACTCACATAATTAAGGCTTTTAATTCTAACAATTCCGAGTGACAGCTGAGGTAGGTGATTCTGACCATTTTTCTACCTGAGGCAGAGCAAGAAAGTGACTCCTCACAGAACAGGCCAGGATCAGAACAAAACCAGAGCCTTTCTTCTTCACTTCATAATCCAGGGCTTTTCACCCAATCATACTGTTTTTCAACCACTATATCACATTTTTACTTATTAAATCGTAGCATAGCACTTATTTTCTGAACATGCTTGAGCAAACTGAAAATTTGGTTATACTTTGACCTCAGAGAAAACATTACCCCTAGATAGAGCACCCCTCCATTTTGTGGCCTTAAAAAAAGACACATTATTCTGAGTCCTAGCTGAGGGAAGTAAGTTGGATAATATTTTTTTTAAAACCACTCTGGTCACTGAGATAACTGTGGGGTATTTTATTCTTGTTGTTTTCATTTTAATCCCAACAATGATGCCACAAGGAGAATATAATGAAAGAAACCAAATTAATATCAGCTTGGGAGAAAGAGAGAAGAATTTTCTGATTTGGATTGTTACATTTTGGAAGAAATGCTACATGGAAATAATGCAATTTTCTTCCCAACCATTTAAAACTTTTAAGAGTCAAATACAACATGCTTAGTGATTATTAGCACTTAAATGTATGTGTCTCATAAAACATTACCACTATGTGGTGTCATTATAATTAACCTCATTTTCTAGATAAGGCAATTGAGTCTTAGAGTTAAAGAAAAAAAAATGTGACTCTAGTTCACACAGCTGGTTCAGTGGCCTGGGTAGGAATTTACAGACTGAACTGCCTGACTCCATGTCTGTTCTCATTTCATTATACTATGTTGATATGTTCTGTGATAACTACATGACATAGATATCTACGGACCAAGACCTATGCTGCCCAAAGTAGTAGCCACTAGCCACATGTGATTATTTATATTAGTTATATAAAATAAAAAGAAAAATCTAGTTCATCTGTCACAGAAGTCATATTTCAAATGTTCAATAATCACATGTGACTGGGAGGTACTTTATTGGACAGAGGAGATAGAGAATGTTTTTGTTGATGCAGTAAGTTCTGGACAGAACAAGATCCCCTCTGGATAAGAAGTGTTGTAGTGAAATGGGTGGAGGCACTGGACAGGTTTGGTCTTTTTCACTATTAATTTTATGATGTTAAGTAGGCTACTTGCCTTCTTTAAAACTCAATCTGCTAGTTTGAATAACTGTTTCTTTCTCATAGGATTATTATAAGAGTGCGATAGCAGAATTCCATAAGGTTGGGAAGAACTTGGCAAAAGTTAGCTATTATTACAGGCAATCCATAGTTTTAAGAAAATTACTAGGTGTGGTTAGAAATAAGCATGGATGGGAATGGGGCTGTGGCTCAGTGGTACTGCCCTTGCCTGGCATGTGTGAGGCACTGGGTTCGAGCTCAGCATCACATATAAATAAATAAAGTGAAGGTCTATTAAAAAAAGTTAATAAAAGACTCATTGGGGCTAGGGTTGTAGCTCAGTGGTAGAGTGCTTGCCTCTCATGTGTGAGGCCCTGGGTTTGATCCTCAGCACCACATAAAAATACACAAATAAAAATGAAGATACTGTGTCCATCTACAACTAAAAAAAAAAAATTAAAAAAAAGACACTTCAAAAAAAGAAAAAAAAGAATTAAGCATGGATGCATATATGTTTGATTTACTGTCATTGTGAAATAAGCCAGGTTAGGGTGGAAACTTCCCTACAGCAGATGCACTAAAATGTTACCCAGGCATCTTATTTGTGCATATATTTGCTACCCTGCCCAAGGTAGAGTATGACACTTCATCCTTGAATTCTTGTGACTTAGTGGAGTGCCTCATACTTTAACATAAAAACACAATTATAAACACAATTTTATAGTCAAATAAAGTTCAGCCAAAGTATGAGTGAGGCCGCTGATTCCAAATCTTTTTTCTTTTGCTGTGGGGAAGAAGTTAGAAAATGGGAAGGTTCAGGAAGGTTAGGGAGAATGGGGATTAGAAAATGTCTAAAAGGACCCAAGAAGAAATTTTGCTCAGTGCTTAACTTACATATTATTCCACAGAATCATATGTATTTATGATTAGAATTTATTAGAATTTATAGAATTAGAATTTATTAGAATTAATTTATCTTAGCAGCAATAAACATTTAGGGACTTTGGGGTAGAGAAAGGACACAAGCAAGTTTATAATAACATTAGAGAGTCTATCCTGGGGGCTAGAAGATCAGGTTCTAATCCCAGTTCTGACACTACTTTTTGATTTAAGACAAATAACCACATTTTTCAGAAACTCAGTTTCATTTATGGGTTATGAAGAGAAAATTGAGCTAAATTGACCCTGAAATTTTTAAGTTGAACATTTACTTTTCTCTTTCTTTTCACATTTTTTTATTGGTGCTTTATAATTATAAATTGTATATAATGGTGGGATTTGTTGATTTGTTGTTACATATTTGTACAAACACAGTGTAACAAAATAATTTGGCCGATATCACTCCCCAACATGTGCTCCCCCCTCCTATCCCCTAGTCCCTTTTCTCTATTCTACTGATTTCCCTTTGAGTTTTCATGGAATCCCCCTGTTCTACCTTTCCCCCCTTTTTCCTGTCTAGTTTCCATACATGAAGAGAAAACATACAACCCTTCACCTTCTGAGTTTGGCTTATTTTGCTTAACAAATGCTCTCAAGTTCCATCCATTTTCCTGAAAATTAAGTAATTTCCAGTTTTCTTTGTGGTGGAATAAAATTCCATAGTGTATATATACCACATTTTCTTTATCCTTTCATCCTTTGATTGGCACCTAGGCTGGTTCAATAGTTTGGCTATTGTGGATTGTGCTCTTGTAAACACAGTTATGCATGAATTACTATAGTATGATGACTTTAATTCTTTAGGGTAAATACCTAGCAGTGGTGTGTCTGGGTCATATTCAAACACTTAGGATTTAATGGGAACATCTTACTCAAGCTCACAGGGATTTATTCTAAGTATTAGGGGTGCTATCATGGAGGTGTGCTGCCACCTTGTGGTAATTTTGGTGTCTGCATGCGCTAATTTATTAGGAACAATTTCTGATTTATTTTAATATTTCATGTTGCTATTTTCTCCCAAAGGGATACATACCTTTGCTTAACATTTGGAAGTTTTAGAATAAAATACCTTACCTTGAGTTTGTTTCTACTGACTGACTCCATAAGTTATCACATATCACATGTTTTAATAATAAAAAGTAATGTTTCATGAATTTATAAATTTGTTAAATATTGGGTTCAAAGTCTTTACACCACATATGTAAGCCAGTTTATTTCCTAACTGGTTTTCAGGAAGTGCATTATTTACTACCTCATTCTACACATTCCATTGTGTAAAGAACTTTTCTAGCCCAATGACTTGTTGCTGGTGAGCACTCAACAAATATTTATTGTATGAATAATAATGAGCAGAGTTAACATGAATTGAGTGCTTTTTATGTGCTGGGCATATCTCTTCATCAAAATCTAATAAAGCCAGTATAGGTCTCTTGGAGAAGACAGGAGAGTGCAGCTCTTTCAAGTCTGGTTCTTGGTCCTCGGAGTTCTGATAGCCCCATTCAGAGGACCACAAACCTCAGGCATTTTACTTTGTGTAAAGTTACTGTGTCATAAAAAGCCCACATCCTTGAGTAAAAGTAGCTCTCTTCAGTTAACCCTAATTGGTTGAGCTGTGTGGGGTGTTTCTTGAGTTTTGTGGAAGGCTTGATGGCCATTTAGTGGATCATTTAAGCCTCCAAATTGTGCTCCTCCAAAGCACAACACTTAAAGAGAAAGTAGATGATAAGGCGACGTGGTTCACGACAGGAGGTAAACATGGGTTTGGTTGGCACCATGTATCTTAATTGATATTACATTGGTACAGGAGCTAGTAAAGGGGAAGAAATGGAAGTTTCAGGTACTATTCAAGGACCAGGGAGTCAAGACTAAGAATAAGCCCAGGATCATTAGATTTTACTAAGGCAACCTCCCATTCTCTCTCTCTCTCTCTCTCTCTCTCTATATATATATATATATATATATACACACACACACACACACACACACACACACTTGCAGATCCCTTTGTCTTTGTTCTTGTATTCTCCATTCATGTGCAAAGTTACTTAGGTTAGTAGTTCTTCTCATTGTAAAGTAAAGTTGGATTTTGGGGTGGGAGGAGGTCAGGGGAGTGACTGGATGGCAGACTGCATTACATCTTGGAGTACCCAACCCCTTAAATTATTTTTTAAATTTAGGATACTTAAGTTTCATCTGTTGTGTTATGAAATTCCGTGGTTTTTGATGGATGCTGTAAGCACAGTGCCATGGAGCCATATCATATGGAATAGTTGATTCGTGGAAATATTACTTATCTATTTAGCCTTCCACCACCTTCACAATCCTAGTGACCTCTGGTATGTTGAACTCCTCTATCAGTTCATCTTTTTTAGAATGTGACACAACAGGTACAATAGAATATGTAGAATAGAATGGAAGAGTGACTTCTTTCATGTAGCAAAATGCATAAAGATTAATCTTCCTCTCTTCCCTCCTCCCTTCCTGCCTTCCTTCCTTCCCACCTCCCTGTCTTCATTAATTTCTTGATACAGTTCCATTCACGTTGCCACAATTAAAAGAATTTCATTTTTTATGACTGAATAATGCTTCATTTTTTTGTATACACACATACACACACACATCACATTTTTCTTATCTGTTTGTCCATCAATGGTCACTGAGTATATTCTATATCATTGCTATCATGAATGGCCTGCAATAAACACAGTAGTGTAGGTATCTCTTCAGTAAACTTATGTCATTTCCTTTGGATAGATGTTGTGGGATTGTTGGGTAGTCTTATTTGTAATTTTTTGAGGAACTCCATAATGTTTTCTATAATGTCTGTACCAATTTAACATTGCCACCAACAATGTATGAATTTCCTTTCCTCTTTGTCCTCGCAGCAATTTTTTTTAAAACAATAACCATTCTATTTGGGGTGAGATAATATCTCATTATGGCTTTGACTTGCCATCTCTGATGATTATTGAAATTGAACACTTTTGTCATATGCTTGTTGGCCATTAGTATATCTTCTTTTGGATTCTAATTTTATTTATTGGTTATTTTTAGTTATACATGACAGTAGGATCCATTATGACATAACTATAAAAGCATGGAATATAGATTGTTTAAATCAGTCCCCAGTGCCTCTCCTTCTCCTCCCCCCACATTCCCTGCTCCTTTTGTTCTACTGATCTTTCTGCCATTTCCCCATAGTTATTTTTTTAAATTAATTTCTTGTGGATGTACATGATGGTGAGATTCACTGTGGTATATTCATATATGTACAAAGGAAAGTTATGTCAGATTCATTCCACTGTCTTTGCTTTTCCCACACCCCCTCCCTTCCCTTCACTTCTCTTTGTCTACTCCACGGAACCTCTCTATCCTTGATGAAAACAGATGCTAAAATTCCTAATAACAAATGGTGCTGGGAAAACTGGAAATCCATATGCAACAAAATAAAATTAGACCCCTATCTCTCACCATGCACAGAACTTAACTCAAAATGGATCAAGGACCTAGGAATAAAACTAGAGGCCCTGCATCTAATAGAAGAAAAAGTAGGTCTTAATCTCCATCATGTGGGATTAGGCCCCAAATTTCTTAATAAGACTCCTGTGGCACAAGAATTAAAATCAATAATCAATAAATGGGATGGACTCAAACTAAAAAGTTTCTTCTCAGCAAAATAAACAATCAGTGAGGTGAATAAAGAGCCTACAGAATGGGAGCAAATCTTTACCCCTCACACATTAGATAGAACACTAATCTCTAGGGTATATAAAGAACTCAAAAAACTAAGCACCCCAAACCAAATAACCCAATCAATAAATGGGCCAAGGACCTGAACAGACACTTCTCAGAAGATGATATACAATTAATCAACAAATATATGAAAAAGTGTTCATCATCACTAGCAATTAGAGAAATGCATATCAAAACCACTCTAAGATTTCATCTCACTCCAGTCAGAATGACAGATACTATGAAGACAAACAACAATAAGTGTTGGCAAGGATGTGGGGGAAAAGGTACACTCTTACACTGCTGGTGGGACTGCAAACTGGTGCAGCCAATATCAAAAGTAGTATGGAGATTCTTTGGAAAAGTGGGAATGGAACCACCATTTGACCCAGATATCCCTCTCCTTGGACTATACCCAAAGGACTTAAAAACAGCATACTATAGGGACACAGCCACATCAATGTTTATAGTAGCACAATTCACAATAGCTAAACTGTGGAACCAACCTAGATGCCCTTCAATAGATGAATTGATAAAAAAATGTGGCATATATACACAACAGAATATTACTCAGCAATAAAAGAGAATAAAATCATGGCATTTGCAGGTAAATGGATGGAGTTAGAGAAGATAATGCTAAGTGAAGTTAGCCAGTCCCAAAAAACCAAATGCCAAATGTTTTCTTTGATGTAAGGAGGCTGATTCACAGTGGGATAGGGAGAGGGAGCATGGGAGGAATAGATGAACTCTAGATAGGGCAGAGGGGTTGGAGGGGAAGGGAGGGAGTATGGAGTTATAAATGATAGTGGAATGTGATGATCATTATTATCCAAAGTACATGTATGAGGAAACAAATTGGTGTGAATATACTTTGTATACAACCAGAGATATGAAAAATTGTGCTCTATATGTGTAGTAAGAATTGTAATGCATTTCAGTGTCATATATAAATAAAAGAAAAAGAAAAAAATCCTTATGTTAAATTTTAAAAAATACTGGCAAATCACATACAAAAACACATTAAAAAGAAAGTGCACCATAATCAAGTGGGTTATCATAATCATAATCATAATCATCCCAGGGACACAAGTTTGTTTCCAAATACAAAAACCAATAAATATAATTCACCACATAAACAGACTTAAAGACAAGAATCACACAATTATCTCAATAGACACAGAAAAAGCATTTGACAAAATATAACACCTATTCATGTTTGAAACAGTGGAAAAACTAGGAATTGAGGGAACTTACCTCAACATTGTAAAGGCTATAAATGACAAACCCAAGTGGAACATTATTTTGAATGGAGAAAAACTGAAAGCATTCCCTCTAAATGGAACAAGACAGGGACGTCCACTTTTACCACTCCTATTGAACACATTACTTGAAACTATAGCCAGAACAATCAAGAGAAGGGAATTAAAGGGATACAAATAGGAAAAGAAGAACTCAAACTATCTCTGTTTGCCAATGACATGATCCTATATTTAGAAAATCCAAAACAACAACAACAACAATAACAACAACAACAACAAAAACCTCCACCAGAAAACTTCTAGAACTCATAAATGAATCCAGCAAAGTAGTAGATACAAAGTCAATAGCCATAAATCAATTGAGTTTCTGTACTCCAATGGTGAATTGGCTGAAAAAGCAATTAGAAAAACTATCCCTTTCACAATAGTCTCAAAACAAAGAAACAAACAAACCAACAAACAACTGTCGGGAGCTGCCATGGATGCAGATTCCTTCAATCCTGATGCCTTCAATCCTTCAGTCTGGCATGATATTGCCAGGTTGCAGTAACTTGGGTGTTACTCCATCCCGGATAGCAAGGCGTGGCTCCAGGTGTAGGTGTCACAGGTAAGTTACACTTACCTGCTCCTTTGTAATCCTACTCCTTTGACCTTTTTGGGATAGAATATTCCATGGAAACTCCCCTTGAGTGTTCCCTATAGAAGAATAAAGAATTCCCGTGGCTTTCTTTTTTGCCAAGGACTCTTAAAGTTACCGAACCATCTCCGGATTACTGAAAGGGTATTTCTGTGTGGTTGTGTGCTTTCTTTGTCGTTTTCTTGAGTTATTGGAATAGTCAGATTTTGTGAACCCAGCATTAGGTTGCCAGCTAGGATAGATGGCTATAAACAACAACAACAAAAACCCTTGGGAATAATCTAACAACAGAGGTGAAGGACATCTATGGTGAACTGGCTGGGATTTAAGGTAAGGCCACCACTCCTGGATGTAGGCCATAATCTCATGTAACTGTTTTTACTCAATGTTGAAATCATCATCTTAAATATTTTTAGGATCAATTCAATATATGTGATAGTCTCCAGTTGACAAAATGAAAAGAGTAACTTTTTCTATTTAAAAGCCCAAGAATTCTAGCTTCCAGTCAAGATAAAGTAACAAGGATCTCTCACCTGAGACAACCAAAAATCCCAGACAAAATATTGGAAACAGAGGCTGGGGCTGTAGCTCAGTGGTAGAGTGCTCGCTTGCCTTGCATGTGGGAGGCACTGGGTTCAATCCTCAGCATCACATAAAAATAAAATAAAAGCATTGTGTCCAGCTACAACTAAAAACAATTTAAAAAATATTTGAAACAACTTTTTAAGGATTTAGGCAGCAAAGAGATCCTTAAGACATGGGAAATAACAAAGAGAGCTTTAAAGATAACTCCAGCTTATTGGGTTAGAAGAATTTTCAGTTTTTGTTCGGGGAGAGAGAACTCAAGCAGAGTCTGAGGAGTTTATATTGAGTTGAAGAGATAGCACTGATAGCTCAGACCAGGTGGCTAGAATTTCAGGACACAGTGGTAGAGAAGGAAGTAGCACAATGAGAGATATCCAGACATTTGCAGACAGCCTCTTTCAAATATCAATAGACTCTTGACAAATATGTGTATGTTCATGTGCATGTAAAAAAATTTTCAAAAGGATAACTGGAAACTATACCTTGTCTTAAACAGTGTCTGACATACTACCTGCTGTCACCAGAACTCAAAATGAATGGGGCATTGGGTATAGTACACAGGTAGGTCTTGCTTTAGTAATGGAGAATAATTAGCCTTAGAGTAAGTACTGTTCTTGATCCCGCCTACCAAATCAGTCACGGAAAACCCAAGTTAAATACATCCTAGTTAAAAGCTCAAAATATTTCCAGAAATATGAAAATATCCACAACCAAGTAAGACATTATAAGATAAGCAAAGAAGTATGACAACATGACCCTTAATAAGAATATTCAATCAATGGAAACTTAACTAGAACTAACATGAAAGTGAGTACCAATTCCATATCTTTTAAATATTATGGAGGAAAAAAAAAGATTTTTAAAGGAACAAAATCAAACTTATAAAACTACTGGTTCTGTAACTAAAAAATACATTGGATGAGATTAATAATAGCATATTACATACTTTAGAAGAAAAGACTAGTGAACATAAAACCAGCAATAGGAGCTATATAAAATGAAATGCAAAGAGAAAAACAAAAAAGAAGTATATTAGTGATACATAGAACAAATTTTAAATGCCATAAGATATGTGTAATTTGAGTTCCTTAAGAAGCAGGGAGTTCAGGAAAAAATATTTAAGAACTTGAGGCTGAAATTAGATCTGTTTTACATATTTGATTAAAACTTGAAGTTTGCACATTTAAGATTTGACACAAGTCACAAGCATAAGAAATATGAAGAAACATGATGAAATTGCTCACTACCAATGAAAAAGATAAAATCTTAAAAGCAGTAAGAAATAAAAGACATATTCCATGAGGAGAAAAACAGGTAAGAATTATAGTAGATTTCTCATAGGAAAAAATGTAAGTGAGAATACAGTGGGATAGTCTTGTAAATACCAAACAACCTTAAAGGAACTCCATCTAGAATTCTATATTGGGTAAAAATATTTTTCAAAAACAAAGAAGAAAGAAAGACATTTTCAAATCTGTAATCTCAGGAAATAATTTATTATCCGCAATTTTACAGTATAAGAAATATTAAAGGAAAACTTTTAGAAAAAGGTAAATGATTCCAGAAGAGCTTGAGTTATGAATCTCCAGGAAATATACACTATCTAATACTAATAGACTCCAGCCAAATTGTTAAATATTACAAAATGAGAATTCCTTTAACAACTATTTAGCAATTATATATATATATATATATATGGTATTTGATTACATAGTAAGGACGCCAGTAAAATGAACATTTTACATTTCTATATTTGTCAGTCTATAAGATTTGAAGTGGTCACTGAACTCAGAATGGTGCATCAATGTTCAAGGAAAGCCACATAATCAGTCTGTCTGGCTAACTGCTGTTCATTGAGGATTGGTGGAACTGGGGCAGGCTCTGGTAAACAAATAAACCTGTTAAAGGAAACATCCAGGGAATCTGCAACTGGCTTTCTAGATGAACCATTCCCCTGACAGAGGCAGCTTGCCATCCTTTTTCTAATGTAACTTTCACAACCTCAAAAATCCTAGAGGAAAAATGTCTCCTAGTAGCATGTCTAAGTGCTTCCATGATTAGCATGACTATCTGAGGACACTGGTGGACACAGATGGTCATATAGATCCCAGGGAAATCTCTCTGCCAGATCCTCTGTCCTACTGACCAAATTCCCCAAAGTTCAGAATTTGCAGATTTGATAGCAGGTGGTATCCTTTTCCAAAGACATCTTGCATTACTTGTGTCATTGTGGAGCAAATACAAGTCTAAAAGCTGACCATACACTGGGGGTGTAGCAATTCCTCCAGGAGACTTGAGCCCCTGGTTCTTGCACTGATTCAGCAACTTTTTGAAACTGAAGGTGCCTTTTGCCATCACTGTTCCTGGCATCTTCCCAGGTGATCTTGCAGCCAACTTGTAGACCGCCAGACACCTTACTGCAGTGTAGACTTTAACCTGTAAACATTTTTATAAATTTTATCTATAAACTTTCTTTTCAGGGCTTCTTTTTTCAGCATGCCATAAATTTTGGCATTTTTTGTTTTGTTTTTTGCTTTTCTTCAAGATATTAATTTCCCTTTTTACTTTTATCTTATGCATTTGTTGCTCAAGAGTTGATTATTTTCATTTTCATGAATTTTCCCTTTCTTTTGCTGCTAATTTTTTCATTCCATTTTGTTCGAAAATATACATGGTGTTAGTTCAATCTTCTGAAATTTATTGTCTTATTTGTGACCTAACAAGTAAACTTTCCTGGGAAATGTTTTTTGCGTGCTCTAGAAAGAGGTATAGTTTATTTATTTTTTTATTTATTTAATTGGGAGGAATGTTCTGAAAATGTGTGGTAGATCTATTTGGTCTACCGTGTTATTCTAATCCTCAGTTTCATTAGTGATTTTTTTTTCTTTTAAGGAAGTTGGATTTTTTTTAAAACTTTATTTATTTATTTTTTATGTGGGGCTGCGGATCAAACCCAGTGCCTCAGATGTGCTAGGCAAGCACTCTGCCACTGAGCCACAACCCCAGCCCTCAGTATGATCTTGTGTCTAGATTTCTATGCATTATTAAAAGTGAGGCATTGAAGTCCCTTACTCTTTTTGTGGTGTTGTCTTTTTCTTCCTCCTCTCTTTTTGTCAATTTTTGCCTCATGTATCTGTGTACGGGGATGTTGAGTACCCATATATTCATAATGGTTTTATCTTCCTGATGAATCAACCTTTTTTAATCCTCACACAGGATATAGCAGTTTTTTACTTCAAATCCATTTTGTTTGATATTAAGTATGGCACTCCTGTTTTCTTGGGCTATAATTTATATGAAGTTACATGGAACTTTTTTTTTTTCCTTTTTCACACCTTTCCTATTCAACCTATGTGTGTCCTCATGCTCAGGTGAGTGTCTTGCGAAGAGCTGGCAGGGTGATAATACTGTTGTTTGGGGTTTTGTTTTCTTGGTTTTTAAATTTCTTTAAGCCCCTCCATCTCTTTTCATTGGGAATTTAGTCTTGTTTGTTGCTGTTGTTGTTTTACCTTTAATATGATTATTGAGGGGAAAGAGAGCCATTGTCATTTTTTTGTCGATCTTATAAAATTTTGTCCCTTTTCTCTCTTTTGTTCGATTCTATGTTTTGTTATTTTTAAAAATCAATCTGTTTTGTTTCCTTTTTCATCTTCCTTGCCTTTTGTAACTATTTTCTTTGTGGTTATCAAGGAAGTGACAAGAAACAGCCTATAATTATAATAATCTATTTTTAGCTACTAACACTTACTAACTTACTAATTAACTAACTTACTAACTCACAAACTTACTAACTTACTATCAGTTGCATATGAATGCTCAGCACTTTTATCCCTCCCCCCATGTAAACATTTTATGTTCCTGATGTCCTAATATATGTATTTAAATATTGCAACTTATTAATTTATTGTTATTCTTGTGATTATTTTGTACTTTTAGACTTTAACATCTTTACCAGAACAAGAAGTTATTTTTGTATTATGTATTATGTATTTTGTATGATGTATTATGTATTATCTATATATCTGCCTTTGTTAGTGAGCTCTATACTTTCATATGTTTTTTATTGCTGCTTTATTGTCCTTTCATTTCAACTTGAATGGCTCCCTTTACAGTTTTTTTTTTGAAGATAAATTTTACTTTTGAGATAATTATACTACATGTCTAATTAAAGACATTTTATGTTATCATTTGTATCTTGTAATTATACATAACAGTGGGGTTCATTTTGACATAGTTACAAACATGGCATGCAGTTCTCTTCATTTCAATCCCCAGGACTTTCTCTTCCCTTCTGTTCTCCCTCCGCCCCCCTTCCCTTCCTCTACTTGCTCTACTGGTTGTCCTTCAGTTTATTTATATTTTCCTTTTAATTAGTGCTTTAGAGAAATAAATAAGGCAGGAATTACTGTGGTAGATTTGCACGTGTGCATACTATACTTTTGTCATTCTGAAGTTCCTCCCTTTTCCCATCTCTCCTTCTTCCCTCTGAATTCCCTTTCTCTTCTCCACTGATGTCCCTTCTATTTTCATGGGATTCTCTCATTTTTATTTCCTTAAACTACTGTGGCTTCTACATATGAGTAAAAGCATTTGACTTTTGACTTTTCTGACTTATTTTACTTACTATCATGTTCTCCAGTTTCTTCCATTTAACAGAAAATGCCATGATTTATTTTTTCTTCTTGGTGGCTGAGAAAAACTCCATTATGTATATATGTCATATTTTCTTTATTCATTCATCTGTTGAAGGGCACCTGGACTAGTTCCACAACTTGACTAATTTGAATGTGCTTCTATAAGCATTGAAGTGCCTGTATCACTATAGTATGCTGATTTTAATTCTTCTGGATATATACCAAGGAATGGGATAGCTGGGTCATATGCTGCTGTACAGTCCCATCCACAATATATGAGTGTAACTTTCCCCCCACGTTCTCACCAGCACTTATCATTACTTGCATATTTGATGATTGCCACTCTAACTGGAGTGAGATAAAACTTTGTTGTTATTTTATTTTATTTTTTATTTTGAGACAGGGGCTCACTAAATTTCTTAGGACCTCTGTAAATTGCTGAGGCTGGCTTTAGGATCCTCAGAATCCTCTTGCCTCAGCCTCCCGAGCCACTGGGATTACAGGTGTGTACCACCACATCTGGCTTCAATGTAGTTTGGATTTGTATACCCTGATTGCTAGAGATGACAAACACTTTTCTATGTATTTGTTGGTCTTTTATATTTCTTTTCAGAAATGTCTGTTTAATTCTTTTGACCATTTATTAAAGGGCTATTTGGGTTTGTTTGTTTTTTGGTGTTGTTTTTGTGTTCATATATTCTGGATATTAATCCCCTGTCATAGGCGTATCTGCAAAGATTTTCTCCCGTTCTGTAGGCTCGATAATCAAGATATTAATCATTTCCTTTGCTGTGTACAAGCTTTTTAATTAGATGCCATCCATTTATTGACTTATGGACTCTTGGTTTTATTTCTTGAACTTTAGTCATCTTATTAAGCCTACATTTTCTTCTACCAATTGCAGGTTTCCTAGTCTTATTTCTAGATTTTGGATCCACTTTGAGTTGAATTTCTTGCAGGGTGATAGGGATCTTGTTTCATCTTCCTACATATGAATATCTAGTTTTCCCAACACCATTAGTATAAAGGTTATCTTTCCTCCAAAATCTGTTTTGGGGATCTTTATTGAATATCAGTTGACTATGTGGGTTTGTCTGTGTCTTCTTTCCCATTGGTCTTCAAGTATGTTTTGAGGTCACTAACATGCTTTTTTTTTTTTTTTGCTATAGCTCTGTAGTATAATTTAAGATCAAATATTGTGATATCTTCAGCATCACTCTCCATGTTCAGTATTCCTTAGTTATTCTGCACATTTTATTCTTCCAAATGAATTGAGGGTGGTTTTTTCTAGTTCTGTGAAGATTGCCATTGATATTTTGAGAGGGATTGCATTGAATCTGTATAACGCTTTTGATCAGATGGCCAGTTTGACAGTATTAATTCTGCCTGTCCAAGAACAGGGAGGTCTTTCCATCTTCTAAGGACTTCTTCAATTTATTTCTTAAGTGTTCTGTAGTTTTCAGTGTGGAAGTCTTTTACCTCCTTGCTTGGATTAATTGCCAAGTATTTTTTATTTATTGTGAATGGGATAGTTTTCCTAATTTTTTTTCTCATCAGATTTATTGAGTACAGGAAAGATTTAGAATTTCTTGTCAGCAAGTCTAGGTGTGAGGAACACTCTCAACTTTTGCTCATCTTGGAAAGACTTTATTTCTCTTTCATCATATTAATGAGAGTTTTGCCACACATACTATTCTCCCTGCCCACCTTTGATACTGGGGATTGAACTCAGGAGCGCTTAACCACTGAGCCACATGCCCAGCTCTTTTTACTTTTTATTTTGAGAAAAGGTCTTGCTAGGTTGCTGAGGCTGGTCTTAAATTTGTGATCCCCCAGCCTCAGCCTCCTGAGTTTCTGGGATTACAGGCATGTATCACCATGCCAGGCCACATATACTGTTATTTAATTGACATCTCTTTTTTCAACACTTTAGATATATTACCCTTTTCCTTTTGGTCGTAATATGTCTGCTAAGAAATACACTGACATTCTTATGAAGCTGCCCTTATATGTGCTGAATTGATTTTTAAACTTGTCTTGTACTTCTAATTTATTCTGAAATTGACATGCATATTGTTCTTATTTGACTTATTCGATGTTGCTCTATTCTGGTGCTTAATATAGAACCTGGCCCATAGAAAGGCTCTATAAACATTTGTTGAGAAAAAGTGAGAAGGTTAACACTGATTTTGAGTTCCTTTTCTATTATTGCTTTAAATTCTTTATTTATTTTATTTTTGAAAATTTGATTATGTGTGTCTCAATGTAAATTACTTTGGAATCATTCTATTTGGAGTTCATTGGAATTCTTGAATCTAAATGTTCATTTTCCTCACCAGAATTGAGAAGATTTCTGCCATTATTTGTTTAAATAAACTGATTTTTCCTTTTTTCTGCTCTTCTTCTTGAAGTCCCCAAATGCACATATTCTTCTACTCAATGAAGTTTCATAAGTATTTTAGGAAGTTTTTACTCTTTTTCATTCTTTCCCCCCCCCTTTGGTTCTATGACTACATAATTTCCAATGACTTGTCTCAAAGTTTGCTAACATTTTTTTCTACCCAATAAGGTCTGCTGCTGAATTCTGCTAGTTATTTTTCTCAGTTCAGTTAGTTTATTCTTCAGTTCCAAAATTTCTGTTTGGCTAGCTCTTCTTTATATTTCTCAACTCTCTCTTGATATTTTCATGCTAGTTTATTTTGTTCCCATGATTGGGTCCTGTTTCTCTGTCTCCTTGTGTGTCTCATAATTTTGTATTGAAACACATGCAAATCTCCCAGTCTTTACAGATTGATTTTTTTCCAGAGGAAGGCCCTCACTAATCAGCTGAACTATAGATTATCAGGACAAATTGGGGGGGAATATGACTTCTCTGAACCTGTGCATGCATTTTGTCAGAAAGGCTTTTTAGAACCTTATAATCACTTTCTCCTTGTGTTATTTGTCCAAAATAATAAGTTCTTTAGTCCTGTTACAGAAAAAAAATTCCCTATTCTACCTTCATTTTAGCAATCACTAGACAAATATGTTGCTTCCTGAAGGAATGTGAGACCGACACCCAGTCCCTTAGAACATCTTCCAGAAAGCAAAAAATACTGAATGTATGCTCAATTTCTCACCTTCCTCCAGAAATAGGAAATGAAAATATTCTGATTTCATCAGCACTCCAAATGTAGCAAGACACGAGTCATTTCTTCAGGTAGCCTTCTGAAAAGTCAAGCTTTGAATGGGACATCCACTTTCATCTCTTTCCCCAAGGTAGAAGTCACAATCCAGAGAGCTTTCCTGGGACTGAATTGAGCCATGTTGGAGA
This sequence comes from Marmota monax, assembly GCF_021218885.2. NCBI lineage: Eukaryota > Metazoa > Chordata > Mammalia > Rodentia > Sciuridae > Marmota > Marmota monax. Next base: position 35,402,578 of record NW_026695227.1, read on the forward strand.
AGTATCTCATACAGATAAAATGAAATTGCTCTTCTTACCCATGGTAACTGTTCTTGACTTTTTGGGTGTACTGCAACTTTCTAACTTGATTCTGAAATTTTCATGAACAACTTTTGGTCCATATATTATTGTTAAAATTGTGGTTCTCATAGGAAATTGGGAATGAAACTTTTCATTTCATCATCATGCTAATATCACTTCCAATATTTTGTTTTTAATTTCAATTCTACTTGTTCATTGCTGGTATACAGAAAAGAAACTAATTTTTATATTTTAATCTTGTATCCGGAAAACTATCCATAACTAATTATTAGTTTCCTAAGGTTTTTCTTGTTGTTGATGATGATGTCTTGGAGTTTCTATATATAATCAAGTTATATGCAAAAAGGAGAGTTTTGTTTTATCCTTCCCAAACTATATCTATTTGCATGATTTTTCTAGGAATATCATAAGAGTATAAATGATATTCCTAGAAAATTAAGAGCTTAAGAGTATAAATTTATTTTCTTATAGCCTGGGAAGTTGAAAGTCCAACATGAAGTTATCATCAGAGTTGATTTCCTCTGAGACCACTCTTTTTGGTTTATAGATGACTGTACTCTTATTGATTCTTTATATATTAAAGACTCTGTGCACATGCACCTATGGTGCTTCTCATGCCTCCTGATATCCTCTTCTTACAAGTATACCAGTTATATTGAATTAGGGCCCACCTATGGTCTTATTTTAAGTTTATTACATCTTTGAAAGAACTATCTTCGAATACAGTCATATTTTTAAGGACTGGAAGTTAGGGCTTCAACATAAAAATTTTAAAGAGAAACAATTCAGCCCATAAACTTTCTTATTATATTGCATTATCTAATGCTCTCAGTTCAAGATTGAAAAAGTGTGAGAGGTGAAATTCTTCCCTTGTTCCTCATTGTAGAAGGAAATCTTCTAGTTTCTCACTATTAAAGATGATACTAACTGCAGATTTGTAATACATATTTTTTATCAAGTTGAGGCAGTTCTCTTATATTAGTTTGCTAAGAGCTCATTTACTCTTTTTCTGCTCATACGATCATCATAAAAACTCAGTAAATTTCAAAAAATGGGAAGATTCAACTACCATACAGTCTTTGTTTATTAATGAGTTAATTTGTTTGATATATATACCTGTAGGTTTTCAAATCCTCCTTTTTCTCCATTAACATTGACACATATTAATGAACCACTGGCCCAGAAGATTTCTTGTACCCCACAGTTTAGGGGGAGTCAGATAGTAACAACAACAGATGCAAACAATTCACAGCATTATACAAAATAGCTCTTGCACCGAAATCTACAATCTTGATTGTTACAATACTCAGAAATAATATGATCAGTTATTACCCATGGTAAAAACAGTTAATTTACATAGGGTTTCCAATTTCATGTGATGACAAGAGACTGAACAGAAGTGACATAGGATGTAAAAATTATGAGGAAAAACAAAAATAGAGGTAAAAATTTAAAGAAAAAATGAAAGAACAATAGAGGTTTGCTCTTTGCAGAGAAAAAGAGAAAGAGTTGAAGGAAAACAATAAGTGAGAAAAAGGAAATAATAAAAGTAAAATAGCAAAATAAAAATTTTTAAAAATTAAAAGAAAGATAAAAGAAAAAAAATACAGAATAGAAATAAAAGTTTAAAAAGTAAAATCTATATATGCTAATCAAACTTCTTTGTCTTTGAAATATTTATCCCTGAAAAATAACTGCTTTCAAATAAAATAGTAGGAATGAAAAGAAAATGAGGATATATGAATAAGTACAAGCATCCAGTTAAAGATAGAGTTCTTCAACAGGAAAAGAAGTGATGGGCTGTAGAATAGAGTTTGTAAATTCAAGAGGTGAGTGGGGCATATGCAAGGGGGACGTAGGATGTGTTTTTAAGAGGATAAAACCTTAAAAAATATAAAAAACAAGAATTTTAACAATAGAAGTAAAAGAGTTAAAGGAAGAGTGAGAGAGTGGGCAATAGAGTTTAGCTATTGGCAAGAAAAAGAGAGAAGTAGAAACAAAGGAAAACTGACTTGTGAGTCAATAGGAAGTCAATCCAAAAATATACTAATCAAAGACCTAATTTTCCAAAAAAAATAGCACAAAAAAAGAAAAGAAAAAAAAAGCTTCCTTAGGGAAATGTTAAAAGCTAAAAAGAACAACAAAAACAAATATGTATATGTATAAATGCATAAATGTCCATCACTTGTCAATCAATACACATTCAAAAACAAATCAAATCATAACAAAAACAAAATAGCAAAATAGTCAATGAAAGGTTTTATTTATTTTTTTGCCCGCTTTCTGTGCCAAACTGCCTTTCTGTTTCTCAGCTTCCCTTCTCAGTGGGATGGTGTGAAGAGCTCTGGAAGATGCTGGCAGCCTGATTTCCTGAGTTTTGTTCGGAAGTTGAACAATGTATTACTGTAAGTGAAGCTCACAGGGGTGGGGATTTGGTCTGTATTTCCTCAGGTGTTTTTTATGAGGAGGTTTTGGGGCATTAATGAATCAACATGCATCTAGCACTGCATCCCACTGCTCTCCACAGGGCACCACCCATGGGATGAGGGAGTCTGTCCATTGAGGGTTCTGTTTTTCAAGGATACTAAGGTTTTTTTTTTTTTTTTTTTTTGGTTGCTTTTTGCTTCCCAAGGGGGGTTTTCAAGCACTGAGCTCAGTCACTCCACCCCCGTTCAGTTTCTGCTGGTCCTGTGTGCTGTTGGATCCTGGTTCAATTGGAGGGAGGGATAGAAGCTGAGGGCTTTCTCTATTACCTCTGATCTATATTACCACCAGGCAAAGCTGTCTTTGGAGCACTGATCTCTGTTACTCTTGGTTTCTCCCTGTTGCAGATCCTGCTTACTGCCAAGACAATAGAGTGGGGAAGGGGGACATGGGCTTTCTCTGGCCTCTCTGATCTGTATTGTTCCCAGGCAAAATGGTCTCCATGCCAGAAAATCTCCTGATTTGCTAGACTCACTTTAGAGCTCACAGTTGGCATCGGCTGGATTCGTGTGTTGGTTTCTGCCTTGAATTCATAAATATAAGCTCCTGGTCTAAGTTTGCACAACTTTCTCATAGACATATTTATGTTTTGAGCTCCTTGTGCATGGCTGGCAGACCATGACTTTCATGTACCAGTTTACTGGGCCAATAGCCTCTGGGTCTGCCCCGGGCAGGCTGCCCCCCTTCGATCCTGGGGTTCCCCATACCAAGATATTCCAATACTTATAAGTCTTTTCAGACCTTGTATTTTACCCCCAGCCCCAACTTCCTCCTGAAGCTCAGCTCCAATTCAGTTCCTTGGCCTTATTTGATGTGCTCCAACTTTCCCAATGTTCAAGGCTTTCAGTTGGATACTGATTATCAGTGGAGTGTTTTTCCTTTTCTCTCACCTCCTGGAGAAGTAGTTTCCTCACTGTTTGAGTCCTGAGTCATGGAGCTCTGAGAACCAGGATTCGTTTGGATGGTATAATAAAGTATGGAAACATTGTTCAACACTATGGCATACACACTGATTTGGTGAAATAAAATTATATTGGAGATAAGTAAAAGAGTTCATTGTTAAAAGTTCTTCCCTAACATCCAGAACATCTCCCATATCCAGGATTTTCAGGATTAATGATGTCTCAGAGGGGTAAAAAGTAATATTTGGCAAGGGTATGTCACCTGGAAAAAGCTACTAAGAGTATTTTTGTCATGTTCGGGAGAATAACATTACTGGTTACAAGAGGTATGAAACAAATAGCCACAATTCAACTGTTGGGACAGAAATAAGAATCATAGAATAGCATTTTTCTTTTCTAGAAGTTTTTTAAGAGCCTCTTTGACATCTTTGTTTCTCAGGGAATAAATCAAAGGGTTCAACATAGGTGTGACTAGGGAGTAACATAAGGAGGCCACTTTGCTCAGTTCAGGAAACCTGTCAGGGGTGAGGTACATGAAGAAGACAGCCCCGTACAGCACACTCACGACTCCCAGGTGGGAGCTGCAAGTGGAGAAGGCTTTCTTGCGGCCCTCAGTGGAGCGAATATTTAGAACTGTGGACACAATATACATGTAAGAAACAACAATGACTATGATGGTTGGCAAGATAATGATGATAGATAAGGTAAAAGAGACAATTCTGTGGACAAAGAGGTCAGAACAAGATAATCTCTGAAGTGGGCGAACATCACAGTAAAAGTGGTCAATGGCCCGAGAAGCACAAAAAGATAAAGTAAATGTCATGCTGGTTTGAAGAACTGAGCTTACGCAGCCACAGAAATAGGAGCCAGCCACCAACTGAGTGCAGAGCCGTGCTGACATCTGAACAGAATAGAGGAGTGGGTTGCAGATGGCAATGAAGCGATCATAAGCCATGGCTGCCAGGAGAAATCCCTCCGTCACAATGAAGAGTGCAAATAGAAAGAGCTGGGCCACACAGCCTGCAAAGGAGATGGACTTGCTTTCAGACCAGAAGTTGCTCATGGCCTTGGGTGCAATAACAGATGAATAGAAGAGATCAACAAAAGACAGGTTGCCTAGGAAGAAATACATTGGTGTGTTCAACCTGGGGTCAGTCATGATAATGGCCATCATCCCAACATTCCCTAGAAGGATCATGACATAGACAAGCAGAAATATCAGGAAGAGGAGAAGATGGAGCTCATGGCGCACCCTGAAGCCTATGAGAATGAAGTCAGTCATTTCTGAGTGATTGCTTGTTTCCCTGTCACCCATGGAAGACACCTGATGAGAGGCATAAGCAAAGTAAACAAATACACTCTTAGCTTTGTTCTTAGCATTATAAATCATCTTACAGTATTTAGATTTACAAGATTATTCTGAAATCATTGTTAATTTTATCCTTGTAGAAAAACTGTGACTTAAATAGAATTCGACTAAGTGATTTTTGAATCAATTTTTTTTCCCTTAACTTCTTAGAGTCGCAGGATTTTTTTTTTCTGTGCATGTAATGGAATTATACTGAAACATTTTCACATTTGAAAATACCACTATCTACATATTTCCCCCTCTGTTTTACATAATAATTTCAGTATCATAAAACGTGACTGGAAGAGAGCACAAATAATTGATGAATTGCATTCAGGAAGCACTTTAGGTACTCTGGATTTGGAGATATCGGGGTCTTTAGTAATCATATTTAGGAAAACCTGTGGGTTTTATGTACAGAACTAACAGATATAAAGAAAGTGACTGTATTTTTAATTACTTAAGATATTCAATTGCATTTTGTAGGTCATGGAAACTGAATTCTATACCCACTAAATTTGTATACCTACTAAAATAAAAGGTGTGCACAACCAATTAAAAATATGACAATTGCTCTCCCAGATGCAAGATCAATAGTGTTTCATTAAAAAAAATAAATTGCATTCCCTTAGCTCACATTTCATCGTTCTTTAAGAAGAGGTCTTCAGAAGAGTCACTTTAGAAATGCACATGGAACAAAATATGCATATGAGGGAAGTGTTAATTGCATTCTTATGTATCCTGAATTCATCCTCATAACTACCATTAATTGGTTAGACAGCTTAAGTAGATTTGAACTCCTTGTATTAAGAACATGGTATACTTTTTTATTTCCCTTCAGGATTATGTTTCATTCCATATGGACATTAGTAATAGCAGCAAATATATAGAAGGCATTTTAAATATGCCAGACACTTTTCTCAAGGTTTTCATAATAGCTTGTTAATCCATGCAATAATAATATAAGGTAAATACTTTTATATTGCCATGTCTACAGGTAAGGTACAGAGAAATAAAGTCTGTTGAAATTCACCTGCTGGTTCAGCATGTAGTTCAAGGCTAAGAAACTTGTCTCCAGAATCCATTCTCCTAATCATTCTTAATGGTTTATTAATACTATTGCCTTTTTAAAAGGAAATCTTTCTGTTCCTTTACTTGACTTCTACTGGTGCTTTCATGTTAAAGTTTCCTATCTTTAAAATAAATTTCTTAATTCTCTCATCTGGGTCAAAATACCTCCCAAGAATAATAGATATTATCACCATATTTTCATATTAAATATTAATTATTCCTCACATAACAATAGATTTTTTAAGATAGGACATAACTTGTTCTCCATATATTGTCACCATGATACATTCTGTGCCTGGAAAATGGCATATCTATAAATGTTTATTATGTAGTTAAAAGCTGAATAATAATTGAGCATGCAGAAAGCAAGGAAAATGAAATACTGTGGCAGTCAGCATGGGTTTTGGGTTAGGACAGATTTAGATTCTCACTTCCTGAATGAGACCTTGAGAGAGTTCTTTATTGTGTAGAGAGCATTTGTGTAATGTTCCTTGTTGTGTAGAGTACTCAAACAGAAAAAGGCAAATAAGAGCAATAAAATTCTCAAAGTTTTCTTGTGGATACAAATTCATGTATGAAGACAAATCATTTGACACCATATACAGCAAAGTATTCAATAAATGTAGCCATGATTCCTTTCATTGTAATTTCAAAAACAATGAATACTGAAGCAGTTGAATAGTAATAAAATGCAAATGGACCTTTGAGGCTACACCATTCTATGCTGAGAGAAAGAATTTGAGAATTTTTTTAAAGGTTTGTAGAAAATGAAGAAATCTATGAGCAATGTAATATTTTCCCTGAGGCAAAAAACAGGACAAAGAGAAAAATGGCATGATGTATTATCATAATTCAAGACAGTTTTAAAAATTAAAAATAAAGTGTGCACCAATCCTATCAAAAATTAAGTATGCAGACTACTTTATTATAAAGAAGAATGATTTTAAATTAGGTCATACTTTATGGTCTGGGGAGGTGTGGCTTACTTTAGTAGTGAAAGAAAGCCTGAGTAGTTATGAAGTTCTGAAAAATAGTATATTTTATTTGTCTTCCTTTAATTTTGCCTAAATTCCTTTAATTTCCAAGGTTTATTCTTATGAAACTCTTTGAAATATCATGCTTTAATATTACTATTAAATATTCATTATTCCTCACCTGATAACAATTTCCTTAATATCAAAATCAACTCGTTCATTGTATATTTACTATCAGCAAAATGTTCTGAGTCTGGAAAATGGCAAATAATCAATACATATTTATTGTATAGATAAAGTATATCTAATTAGCATGGAGAGTCAGAGAAATGTTTAATAAATCCATATCTTAAATATCATGAATGTTATAACATCATAAACATTAGTAAATATATGGGTTAAGACATTTTATCTGGAAAAAAGAGTTCTTCCCAAAGCAGCCAACAAACAAACAATGAATTTGTGGCTAATTATTTGCCAAAAGCTCAAGTGTTTTAAAAGTAATTTTTTACCTTGTGTTATTTGGTAGTTGATCAGATATATTAAAGATGAAGCAGTGGAATCCAAAGTTTTCCTCTTTTTTAATTCTAGAAAAGGCAAACAAAAAGTTAATTAATTGTTATGTCACAACTACAAGTACTGGAAAATGATGATTTTGATATAAAATGAAACTCTTCCCCCAAATGAATGTTAGTTATCTTAGTTTTAAATTTCTGCCATACAGAAATGTCACCTATTTTTCTCATCTGTATTTTTTAAACTGTGCTTTCCTTCAGTAGTTGATTTCTTGAGAGTTTATGTAGTCTTTCTCAGGAGAAAATCAAGGTGAATTTTTTAAAAAAACACTCTGCCAAAACTGAAATGATAACAGAATCTATATTCTATAGTTACATAAAGTGAACCTCAAGAATCAAATATCAACATAGCTTCTCTCCTGAATTCTTAGGTGCTCATATATTTTTAAGGAAGGAGAATAGATTGGTGTCGATATGTAAGTAGAGGTTCAGATTCCTAAACCATCTGGAATCTAATAATCTGCAAAAATATCAGCCACAGTTGTTCTTAAGGGTTTTGGATTCATTATAACAGTGTAACTTTTCCCAATAATTGCAGCATTGAGATTTCTCTTGCCTTCTGGGAGACAGTCACCTTTGGGAGAGAAGGAAATGTAAGTCAGTTATTACATGTCTAGGTTCCAGAACCAAGTCCATGAGGACCATAGAGACTCTGGATTTTTAAAAAGAGAGAGCATAATAGGACTTAAATAATACAATAGTTTTCCTCTTTCCTTGTGTGAATGCTTAAGTAGGAACCAAAAGGATGTTTCCATTTTAATTTCTACATTGAAAAGTCACATTTTCAATTTAATATCATAACATAATTTTTGGTAAACAAATTTAAATAGATATAAAAAGAGATATTATATTTCATAATAAATTTTAAGGGATTTTTTTTGGTAGTTTTGTAGTGTGCTTTTGATTTCGTTTCCCTAACATCTGAAAATATGCAATATATATATTTTTTTCATATATTTGTTGGCCACTGTTACTTCTTTTCAGAAATGTCTGTTTAGCTCATTTGCATACTTACTGTTTAGGTTATCTGTGTTTTAGGTGCTAAATTCTTTGAATTCTTATGTATACTAGATTTTAATCTCCTCTTGGGGAGTAGCGGGAAAGAATTTTTTCTGATTCTGTAAGATCTCCCTTCATGCTCTTGATTGTTTTCTTTTCAGTGCAGAAGATTTTTAATTTAATGCCTCCCATTTGTTCATTTTTTTGTAAGGAAAATAAAGGGAGACAGGAGCAAGGTGCAGAGGCAAAAGCAAAAGCTGCAGGAGCAAGCTGCTAGCTTTATTTATATCCATAGGTTACTTTAGATCATTGACATCATTAGTACATATTGTTCATTGTATCACAAGGCAGGTTACAGGTTTAGCAACATTATGTAGCTTATTCCTCAGTTACATACTAAGTTGCAATGTGCAATACTAGGAGCTTTTTAGAGCTCTCAAGAAAGCCCATTGTATAAAGTTACTGTTATGTAGACAAGTTTAGGCTCAGTGATACATTGTGGTTGTCTAACAAGAGAGTTCCTTTATTCCCAGGAGCTGAGTGTCTGAGATCAAGGTCAAGGCTGATAAGACTCTATCAGAGAGCTTCCTCATGAAGAACATTGCTCCAGCAGCTAGGCATTCTGTGTATTAGTTATCTTACTAGTACCTAGGAGAAACTGTAGAGCATTCTAAGGGTGGGAAAAGGGTGCCTGTTACCCCACAGACCCCTGGGAGTTTGCTCACCAGAGGAACACTTCTCTGTATATTTCCGTGGTCAGAATACCTACAATTTTTGGTATTATTTCCTAAGTTTTAAGCATTTTATTGAGAAAATCATTGCTTGTGCTTATATGTTCTACTGTTGACACTTAGATTTCTTCTAGCAGTTGTAGAGTTTCTGGTCTCATTTCTAGCTCTTTGATTCAAATTGAGTTGACTTTCATGGAGAGAAAGGCAGGGGGCGGGGAGAGAGAGAGAGAGAGAGAGAGAGAGAGAGAGAGAGAGAGAGAGAGAGAGAGAGAGAGATTTTCATTTTTCTGCATGCATATATCCAGTTTTCCCAGCATCATTTGTTATAAAAAGGGATGTCTTTTCTCCAATGTATGTTTTGTGCCTCTGTCAAGCATCAGATGACTATTTCTGTGTGAGCTTATCTGTGTCTTCTATTACATTCATCTCTGTTTTTAGAGCAGTACCACACTATTTTTGTTACTACACTCTGTAATATAATACAAAGTCAGGCATTGCTTTTTTGCTCAAAATTGTTTTGGCTATTCTGAGTCATTTACTCTTCCAAATGAATTTTGGAATTGTTTTTTCCTAGTTCTGTGAATAATACCATTGGTATTTTGAAGGAATTGCATTGAATCTGTACATCAGTTTTGGAACATAGTCATTTTAACCGTATAAATTTTGCCCACTCAAGAACATGGGAGATGCTTCGATCTTCTAAAGAATTCTTCAATTTTGTTCTTTTTAGTATACTATAATTTCCATTGTAAAGGTCTTTTAATTACTTAGATTTATTCATAGGTGTTTTGTTCTATTTTATTTTATATTTTGAGGCCATTTAACATATTATTTTCTTAGTCTCTTATTAAACAGAGTTATCATTCATGTGTAATAAAGCTACTGATGTTTGTATATTAATTTTGTATGCTTTAATTTTGCTGAGTTTTTTATGTGCTCTAGAATTTTTGTGGGAAAACTTTTTGGATTTTCTTAATATAGAATCATAACATCTGTAAATAGTGATAGTTTGACTTCTTCTTTTCCAGTTTGTATCACTTTTATGTCCTCCATGTGCCTAGTTTCTTTGGCTAGAATTATAAATATTACATTGAATAGGAGTGGTGAGAGTGAATATCCTTATCTGATTGCTATTTTAGAGTAAATACTTTAAGTTTTCCCCCATTCAGTATAATGTTTGTTTTAGGTTTTCTGGACAATGTTAGGTAAGTTCCTACCTTCCCAATTCATTTCAGTCTTTTTGTCACAGAAAAGTGCTGGATTTTCCAAAACTTTTTCTGTATCTATGGAAATCATTATCTGATTCTTGTTCCTAACTGTAATTACATGATGGATTATATTTACAGATTTGCATATGTTCAACCAATCTTGCATACCTGGAATAAAATCTACTTGATTGTGGTATATAATCTTCTTAATGTAGTTTTTAATTTAGCTTGATAATATTTTCTTAAGGATTTTTTTTTTTCATTTTTGCTCATCAAGGATAATAGTCTGTAGTTTTATTTCCTTAATGTGTCATTGTCTGGTTTGGGTATCTGGGTGATACTGGCTTCTGAAAATAAAGTTTTCCACTCATTTCTTTTTCTTTTCTTTTTTTAATTATTTGCTCAAGACAATATAATGATCTTGATATATCATACATTTGATTCAAATGGGGTATGAATTCTTATTTTTCCATGTGTACAGTCACTCATTTCTAAGAAAATTACTGTAAATTCCTAGCTACTAGTTCATCCTCTCAGCATTTATAAATTCTATACTATTGTTAGCTACTCTCTGACATCTACATTTGCCTCTAGAATGTTATTTTACCTCAAGTTCATTTTCTACAACATATAATATTAGTTATAGTTATACAACTAATATGTACCTTGCACAACATATAATATCAAGCATCTTAATTTGCTTTTAAAAATACAAGATAGTGAATTTTAAAGACTTCCTAAGAAAGTGATGATTTTTTAAATAATGAAGAAGAGTTAATTTTTTTCTTTGAGTCTGGAATATATTATTCACATTGAGTGTAATTTTTAAAGTACTATTAGAAATGGGACAAAGATTAAGTGTCTGCATTTAACATAAAAAGAAAGAAAATAAGGTCCCAAATAAATACTCAAATGTTATACCTCAAGGCTCTAGAAAAGCAAGAATGAACTAGTGTCAAAACCAGTAAAGACCAGAAATAATTAAGACCAGAGCTGAGATTAATTAGAGAATTTAAAACAACAACAACAAAGAATCAATGCATCAGAATTGATTCTTTGAAAAGACAAACAAGATAGATAAACTCTTAGCCAAACTACTCAAAAAAGGAGAAGTCTCTAATAAAAATATTAGGGATCAAAAAGGAGATACCTCCTCAGACATTTCTGAAATCCAAGGAATCATTAGAAACTGTTTTGAAAATGTAGACTTCACCAATACAGAAAATCTGGAAGACATTTACAAATTTCTAGACATGTATGAAGTACTCAAACTGAACCAGGAAGATATAGACCAATATCATGCAATAAAATTAAAGCAGCAACTAAAAGCCTTCCAACCAAGAAACTACAAGATGAATGCTCAGCTGAGTTCTATCCATGTTTAAAGAAGACCTCAAATTATTCAATAAGATAAAGGAGGGAATACTACTAAATTCATTCTATGAAGCCAGTATCACACGGATACCAAAACAAGACAAAAACACATTGTGGGAGGCCATCCTTGCAGGTGATTGATTACCTCCCTGGCTGGGTGAGAGGCACTCAGACACTTCTTTGTGTTAAGAGCTTTCCCCACTCTTCTTGTGTCTGAGGGCTTGTGTGTGTGGAGGCGTGCCTGACCACAGCCCCTGAAGACCCAATCTTCTCACCTGACCTTGGGACACTGCCTCCCTTAATCTTCATTGGATGAGATTTTTTCCCAGAATTTTTGGTTCCCCAATATAAGTCTATTCTCTGGTGTGTTCTCTCTCTCTCTGTCTCTTTCTGGCCTCTTCAGTAAACCTTGCTACTTTAATGGGTAATTAGAGGCTGGGGGTGTTACCGCTGTTGACCTGTGACGAGTTTTTGCTTCCCCAATGTTGAAGAATAACACCAAAGAAACACGCCGAGGCAAGGTCAGAGTAGAAATTAGAAGTTTATTAAAGGACAGCAGAAAAGACTTCTCCCGGAGGAAGAAGGGGACCCAAGAGGTGGAATCCGTGGAAGTGCGGTTGTTTCCCCTTTTTATAGTTTTGGTGATGGAATGTAGGTTGGAAGGCCCGAGGGGTGGGACACAGGTGGGCCAAAGAAATAATCTGGTCAGGAAGGACTTCTGAGTCAGCACCTTTTTGCTGGGGGCTGTTCATTAACATTTCTTTGAGGTGGACTTTGGCCTAGGGCCTTTTTGGGACTTCATTAACATTCCATGAGTTGTCCTGTGTTTTCCCTGAGTCATTCTCTGCATGGTCTCCATTTTAGATTTCACTCGATATTAGACCCGATTTATCTAACTACACTGACTACCTAACTTTAAATCTGGCTTCAGAACTACAAAGCAATATCCCTGATGAACACAGATGCAAATATTCTAAATAAAATATTAGCAAACCATTCCAAAACACATTAAGAGAAGATGGCAGAATAGGGAAGGTTACATCCTTGGCTGCTTCCTGGTGTGAAACAAAGAAAGAAGACAGGCAGCTTCTCCACAAAGTGGGTCTGGGGACTTTACTGGAATTTAAAACTGGACATTCAAAGCAGACCAGGGGCACAGGAGGTTAGATATAATAAAATAAGGCAAAAAATCCCCATCAGCACAGCCACTTCTCTGGCTGGGCCAGAAGCAGTAGCCAGAGTGGTTCCTCCATGAGTATAGTAGAGGGATAAGAGAATTAAAGGAACCCATATTTTGGGGAGACCCCAGGTGTGTCTGGGTAGGGAGTGTTTACAGACCAGGGACATTGCCCAACAAAACTGAAAGATATGCTGCACAATATCCATGTACAGGGAAAGAAGCTGCCATTACTCCAGCCAAAGGAAGGAACAATTTTGCAGCCGAAGTGGGGGTGGGCAGAAGCTGAAAAAACCAATTTCTGGCAAACTTGAGTTTTCCACTAAACACAGGCCCAGTAAATACACATTCTGCATGACACAGAGTGTGCTTAAATGACTAAAAGAAAATCAAACTTGGAGAGAGGTTGATATAGGCAACAACCGGTCAGGAAACCCACTGGGCTCTACCCTTCCCCCTCCAATCTAACTGCTTGCAGGACCTTGCAGGATCTGGCCAGTATAAGAACAGCCATGGTGGTAGACATACTTTGGAAACTGAACCTAAGATCAGTAAATATGGTTTCCAGAGTTGACATAGGGGAATAAGAATTGGCTCCCCCACCACACGAGTGAAACCAAGGAGATATTCATGGAGTAAAATCTTCCAGCATGGACCAGCAAGTACTGGGTGCCTGAGGTGCACTGGTTTAAAATCTCAGACAAATTGGCATCCAGTGAAGAGCCTGGAGCCTGCCTAAGCCTAAGTGCTACCTCCACTATTCCACCTATGGGATTACTTCTTTCACTCTAGCATCCAGAGGGTGGATCATCATGTAACAGGTGACACCCACCTAACACTGCTGAGAAGAGAAGCTGAGAATATTTTGAACTCCAATGGAGATAATTCTTTAACTTTTCATCAAGACTTTTTTCTTATTTTGCTTTTTTAAAAATTCATTTCTCTATTTAATTGTGAAACTTGATGGTATATGGACATTTGTACATTTTAATATTTGTTTTTTTCTCTCTCAATTCCAGCATTTTTGAAGCCATTTATTTTTTATTGATTCATTTTTCATGAACTAGGATGTTTGGTTGGTAAATTTTAGTTGTGTTTTATATTCTTTTATCTTATTTTTAATTTTTAAATAATTTTCACCTTATACATATTTTCCCCCTACTTATCGCTTTTCCTTGATTCTCCCTCTTATTCCACTAATAGTCTATCTCTATTGTTCTCTCTTTCACTCTTCATTTAATCTTTTACTCTGTCTTCTTTCCTCCTCCCTCAGATTCATCACATCTTATATCATTCTGTTCTCTCCCTATCCACCATTTGAAATTGAAAACCCTTTTGCAAACTTGCTGCTTTTAGTATAGGCAATAATTGATCATATCATTTCTGTTTATTGTAATAATTAACATTGTAGATGTCATATTAGGAACTATTTGGTTTAATGCTCTATATTGCTTGCTTTGATTGTTGTAATTATTTGTCTCCCCCTAAAAAGTGAGGTACTGGAAACATTCAAGATCACTATAAGCCCATTGGGTAGAAACCGAACTACCTCAGATCCATACTGTTAGATGAGTAGACATCTAACAGTATGGATCTGAGTTAGATTTATTCTGTTTCTCTTTCAAAAGAGCAAAACAACATGAAAGAGCAACAGAATAAATAGCCTCAAGCAAACCAAGATACCTCAATAACAGAATCTATTGACATTATGGTGGAAGAAATGTCAGATAAAGAGTTTAGAATGTTCATAGTGACTAATGACAAAGTAAAGAATGGTAGTAGACTAAAATCAGAGAGAAAATACAGGAAGTAAAATATCACTTCAAAAAAGTGTCAGAGGTTCTGAAAAAGAACAAGCAGAAATCCTTGAAATGAAATAAACAATAAACCAAATTAAAAATTCAACATAAAGCATGAGACCAACAGACTAGACCACTTGGAAGAGAGATCCTTAGGCAATGAAGACAAAATACACCATCTCAAAAACAGAGTTGGCCACATAGAGAAGATGTTAAGAAACCATGAAAGGAACTTCCAAGAACTATGGGATAACATTAAAAGACCAAATTTAAGATTTATTAAGATATATGAAAACACAGAAATATAAACCAAAGGAATGACAATTTTTTTCAATGACATATCAAAAAAATTCCCCAAACTAAAGAATGAAATGGAAAATGAGCTACAAGAGGCTTAGAGGAACCAAAATGTAAAAAATTACAACAGACTTATATCAAGGCACATAACAATGAAAATGCCTAGCATACAGAATAAGGACAGAATTCTAAAGGCTACCATAGAAAAATACCAGATTACATATAGGAGGACAATAGTTCAGATCTCAGCTGATTTCTCTACTCAAACCCTCAATGCTAGGAGGTCCAGGAATAACATATAGCAAACTCTGAAGGAAAATGGATGCCAGATAAGAATCCTATATCCAGTAAAATTAGACTTCATATTTAAAGATAAAATAAAAATCTTCCATGATAAAAGTTAAAAGAATTCACAACTAGAAAGCCTGCACTACAGAATATTTTCAAAAAAAAATTCCATGAAGATGAAATGGAAAAAAAAAAAGTGAAAACCAGCAATGGGAGAAACTACACCAAAGGAAGAGACAATCAAAGGAGAAACTAATTCAAATTAAAAGCCAGAAATAAACCCAAGTGACAGGGAATACAAATCATATCACAATAATAACCTTGAATGTTAATGACATAAACTTACCAATCAAAAGACATAGACTGGCAGATTGGATTAAAAACAATATGATGTCTCCAAGAGACTCACCTCAGAGGCAAAGACATCCACAGAGAAAAGGTAAAAAAGAATGGGAAAAAACATATCATTCACACGGGTCATGTAAACAAGCAGGGATTTCCATCTTCATATCAGGTAAAGTAGACTTCAAGCAAAAGTTAGTCAGGAGGGACAAAGAACGACATCTAATACTGCTTAAGAGAATTATACATCAACAAGACATAATAATAATCATAAATATCTATACCCCAAACAATGGAACATCACAAACAAACAATGGAGCATACAATGGAACAATGGAGCATACATCAAACACACTCTTCTTAATTTCAAGAATCAAATAGATCACAACAAAATAATACTAAGTGATTTTAACAACCTCTCTCACTACTGGATAAATCCTCCAAAAAAAAAAAAAAAGAAACTATAGAATCAATATCAATAATTTAGAGTATATATATATATATATATATATATATATATATATATATATATATATATAATTTCATTCATCAATAAGTAAATACATTTCTTCTTAGCAGTGCACAGAGTATTCTTTAAAATAGACTATATCTTATGCCACAAAGCAACTCTTAGCAATCACAAACAAAATAAAACAAAACAAAAAACAAAACAGAGATAATACTCTGCATTCTATCAGATCATAATGGAATGAAATTAGAAATAACAATGGAAAAAGAACTAGAACCTATTCTAACACTTGGAGACTAAATGATATTGTATTGAATAATGAATGGATAGCTGAAGAAATCAGAGATGAAATTAAAAAAATGAATTAGAGGTAAATGAGAATTGTGATACAATCTATCCAAATCTCTGGGCACTATGAGGGCAGTGCTAAAAGGAACGATCATTGGATTGAGCTCATTCTTTAAAAAAGAGTAGAAAGTCAATTAATGAATTACCTAACATTTCATCTCAAAGCCCTAGAAAAAGGAAAATATCAACACTAAAAGCAGTAAAGTCAGTAAATAATTAAAATCAGAGCTGAAATAAAATTGAAATTAAAGAATCAATTCACAAAATTGACAAAACCCAAAAGTTTGTTCTTTGAAAAAATAAATAAAATTTATACACACTTAGCAATGTTAATGAAGAGAAAGAGAAAACTCAAATTACTAAAATTAGCGATGAAAAAACAAGTATCTTGATGGACAGTACTGAGATACAGAAGGTAATTAGAAACCATTTTGCTCATTTACACTCCAATAAATAGAAAATCTTGAAGATATCAACTGTCATGACTGGCACTGTCAAACTCACTGTACCAGCAAGGGGCAATGGGAGATTAAGAAAAACACATACACACAGATATATAGGTAGCTGAAGTTATGTGGAGTGCTGCTCTGCCCCAACAGATGAAGAAGCAGTATCTCAAGAGCCATTTTAGCATGTTTTATTTACATGTCTCATAATCAAGTTAAAGACTATAGAAGAATAAATCTTTGTGCTCAAGAAAGTTATAGGACTAGAAACTTTTCCACCAATTAATGTGCAATGTTAGGAGCTTTGAGCAGCACTCAAGAAGAACATGGTCTGAAGTTATTGTTAAGTGGGCAGGCTCAGGAATAGCAGCACTGGTGAAAATTGTGGTTGTCTTGATGCTCAGAATTCCTCTATCCCTAAGAGCTATGTGCTCTTATCAGGTCAAAGCTGATAAGACTCTTGCACAGAACCGCTTTGGGTGGAGCATCACCATAGCAACTGGGCACCCTGTACCCTTGCAGAGAAACACTCCCAGGCAGCAGACATGCTACA
Organism: Marmota monax; assembly: GCF_021218885.2. Classification (NCBI taxonomy): domain Eukaryota; kingdom Metazoa; phylum Chordata; class Mammalia; order Rodentia; family Sciuridae; genus Marmota; species Marmota monax. The sequence continues at coordinate 35,420,005 of NW_026695227.1, forward strand.
GCCGTGAAGTCATCAGAGAACCTCCCCCTGACCCACCCATACCAGTCACTGCCCTCCCATTCTCTGTCACTGCTCTCCACAATAAAAAAAATTCTAAACACATATGACCTACCCAAACTGAATCAGGAGGACATACACAATTTAAACAGATTAGTTTCAAGCAATGAAATAGAAGATGCCATCAAAAGCCTGCTGACAAAGAAAAACCAAGGACAAGAAGAATTCTCAGCTGAGTTATAAAGATCTTCCTTCAAAGAAGAATTAACACCAATAATTCTCAAATTATTCCATGAAATAAAAAAAGGGAGAATTCTTCCAAACTCATTCTTTGAAGCTATTATCACCCTGATACCAAAATCAAAGAAAGGCACATCAAGAAAGAAAACTTCAGAACCAATTCCTGATGATCATAGATGCAAAAATTCTCAATAAAATTCTGGCAAACTGCACACAAATGCTTATTAAACAGATGGTGCACCACAATCAAGTGAGGTTTATTGCAGGAATACAAGGTCAGTTGAACACATGGAAAACAATAAACATAATTCATCACATCAATGGATATAAGACAAGAATTATGAGACCGCCCACACCAGCCCGAGTGGGACCCAGGCTCACAGTAGGCCCAGGTCCATTCCTGCACTGGCAGGGCAGACACCCACCAGAGCTTAGCCTCTGGCACAGGACCACCCCTCTGACCAGTAGACTTCTGCGGAAGGCGAGTCCCAGCCCAGAACTCCCATACCAACTTGCACAGGCCCTAGGTCCAGGTTAGGTCCGAGTTCGCCCCTCCCCACCTGGGAGCCTAAACCTAACTAATTTTCATCTTGGAACACTGCAGTTATCACCATAGCCTTCCCCACACAGTAGCTCCTAACTTTTTGACAACAGATAGGGCCTAGAAGCATCTGCATCTTGGAGCAGGCTTCCAAAGGGAGTGTGAGGTTCACTCCTGCAGCCCCATCTCTGTAAGACATTGTTTCCATCTTGGGCACCTTAACTATTATCTCGAGTTACCTCTGCTATTGCCACCACCAACCTTAGATGCAGTAGCATACACTGAGGCACACCGGCAGAGTCTGGAAGCCCAACATCAAGGTGAGGTACAGACAATCTGCATGGGTACTACAAGAATATAGGGAAGAAACTGTAATATCTCAGATCCACACTGCAAGAAAGGAAGACGCAATGACAACATGAAAAAACAAGGGAGGAAAAGGGCCCCAAACAAGCCAGGATACTATAATTACAGAACCCATGGACAGTGAAGTTAATGAAATGTCAGAGAAGGAGTTCAGAAGGTTCATAATTAAAGTGACCTGTGAATTAAAGAATGATGTAAATGAGGCAATACAGGCAAAAACTGATCACTCCAACAAAGAGATGAGAGCAAATACAAGTAGCAAAAGATTACTTCAAGAAAGAGATAGAGGCTCTGAAAAAAATATAGTCAGAAATCCTTGAAATGAAGGATACCATAAGTCAAATAAAAAACTCAATAGTAAGCATAACCAACAGACTAGATCACTTGGAAGAAAGAACGTCAGATAATGAAGACAAAGTATACAATCTGGAAAATAAAGTTGACTACAAAGTGAAGATAGTAAGAAATCATGAACAGAACATCCAAAAATTATGGGACAGCATCAAAAGTCTAAATCTAAGAGTTATTGGGATAGAGAAGGCACAGAGTTTCAAACCAAAGAAATGCACAATCTCTTCAATGAGATAATATCAGAAAATTTCTTAAGCATGAAGAACAAATTGGAAAACCCAATACAAGAGGCTTACAGGACACCAAATGTATTAAATTACAAGAGATCTACATCAAGGCACATTATAATGAAAATGCCTAGCATACAGAATAAGGAGAGAATTTTAAAAGCCTCAAGAGTGAGGAATCAGATCACATATAAGAAAAGACCAATTTGTATCTCAGCAGTTTTTCAACCCAGACTCTCAAAGCCAGGAGATCATATACCAAGTTCTGAAACATATACCAAGCTCTGAAAGAAGATGGATGCCAACCAAGAACCTTATATCCAGCAAAACTAAGCTTTAGATTTGATGATGAAATAAAAATTTTCCATGATAAACAAAAGTTAAAAGAATTTACAACTAGAAAGCCTCCACTACAGAACACCCTCAGAAAAATATTCCAAGAAGAGGAAATGAAAAACAATGATAAAAATCATCAGAGAGAAATATTACACTAAATGAAAATCTAATCACAGGAGAAAAGAGGTCATGTTAAAGACAAAAAATAAACAAAAATGGCTGGCAATACAAATAATGTCTCAATAATAACCCTGAATGTTAATGGCCTAAACTCACCATTTAAAAGACAGAGTAGCAGATTGGATTTCAAAAAATACCTAACAATATGCTGCCTCCAAGAGACTCATCTCATAGAAAAGATATCCACAGACTGAAGGTGAAGGGTTGGGAAAAATCATACCTATCAAATGGACTGCAGAAGAAAACAGGGGTTTCCAGCCTTGTATCAATTAAAGTAAACTTCAAACTAAAGTGAATCAAAAAGGATAAAGAATCACACTACATACTGCTCAAGGGAACCATACATCAACAAGACTTAACAATTATAAATATTTATGCCCCAAATAATGGAGCATCTACGTTCATCAAACAAACTCTCCTCAAGTTCAAGAGTCACATAGACCATAATAATTTTGGGTGACTTTAACACACCTCTTCCATTACTAGACAAATCTTCCAAACAAAAATTGATCAAAGAAACTCTAGAACTCAATAATACAATCAATAACTTAGACTTAACTGACATATATAGAATATTTCATCCTTCCATGAGAGAATACACTTTCTTCTCAGCAGCACATAGATCTTCTCTAAAATAGACCATACATTATGCTACAAAGCAACTCTTAGCAAATATAAAAAAGTAGAGATACTACCCTGCATTCTATCATACCATAATGGAATGAAATTAGAAATCAATGATAAAATAAGAAATAAAATCCACTCCACCACCTGGAGACTAAATAATATGCTACTGAATGAACAATGGGTTACAGAAGACATTGAGAAGAAGATTAAAAAAATTTTAGAGGTGAATGAGAACACAGATACAACATATCAAAATCTCTGGGACACTATAAAAGCAGTTCTAAGAGAACAGTTCATTGCATGGAGTTCATAACTTAAAAGAAAAAAAAAGCCAACAAATAAATGACTTAATATTACATCTCAAAGCCCTAGAAAAAGAAGAACAAATCAACACGAAAAGCAGAAGACAGGAAATAATTAAAACCAGAGCAGAAATCAATAAAATTGAAACAAAGAAAACAATTGAAAAAATTGACAGAACAAAAAGTTGTTTATTTGAAAAAATAAACAAAATTGACAGGCTCTTAGCCATGCTAATGAAGAGAAGGAGAGAGAAAACTCAAATTACTAACACGCATGATAAAAAAGAAAATATCACAACAGACACTACGGAAATTCAAAAGATAATTAGAAATTACTTTGAAAACCTGTACTCCAATAAAATAGAAAATATTGAAGGCATTGACAAATTTCTAGAATCATATAATTTGTCCAAATTGAATCAGGATAATATACACAATTTAAACATATCAATTTTAAGTGATGAAATAGAAGACACAAATAGAAGTCTACCAACCCAGTAAAGCCCAGGACCAGACAGTTACACAGCCAAGTTCTACAAGACCTTTAAAGAAGAACTAATACCAATACTCTTCAATTTATTTCAGGAAATAGAAAAAGCGGGAGCACTTCCAAACTCATTCTATGAGGCAAATATCACCCTGATTCCACAACCAGGCAAAGACACACCAAAGAAAGAAAATTTCAGACCAATATCTCTAATGAACATACATGCAAAAATTCTCAATAAAATCTGGCAAATTAAATACAAAAAAAATCAAAAAGATTGTGCACCATAATCAAGGGGGACCCATCCCAGGGATGCAAGATTGGTTCAACATAAGAAAATCAATAAATGTAATTCATCACATCAATAGACTCAAAGATAAGAACCATATAGTCATCTCAAAAGATGCAAAAAAAAAAAAAAAGCATTTGACAAAATACAGCACCCCTTCATGTTCAAAATACTAGAAAAACTAGGGATAACAGGAACATATCTCAACATCATAAAGGCTATCTATGCTAAGCTCCAGGCCAACATCACTCTAAACGGAGAAAAATTGAAGGTATCCCCTCTAAAAACTGCAACAAGACAGGAATGCTCTCTTTCACCACTTCTATTTAACACAGGTCTTGAAACACTGGCAAGAGCAATTATACGAAAGAAATTAAAGGGATACACATAGGAAAAGAAGAACTCAAAATGGCACTGTTTGCTGATGATATGATTCTATACCTAGAAGACCCAAAAAGTTCCACCAGAAAACTTCTAGAACTAGTAAATGAATTCAGCAAAGTAGCAGGATATAAAATCAACACCCCAAAATCAAAGGCATTTCCGTATATCATAAATGGAAATGAGGAAAACTATTCCATTTACAATAGCCTCAAAAAACAAACAAACAAACAAACAAACAAAAATAATTTGGGAATAAACTTAATAAAAGAGGTGAAAGAGCTATACAATGAAAACTAAGAACCCTAAAGAAAGAAATCAAAGTTTGACAGTAAAAGAATAAAAAAAATTATCACATAAATAGTAAGCAACAAGAAAGCCAAAATATAGACTTCAAAATAAGGCTTATTACTAGAGTGAAGAGGTTAATTTTTAAAGGGTGCATACAGGTGGACACAACAATAAGTAATGTGCTTAATAACAGAGCTTCAAGATAAATAAAAGAAAAATTGACAGAACTAAAGGGGGTAAGACAAATCAAATAATATAATTAAAATTCAAAGACCCTTCTATAATAATAGGAAGAAAAACTAAATCAAAAATGTTGTATAGAAAAATCTAAAAACTACTACAGATTAGGCATCCTTAATTTGAAAACGGAATTCAAAATGCTCCAAAATGTGAAACTTTTTGAGCATTGATAGGACTCCAAAAGTCTTTACACTTGGTCTCATGTGATGGGTTGTAGTAAAAATGGAGGTGAACTGAAACTTTTGTAAAAAGTTTCATTCAGACTATGTGCTTATCCCAATTTGTAGCTACTATCTTGTCCAACTTGGCTTACAGAATATTCAACAAATGGCTCTAGAATATGAAGACTTCTAAGTGTTTATGAAATATTTCCTAGGGGAGCATAGCCTAAGACAGAGCATACTCTATGGCATAACAAATTTAAATTAAAAATCAATGACAAGGAGGCTGATTCATTGTGGGGTAGGGAGGGGAAGCATGGGAGGAATAGAAGAACTCTAGATAGGGCTGAGGTATGGGAAGGGAAGGGAGGGGGCATGGGGTTAGAAATTATGGTGGAATGTGATGGTCATTATTATCCAAAGTACATGTATGAACACAAATTGGTGTGAGTATACTTTGTATACAACCAGAGATATGAAAAATTGTGCTCTGTATGTATAACAAGAATTGTAATGCATTTTGCTGTCATATATAAATAAAAAATTAATTAAAAACACAAGTATTATATGTTCATCTCAATAGATGCAGAAAAAGCACTTAACAAAATACAGCACCCCTTCATGTCCAAAACACTGGAAAAAAACAGGGATAGTAGAAACATACCTCAACATCATAAAAGCTATATATACTTAACCTAAAGCCAACATATTCTGAATGGAGAAAAATTGAAAGCATTCCCTCTAAAGACTGAACGAAGACAAGAATGCCCTCTTATACCACTTCTATTCAACATCATCCTTGAAACTCTAGCCAGAGCAATTAGATGAAATTAAAGGGATAAGTAGAAAAATAAGAACTCAAATTATCACTATTTGCTGATGACATGATTCTATATTTAGAAGATCCCCCCAAAATACATCAGAAAACTAGAACTAAGGATATAAAAATTAACACCCATAAATCAAATGTCATCATTGATAAATCCAATGAAAGAGAAATTAGGAAAATTATCCCATTTGTAGTAGACTAAAAAAAATACTTGGGAATCAATCTAACAAAAGAGATGAAAGACCTCTATAATGAAAACTATGAACATTAAGGAAACGCATTGAAGAAGACCTTCAAAGATGGAAAGATCTATGCTCTTGGATGACAGAATTAATGTTGTCAAAATGGCTGTACTACACAAAGCATTATACAGATTTAATGCAATTCCTATTAAAATCCCAATAGCATTCTTTATAGAAATAAAAAAAAAAAACAATCCTGAAATTCAGTTGGGAAAATGAGATCCAGAATAGCGAAAGAAATTCTTAGCAAGAAGAATGAAGGAGAAGGCATCACATTACCAAAACTTAAACTATACTACAGAGCCATAGTAATAAAAACAGCATGGTATTGGCACCAAGATAGATATGTAGACCAATGGTACCAGATAGAAGACACAAAGACTAACACACATGAATATGGTTATCTCACAGTAGACAAAGGCACAAAAGATGTACATTGGAGAAAAGATTCCCTCTTCAATAAATAGTGTTGGGAAAACCAGAAATCCATTTGTAGCAAATGAAATTAAAACCCATGTCTCACCCTGCACAAAAATCAACCCAAAAAGGATCATAGGCTTAGGCACTAGAACAGAGAACCTGCACCTAATAAAAGAAAAAGTAGGCCCAAATCTCCACCATTTCAGCATAGGAACCAATTCCTCAACAAGACTCCTAATGTACAAGTAGTAAAATAAAGAATCAATAAATGAGTTGAATTCAAACTAAAAAGCTCCTTCTCAGCAAAGGAAACAATCAATAACATGAAGAAACAGGATATAGAATGGGAGAAAATCTGCCACATGTACCTCTTATGGAGCATTAATCTCCAGATATATGAAGAACTCAAAAATTTAACATCAAAAAAACCCCCAAAAACAAATAATCCAGTCAATAAATGGGATAAGAAACTCAAAAAATACTTCATGGAAAAAAATACAATTGATCAACAAATACATGAAAAACATGTTCAACATCTCTAGCAATTAGAAAAATACAAATCAAAACTCTACTGAGATTCCATCTCAATCTGGTGAGAATGACAATCATCAAGAATATAAGCAACAATAAGTGTTGGTGAGGATGTGGGGGAAAGGTACACATGTATTTTGTTGGCGGGGCTACTAATTGGTGCAACCACTCTGGAAAACAATATGAGGATTCCTCAAAAATCTTGGAATGGAACAACATGTGACCCAGCTATCCCACTCCTTCATTTATACACAAAGGACTTAAAATCAGCATACAAGAGTGACATAGCCACATCGGTACTATGGAACCAAACTAGGTATCCTTTGACAGATAAATGGATAATGAAAATGTTATATATATATAAAATGCAATATTACTCAGCCTTAAAGAAGAATGAACTTATGGCACTTGCCAGTAAATGGATGGAACTAGAGAATATTATACTAAGTGAAATAAGTCAAATCCAAAAAACAAAGGCTGAATGTTTTCTCTGATATTTGGATGTTAATTCACAATAAGGGGAAGCCTAGGGAAGAGTAGAGGAACTTTGGATTAGACAAAGGGAAGTGAATGGAGGGGACTGGGTATGGATGTAGGAATGATAGTAGAATGAACTGGACATTATTACTCTATGTGCACATATGATTACATGACTGGTGTAATCCTACATCACATACAACCAGAAAATGAGAAGTGTACTCCATTTATGTATAATGTGTCAAAATGCATTCTACTATCATATATAACTAATTAGAAAAAATTAAATTGTTTTTAGAAAACACATTAAAAAGACTGTATATCATGACCAAGTGGATTTCATTTCAGGGATGCAAATTTGATTCAACATGTGCAAATCAATAAATGTAATTCACGGGAGAGATCCAACATGGCGGCAGGCACAGAGAGATCAAGTCTCTGACCTCTTCAGCTGCTCAGGCATAGGGAGTCATAAACTGTCTAAATGCTGTTTGCTCAGGATCACTAGGCAATGATGAGCTGACGTGGATCTGGGGTGAACAGTCTGGGCCTCTCAGAACACACACCGAGCCCTGATCGGCTGAATTCAAGCTCCCATTCGCTTGCTTCTTGCAGACAAACTGCTGTGACTCAGCACTAAACGATCCCGCTGAAACAACTGGTCGGCCCTTCTGAACCTACGGAGGTTAATGCCAACCGAGCCTTCATAGGCAGTGGCCACAGGATTGAAATGGGGCTTTGGAGAGCCAGTCAGGACCCACCCGTTGCATTGGTCACCCAGCAAAGGGAATGAACTGTCGCCATTTGCATGGGATACCACCATGGCATTGAATTGACATCACCAGAACGCGGCAGAGGAGATAACTCCATTGAATCCGGCGGCGACAGGTGTGTAACGCCCTAGCCTTCCCTCTCCACACAGCGGGGAAACCTTAAGGGCCCCTCCCAGCTCTCCCATGAGCACGATAGCCAGACCAAGGGAATCAGGAGTGGCGCGGGACCCGCGGTGCGGAACTCCTGGCTACCGCTCCCACCAGTGCTGACAACTGAGGTCTCTTGCACCAGCTACCGGGGCCGTGGCTACCAGAGGGCAAGCAAAATTCGCTGAGGGTTCTCAGCCCCAAGCTATACAAACTTAGGGTCTGAGGGAATGGCAAACAGGGAGAGTGTGCCCAGTCATTCATGAAAATAGGGCTCCCGAGAGCAGCAGAACTGGCGTATAGCCAGTATTGTGGTGAGCGTCACTGGTGAGTGGGGCCTGGCTTGAGGAAAAGTGGGGAAGTGACTAGACACAAGAGAAGGCCCTAGGCACTCAGGATTGGAGACCCTCCCAGTCTGGGAGGAGGAGCTGCTGCACAGTGATTGGTTCCCGCGTATTGAGAGGAGAAAGCTTGGCCTGGTGGGAACAGCTCCACCTACTGAAAGAGAAGTTAATCAAACTCTAAGACTGCGTTTATTAATTTTTTTTTTAATTTGGGTTTTTTTTTTATTTTCGTTTTTTTGTTGTTTTTAAAATTTTTTAAATTATTTTTTTAATTTTAATTTTTTTTCTTTTTTATTTTCTATTTTTTTCTTTTGTCTTTTCCTTTCTTTTCAGTTTCCTTATTCCCCCTTCCTTGAATTCTACCTGCTTACTCTCATTCTCTTTAGTGACTTCTTCCCTTCCCTTCTAATACCTTTCCTCCCAAGCATCAAATAAATTTATAGGAGTAAACAGTAACTCAGCAGTCAAACAGAACAAGAAGTAACATGAGCAACATGAAAAAGCAAGGAAGAAAAGGAGTACAAACAATGCAGGACAGCCTAAATATTCAGGAGGACCTAGAGGCATCAGAAAAAATGGTCAAATAAAGAACTCAAGGATTACCTTAGACAGATGGAATGGAACCTTAAAGAGTATATGAGACAGCAAATTCAAACAGTGAAAGAACACATTAAAAATGAATTACATAAACAGATAAAAGAAGAAATTCAGCATCTTTATCAGGAGATAGAGATTATAAAAAAAATCAAACAATAATTCTAGAAATGAAGGAAACTATAAACCAAATTAAAAACTCAAATGAGAGTATCACTAACAGAGTGGAGAAAGTAGAAGCCAGAACGTCAGATAATGAAGACAAAATATATCATCTTGAAAAGAGTCTAGCCAACTCAGATAGGCTGGTAAAAAATCACGAGAAAAACATCCAAGAGATATGGGATAACATAAAAAAACCAAACTTAAGAGTCATCCGGATAGAGGAAGGTATAGAGGTTCAAACAAAGGGAATGAGCAACCTGCTGAATGAAATAATTATAGAAAACTTTCCAGAAATAAAAAAGGAAACGGATATACAAATTGTAGATGCATACAGGACACCGAGCATACAAAATCACAGTAGACCAACACCAAGACACATTGTTATGAAGATACCCAATATACAGAAGAAAGAGAAAATATTAAAAGCTACAAGAGAAGGGAGGCAGATTACATTCAGGGGTAAACCAATAAGGTTAACAAGGGATTTTTCATCACAGACGCTGAAAGCGAGAAGATCCTGGAACAACGTATTTCAAACACTGAAAGACAATGGATGCCAACCAAGAATTTTGTATCCAGCAAAATTAAGCTTCAGGTATGACAACGAAATAAAAATCTTTAATGATAAACAAAAGTTAAAAGAATTTGCAGCCAGAAAACCAGCATTGCAAAGTATCTTGAGCAAAACACCACACGAGGAAGAAATGAAAAACAATAACCAAAACCATCAGTGGGAAGTGCCTCAGTAAAGACAGAGGGCGGGTGGAAAGCTAATCATGGAGAAACAAACTAAATTAAAAAAAAAGATAAATAATCAAACATGGCTGGAAGTACAAACCATCTATCAATAGTAACTCTAAACATTAATGGCCTAAACTCTCCAATAAAGCGACATAGGCTGGTAACATGGATTAAAAAAACAAATCCAACAATATGCTGCCTCCAGGAGACACATCTGATTGGAAAAGACATACACAGGCTGAAGGTGAAAGGTTGGGAAAAAATATACCACGCACACGGTCCTCGTAAGCAAGCAGGGGTGGCCTTCCTCATATCAAATAAAATCGACTTCAAGACTAAGTTAATCAAAAGGGATAAGGAAGGACATTATATATTGTTAAAAGGAACCATTCACCAACAAGACATAACAATTATCAATATTTATGCACCAAATAATGGTGCAGCGACGTACATAAAACAAATTCTCCTCAAGTTCCAGAATCAAATAGACCACAATACAATAATTATGGGTGACTTCAACACACCTCTCTCACCATTGGACAGATCCTCCAAACAAAAGTTAAATAAAGAAACTATAGAACTCAATATCACAATCAATAACCTAGACTTAACTGACATATATAGAATATATCAACCATCATCAAGTGGATATACTTTTTTCTCAGCAGCACATGGATCCTTCTCAAAAATAGACCATATATTATGCCATAGGGCAACCCTCAGTAAATATACAGGAGTGGAGATAATCCCATGCATTTTATCTGATCATAATGGAATGAAACTGGAAATCAATGATAAAAGAAGGAAGGAAAAATCCTACATCACATGGAAAATGAACAATATGTTACTGAATGATCAATGGGTTACAGAAGACATGAAGGAGGAAATCAAAAAATTCTTAGAGATAAATGAAAATACAGACACAACATATCGGAATCTATGGGACACAATGAAAGCAGTTTTAAGAGGGAAATTCATCGCCTGGAGGTCATTCCTCAAAAAAAGGAAAAACCAACAAATAAATGAGCTCACACTTCATCTCAAAGCCCTAGAAAAGGAAGAGCAAAACAACAGCAAATGTAGCAGAAGGCAAGAAATATTAAAATCAGAGCAGAAATCAACGAAATTGAAACAAAAGAAACTATTGAAAAAATTGACAAAACTAAAAGTTGGTTCTTTGAAAAAATAAATAATATCGACAGACCCTTAGCCATGCTAACGAAGAGAAGAAGAGAGAGAACTCAAATTACTAACATACGGGATGAAAAAGGCAACATCACAACAGATACTACAGAAATACAGAAGATAATAAGGAATTATTTTGAAAACCTATATTCCAATAAAATAGAAGATAGTGAAGACATCGATAAATTTCTTAAGTCATATGATTTGCCCAGACTTAGTCAGGAGGATACACACAATTTGAACAGACCAATATCAATGGATGAAATAGAAGAAGCAATCAAAAGACTACCAACCAAGAAAAGCCCAGGACCGGATGGGTATACAGCGGAGTTTTACAAAACCTTTAAAGAAGAATTAATACCAATACTTTTCAAGTTATTTCAGGAAATAGAAAAAGAGGGAGCTCTTCCAAATTCATTCTATGAGGCCAACATCACCCTGATTCCGAAACCAGACAAAGACACCTCAAAGAAAGAAAACTACAGACCAATATCTCTAATGAACCTAGATGCAAAAATCCTCAATAAAATTCTGGCAAATCGGATACAAAAACACATCCAAAACATTGTGCACCATGATCAAGTAGGATTCATCCCTGGGATGCAAGGATGGTTCAATATACGAAAATCAATAAATGCTATTCACCACATCAATAGACTTAAAGATAAGAACCATATGATCATCTTGATAGACGCAGAAAAAGCATTGGACAAAGTACAGCATCCCTTTATGTTCAAAACATTAGAAAAACTAGGGATAACAGGAACTTACCTCAACATTGTAAAAGCTATCTATGCTAAGCCTCAGGCTAGCATCATTCTGAATGGAGAAAAATTGAAGGCATTCCCTCTAAAATCTGGAACAAGACAGGATGCCCTCTATCACCACTTCTATTCAATATAGTTCTCAAAACACTGGCCAGAGCAATTAGACAGATGAAAGAAATTAAAGGCATAAAAATAGGAAAAGAAGAACTTAAATTATCACTATTTGTGGATGATATGATACTATATCTAACAGACCCAAAAGGGTCTACAAAAGAAACTACTAGAACTAATAAATGAATTCAGCGAAGTGGCAGGATATAAAATCAACACGCATAAATCAAAGGCATTTCTGTATATCAGCGACAAAACTTCTGAAACAGAAATGAGGAAAAACACCCCATTCACAATATCCTCAAAAATAAAATACTTGGGAATCAACCTAACAAAAGAGGTGAAAGATTTATACAATGAAAACTACAGAACCCTAAAGAGAGAAATAGAAGAAGATCTTAGAAGATGGAAAAATATACCCTGTTCATGGATAGGCAGAACTAACATCATCAAAATGGCGATATTACCAAAAGTTCTCTATAGGTTTAATGCAATGCCAATCAAAATCCCAATGGCATTTCTTGTAGAAATAGAGAAAGCAATCATGAAATTCATATGGAAAAATAAAAGACCCAGAATAGCAAAAGCAACTCTAAGCAGGAAGTGTGAATCAGGCAGTATAGCGATACCAGATTTCAAACTATATTACAGAGCAATAGTAACAAAAACAGCATGGTACTGGTACCAAAACAGGTGGGTGGATCAATGGTACAGAATAGAGGACACAGAGACTAATCCACAAAGTTACAACTATCTTATATTTGATAAAGGGGCTAAAAGCATGCAATGGAGGAAGGATAGCATCTTCAACAAATGGTGTTGGGAAAACTGGAAATCCATATGCAATAAAATGAAACTGAATCCCCTCCTCTCGCCATGCACAAAAGTTAACTCAAAATGGATCAAGGAGCTTGATATCAAATCAGAGACACGCCGTCTGATAGAAGAAAAAGTTGGCTCCGATCTACATATTGTGGGGTCGGGCTCCAAATTCCTTAATAGGACACCCATAGCACAAGAGTTAATAACAAGAATCAACAAATGGGACTTACTTAAACTAAAAAGTTTTTTCTCAGCAAGAGAAACAATAAGAGAGGTAAATAGGGAGCCTACATCATGGGAACAAATTTTTACTCCTCACACTTCAGATAGAGCCCTAATATCCAGAGTATACAAAGAACTCAAAAAATTAAACAATAAGATAACAAATAACCCAATCAACAAATGGGCCAAGGACCTGAACAGACACTTCTCAGAGGAGGACATACAATCAATCAACAAGTACATGAAAAAATGCTCACCATCTCTAGCAGTCAGAGAAATGCAAATCAAAACCACCCTAAGATACCATCTCACTCCAGTAAGATTGGCAGCCATTATGAAGTCAAACAACAACAAGTGCTGGTGAGGATGTGGGGAAAAGGGTACTCTTGTACATCGCTAGTGGGACTGAAAATTGGTGCGGCCAATCTGGAAAGCAGTATGGAGATTCCTGGGAAAGCTGGGAATGGAACCACCATTCGACCCAGCTATTGCCCTTCTCGGACTATTCCCTGAAGACCTTAAAAGAGCGTACTACAGGGATACTGCCACATCAATGTTCATAGCAGCACAATTCACAATAGCTAGACTGTGGAACGAACCCAGATGCCCTTCAATAAATGAATGGATAAAAAAAATGTGGCATTTATACACAATGGAGTATTACTCAGCACTAAAAAATGACAAAATCATGGAATTTGCAGGGAAATGGATGGCACTAGAGCAGATTATGCTAAGTGAAGCTAGCCAATCCCTAAAAAACAAATGCCAAATGTCTTCTTTGATATAATGAGAGCAACTAAGAATGGAGCAGGGATGAAGAGCAGGAGGAAAAGATTAACATTAAACAGAGACATGAGGTGGGAGGGAAAGGTAGAGAAAACGGAAATTGCATGGAAATGGAAGGAGACCCTCATTGTTATACAAAATTACATATAAGAGGTTATGAGGGGAATGGGAAAATAAACAAGGAGAGAAATGAATTACAGTAGATGGGGTAGAGAGAGAAGATGGGAGGGGAGGGGAGGGGAGGGGGGATAGTAGAGGATAGGAAAGGTAGCAGAATACAACAGTTACTAATATGGCATTATGTAAACATGTGGATGTGTAACCGATGTGATTCTGCAATCTGTATTTGGGGTAAAAATGGGATTTCATAACCCACTTGAATCTAATGTACGAAATATGATATGCCAAGAGTTTTGTAATGTTTTGAACAACCAATAAAAAAAAATGTAATTCACCATGTAAATACATTTAAGGACAAGAATCACATGATGATGTCAATAGGTCCAGAAAAAGCTTTTGACAGAATCCAGCATCTGTTTATGATAAAAACATTGAAACAAGTTGGGATAGTAGAAACTTACTGGAACATTATAAAGCCTATTTACCACAAACCCAAAGCCAACATTTTACTGAGGGAGAAAAATGGAAAGCATTTCCTCTAAAATCAGGAACAAGACAATGACTTTCAATTACCACTCCTATACAATATAGTTTTATGGAAGGCTCTATGTGACAAACCCAAAGCCAACATCATACTAAACAGAAAAAGCCCTGAAATAATTTCCTCAAAAATCAGGACAAGCCAAAGATGTCTACTCTCACCATTACTATTCAATAATATAATTGAAAACTCTAGCCAGAGCAATCAGACTGGTGAAGAAAATTAAAGGGATAAAACTAGAAAAAGAAGAACTGGAAGGACTTTTCTTAGATTTGGGGAACTTCTAGACAAAACATGTCTCTTCTTGCCCATTTATTTATTTAGTCAACCATTATTTATTATAGACTTGTACATTTTTTTTGACCTGGAATATAATCCCAAATTGTATTCTTTAAATTTATTGCTTTATGTTTCCCAGATTTGGCTATTGGAAGCTCTTTGAAATTAATTCCTGAACCCCTTTAAAATGTCTCATTTGTTGTGTTTGATAAAAGTTCCATTATGCTTTAAAATGCAAGACTCTTAAGATTTTTCTTGGATGCTCCCTGCCCAGTCATAAAATCAGCCAGTCTGGCTGTTTTCTCTGTCTATATTTATTTTTGTTTGTTTGTTTTCTTTGATTAGGAATGTTATTAGAAACCACTGTTGGGATGCCAGGTGTGCTTGTTACTACTGGGTGGCATTGCTTCTAGGATCTCTCAACAAACAGCTAGAAAATATACATGCTAAGCCATGCATACATATATGTCAAATACTATTTAACCATTCATCCATCTTTATCTATATTGACCTTATGACAAATTCACACTGATGTCTCCAGCTCTTATTCCATATCATGATTCACTCTAGATTTTTCTTTTACTAATCTGTAATTCCTCATTCCAACAGTGAGAAACCTGATGATCTACAACATCTACCATCCTTTTACTCATTTTTTCAATTCCAGATGCATGCACAGAAATTTTGAGATTGTAAATTTACAACCTGCAGAAACAAAATTGCCAAAGAGTATGTTATGTTTGTGTACCTTCCTTTTGTATTTAGTCTCAAAGTTTCTAACAACAACAAATACACTGTTTTCAAAAGTTATTTAGACCAGCACTTTCCCCCCAATTGTTTCAGTGAGATTAGGCCATACATTTTTTTTTTGTAATTTTTATTTGTTCTTGTTAATTATATATGACTGAAGAATCCATTTTGATATAATTATACAAAGCTTGGAATATATCTTATTCAATTAGGAGCCCAGTCTTATGGGTGTACACAAAGATGAGATTCACTGTGGCATATTCGTATATGTACATAGGAAAGTTATGTCCTATTCATTCTGTTGTCTTTCCTATTCTCATCACTTTTCCTTACCTTTCATTCCTGTCTGTCTAATCCACTGAACCTCTATTCTCCAACCTACCCACTTGTTGTGTGTTCACATCTGCATATCAGAGAGAACATTTTTGTTAATGGTGTTAATGGTGTATCTCACTTAGCATGATAATCTCCAGATGCATCCATTTACCAACAAGTGTCATTAATTCATTCTTCTTTATGGCTGAGTAATATCCCATTGTGTACATATACCATAATTTCTGTATCCATTCATCTGTTGATGGGCATGTAGGTTGGTTCCATAGCTTAGATATTGTAATTCTGCTGCTATAAACATTGATGTTAGGTCATACATTTTTAATATAGTGTGATTCTTTTCTCAGAGTCTTCATTTCAAATAAGGGTTCCCTATCCTCAGAGTTCATTTTTTTAAAAAATTAAATACATAACATTTACTCTGTGTGCAGTGAAACTATGGGATTCAAAAAATGCTTATTACTATGTCTCTGCCTTTATAGCACCATATAGATTAATTCATCCACCCTGAAAATCTCCAGGGCATCCTCTAGTCAACACTCTCAAAATCCCTGGAAATACTGATTTATTTTCCTTCACTATAGATTTGCTGTTTCCAGAATACTATGTGAATACAATCATATGTTCATTTAGAAAAATTCATTTAAGGTTTATTCATACTGCTATGTGAATTAAAACTTTGTTCTTTAATTTCTAAATTTTATTGTATGAATACATATCATTCACTTACAAAAAAAACATGATTGTTTCCAATTCAGGGGGATTGTGAATAAGTATATTATAAACATTCATTTACAGTTTCTATATGAACATAAGTTTTAAAATAAGTTTTGTAAATATTAGGAGCACAAATGCTGATTTACAGAGTTAGTCTATGTTTGACTTTGCAAGGAGCTAACAAGTTGTCTGCTATAGGATTTTATATCCATACCATCAATGAATGAGAGAACATATTGCTCTGCATCATCACCAGTATTTGATATTATTGGATCTGGCAGGTGTAGCCATTTCAATAACCATACCATTATACTTCTAATATTTGATTTTTTTCTAATTAGATAAGATCATAGTCAAGGATCTTGCCATCCTTAGTAAAGAGGCTTATATGATAGTGTCTATCATAATTTAAATTTATAGAAAAGGGAATAAAAAATGAAAATACTTGAAGTTCACATATTGCAAATGTAATAAGACTGAATTTGGATATCTGATTCTTGAACAGGTATTGCTTCTTCATTATTTGGGGTTACTTGGTTCTTACTCAAATAGAAGCCTTTTTTTTCTAGCATTTCTACTGATTCAGTGTGTTCCACATACCCTTCCAATATATTCCTTTTCTTACGTTAAGCAAGTGATTTTCAGCAAGTAAGCCTATCAGGTATTCACTCAATAAAGCAAGTAAAAAAGATATACTCATGGTTGATACGTAGAGATGGTGAAGTAGTATTAATTGATTCATTTGGAATATTCATAAGGGGTAAGTAAAACCTATTTTTAAAATCTTGAGCCATATTCAGAATAGTACAAAAACACTTTTGTGTGAAAATAATAGTGATTTTCTTTGATTAAAGAATTTTTCTAATTATAACACATTAGAATTGAAGCCTATTTTTATGAATTCCAGAATACTTCTGTTCTACCATTTACTATTCCTCCCTATTGTGATCCTAATCTATCAAAGGAGTTGTATACTTCCTGTAATCACTGGGGTCTTTTGAGAACCTGATTGACTTTATTGAAACATTGTGTTAGTTTGAAAGTAGACAACATGCATAAGAATTAGTAGGGTTGAAACTAGGAATACAACACCTTTTACAACATCCTTTCATTTGTACATTTTCTCATCAACATTAGATTTTACACCACAATATAAAAAAGGAAATAATAAAAGTAAACACTTGACATTTTCTTTTGTATATTTATCATTGATTTTTATAATATTTGGAGATACCAAATACTTCTCAAAAAAATAAAGGTCAAATGCTCTCATTAAAGTAGACCATCAATGCAAATATTAGAAAGACAAAAAGATCACATATGATTTAAATATCAAATTCTTTACACAAAAATTGTGAACATATATATTTCAATCATTAAGGAAAACTAAATAATTCAAGGCACACTGGTGAAAATGGTTGAAAGCATCCTAATTCAATTTGCTTCAATTTGCTCCCTCATAAGAGGACACCTGTACTAAAGATTTTCCTTTTGTATTTTTTAAGTATTCAGATTTTAGAAGATTGGATACAAAATGTTTCTAAACCTCTTTGATATGACAATGAATCAGTGGCAATCAATACTAAAAATAAAAAACAATACAATGCAATTAAACATCAATGAAATTAGTTGAGTTACTCTGTTAAAATCATGATGACACAGAAAATAATGACTCTTTCACAATGACAGTTTTTTTAAGGAGAATAGACTGAAAGAAAATCTCTGTGAATATATTTTATAAAATAATCAGGTTTTGCAACTCATAAAGCATTCTTCTTTGGGATGGTGTTTCTGCAAATCACAGAAGTTTATGTGTGAGTTTAACATTTTACCAAAGCAAATTTTCTCCCACAATGCCAGTAAACCCAGAGGAAAAAATAATGTTAAATCCCCCTTTCTCCCACTGTCATAAAGATAAAATGAGAAAGAGTGAAAATTGTATTTCTATTTATGAAATGGCTGCAAAGTTTACTGATGTCTAAGATATGCAGACATAACACTGCTCTTTTATAGAAGAATGAATGATGGACGAATACTACCCCTTCGTTAGTAATAAATCATTAGTGAGGTGGTCAGCTTAAAAAGTCCCTGAATGACTCAAACTTGATCTCATATTAAAATCAAACCAGGATAAATCAGTGGGCCCCTCAATGAGGAAACACCAAGAAAGGAGAATTAGGGTAAAGCTTTCTTGTTCCCTAGCATTTTTCTCAAAGCTTGTTTGACATCTTTGTTTCTTAGAGAGTAGATCAGAGGGTTTAACATGGGTGTCACCAGTACGTAAAATACTGAGGCCACTTTGCGGAGTTCAGGATTGCTGGGAGGTATGAGATACACAAATGAGACAGTCCCATAAAGCACACTCACCACCCCAAGGTGGGAGCTGCAGGTGGAGAAGGCTTTCTTTCTCCCTTCAGTGGAGGGAATCTTCAAGACTGTGGACACAATGTACATGTAAGATACTACAATGACAACTATTGTGGGCAAAATAATGAAGATAGCCAAACTCAGAGATACCATCTTATTGACAAAGAGATTAGAGCAGGAGATCTTCTCAATTTGGTAAGAATCACAGTAGAAGTGATCAATGACTCGGTATGCACAAAAAGACACTGAGAATGTCACACTGACTTGAATGGTGGAACTGACCCAGCCACAGAAATAGGAACCAGCCATCAGCTGGCTGCAGAGGCGTCTTGACATGTAGACACTATAAAGAAGAGGATTGCAGATGGCACTGAAGCGGTCATAGGCCATGGCTGCCAGGACAAATCCCTCTGTTACAATGAAGAGTGTAAAAAGGAAAAGCTGGGCAGCACATCCTCCAAAGGATATGTTTTTTTTCTCAGACAGGAAGATGACCATGGCTTTAGGAGCAATAACAGTGGAGTAGGAGAGGTCAATGAAAGACAGATTTCCTAGAAAGAAATACATTGGTGTGTTCAGCTGGGAGTCAGTCACAATGACTGCCATCATACTAATGTTCCCCGAAAGGACCATGACATAGATCAGTAGGAACAGGAGGAAGAGGAGAATGTAGAACTCTGGAGGCACCCTGAAGCCTGCAAGAATGAAGTCAGTTACATCCGAGTGGTTGTTTCCTCCCTTGTCACTCATGGCAAGAACCTACTAGGAGGTATGAGACAAGGTTAAGAATTAAATTTTATACCTTTGCTCTAGTATCATAAAATATCCTTTTTTTCTTGGAGAAGACGTTGAGATTTGTATTTTCATCTCTTTTAAGCCACCCACTTCTTATAGGTTTGAATTGTTATATCCTTTTATAGGAATTGAATCTGAGGTATATTGAAATTGCTGATCATCACACAACCTGTGAGTTACCAAACTCATGGCTTTCTAATATATGTCTTGGCATCCAGTGCTCTTCCCAGTATATCACATATGCCTTTCACTATTAAAGAGCTATTTCTTTCTACCTATTGAGGTCACCACTTTATTTATGTGGTAAGCTTAACATATCTGACAGTTTTGAGAGATGTACAATTTTTTTTGCACATTTATCTGGTAACTTACACTTTATTTTATCCTCAATAATGCTTCTTTTGTAATAATAATTTTTGTCATGTTTTGTTAAATGAATCTTGTAATAAACAAAAATTATTATTGCAAAAGAAGTATCAAAGTTAAAGAGTGATTTAAAACTCCATGAATAGACATGAGATATTATTAGAGGTCAGTATAGTATTCATAATTTCTGAGAATTTTAAATAACTTTAGTTATATATCATGAACTAGAAAACCTTAAAAATAACATGCCTTTTAATTTCTTGACATGAACAATGTCCAGATGTGTTTTCAGAGAAAGAGCCTATGATTTTTACAAACCTACAAACCTCTGTACAAGAAACTAGATTGACCATCTGTGCAACCAAAAAAAAAAAAAAAAAAGGGAGACTTTAAAACAATGTATGTACAAAATTTTTTGGTTAGGAAGAAGAAATATCAGTTGTGAAAGCTGATTTTATGATCTCTAACATTAAAGGTTTTTAAAGGTATTTAAATGGTCATAATAATTGCTTTGAGTCTATCACAATTAAATACTCTGATTTGTTTGTCTTAAAGCTTTTTTTTCTGTTTTGAACAATGAAGTGACATGGTCATTTATTTATTGTATTCAGATTTTAAAATCTTCCTTTAATAGTCCCTTCCTCAGCAGAATGGAGAGATTATGTCACTTATCAAAAGCAGCAGGCACTGTCCTTTGTCCTTGGATCCTATCCTCCCTCACACTGGTGACCACTCTGTCTCCTCTGTCTACTCCCCAAACCCTCAACTCCTGTTGCTATCATCACCTTCTCATCGCTTGGTCTTTCTCCTCTATCTTCTCAATACCAGCTTTTCTTTTAAAAAGTTAAAAACAGAATTCACAAGAAGACACTCAGCGGGTAACAGCTCAGTTATGATTCTTAGAACTTCTGTCTACCCCATGGCTATCATTTCTCTCTAAAATCCTCTCAATCTTAAATTAATTTTTGAAAAAGGCACTGGGGTGTGAGAAAAATTCCACTCCAATACTGTGGTAAAACAGTGACAACAGAACAGGAAAAAAAGATTGTAAATTTTTAGAGAAAATAAGAAGGCCTGTCAAAGGCACCAGATTCACACCACACAAATGAATATTTGACAATATTTAGCTGTAAACTTTCATTTTATTTCTAATTCCCATTTTTGTTCCTCAGGTGATAGTATGTTATCTGTCACTACATCAGCCAGTATCTAGTGGACAGGAAATTACTATTTTGAGATCATTACTTTTTCAAGAATAATGTGTATTCACCCAATCATTTATTAAATCAGTAAACACTTGTGGGCCACCTACTGTATACCAGCCAGGATGAGAGAATGTGGCAGTCTTTGCAACAAGTTTCTTCTCACAGTACAGAGGCAAGGCTAGGTTAGTAGCTCAGAAGTAGAGCATACACCCAGCCTACTCAAGGCCAGGGGTTCAATCTCCAGAACTGCAAAATGATTTTTAAGAATGTACAAATGCATTGCTTTTTCTTTTTTGTCTACATTCACTTAAAAATAACCAAGATATAATCATCTGCCTTTCAATAAAAGAGGTATTACTTTCTAAGGTGAGTACTGATTTTTTTTCTACATAATTGATAAGAAGAAAGTTTTACTCATTATAAATTTTATTCTTTGAAGCATACACAAGCCTCTACCCCTGCTTCTTGGCTGCCACGTGAACAGCTTTGCTCTATCCCATGCTCCTCTCCATAGTGCCAGTCTACAAAATAAGTTATTGGTTATCTACTTTAAAAAAAGCACACAAACTCATGGATGACTAGTTATTTGAGTGAAATAAATAAGTTTATGTTACTTCTTACCTGAATATTTCTTCTTTCCTTACTGCTTCTGAATAGTGATTTTGTAATAGTGGATGCAAGGACACAAAAGTTACTGCCTTTAATTCTAGAAAGGTAAAAAAAAAATGTACAACTAGATAAAGGTACTTAAAGCCAACTTCAGAATTAAGAATTATACACAAAAGTTAAGCACAAGATATTAAAAGCTGGATTAGACATTTTATTCTCAGTTTTAGGTTCTGCCCATAAATTAATATCTCATTCTCTAACTGAGTGGTTCTTTTTAATTTTCTTAGTAGTGCCTGAAAATCCCCTTTAAATGTGCACCCCTTCCTACAGACAAGAGATGAAAGAGTTGATCTCTTAAGACCTCTTCCAGGCCTTTGAACATTTCTTATTAAGACTAAAAAGAAAATGCAACTGAACCTTTAAATCACACTCTGTGAGCATGACTCTTCTGTATTAGGGTATATTTTATAGGCCTGAAAATGAAACCAATGAAAGTAAAACAGAAAAATAAAATCACCAATGAATAGAGAGATTCCCTAATGACCTGCAGGAATAGAGTAGGAGAAATCAACGCTATCTTTAGTTAGCATTACTGCAACAATTTCAGGTAATTACAGCAAAGATTGAGTAGAAAGTTGTCCCTCTGGGTGAGGAGAGGAATAAGTCAACCATGAGTGATTAGAACAGAAAGCTCCAGGTCTATCCCATGTGGGCCAACAGGGACAGATAATAAAAAAGGATGATATCTACCCTTATTACTCACCTAAATTAACTCAGGGTCTTTTGGGATATGACTCATGGATAGAAAAACTTGCTTTAGAAAATATATTTTATGAAGTTTTCATTCTTCAGTTTACACCTTCAACAGTCACAATAAATTTATTTTTTGCTTCTTTTACATGTCAGCTTATAATTCATTTCTCCTGATTTTTCATAGGATCCTAACTTTTGCTGGATTTCTATTTTGCATATTATAGCATAAATTATATTATATACCATGTTATTAATATAGCCAAAATATAAATTAATATCAATGTTTTACAAATAAATATATGAATGTAAGACCTTGTTGCCACTGGTGAACTTAATACTCAAGTATGAGGATCCAGATATCAGAATGTCCTTTTTCCCTAAAATATAAGAAATAATCAAAGGAGTGATAAATTGGAGGAAATAAATATGTAGAACTGTAGCAAATCTTACTCTATAATATACTGACTTTCGGTTATTGAAATCCATACTGATTTCCATAGTTGTACTAATTTATAGTCTACCAACAATGAATAAATGTACCTTTTCCCCCACATTCTTGGCAGCAATTGTTGTTAATTGTATTATTGATGACTGGCCTTCTAACTGGAGTAAGATTGAATCTCAATGTATTTTTTATTTGCCTTTACCAGATTGCTAAGGATGTTGAACTCTTTTTCATATATTTGTTGGCCATTTGCCTTTCTTCTTTAGGTAAATGTTTGTTTAGTTCATTGGCCAGTTTACTGATTGTATTATTTGAGTTTTGGTCTTAAGTTCTCTGAGTCCTTTAAATATTCAGATATTAATTCCCTGTCAGAAGGATTGGCAAGGATTTTCTCCCATGCTATACACTCTGTGTTCACACTATTAATTGCTTCCTTTGCTATGTGAAAGTTTTTAAATATGATACCATTCCACTTACTGATTCTTGTTTTTTTTTTTTTTTTTGTTAAAATTTAGGAGTCGGAGGATCCATCATGGTGGCAGGAAGGGAGTGAGCTGCCCGGTGCCCACACAGCCAGACCCGGAGATCTTGCGTAGTCAAAATACTACATCTTCGAGAGTGTTAGAGGACCCCTATCCAGCTGCTCTCTGCAAAAATCACCAGTGCTGTGACCCCACACAGAGCTCCAGGCCTCAGGGTTCGAGTAGAACTCCCGGCGTTGGAGCAGGACCCAAAGCCCGGAAGTTCCTGTCCACGCGAGACTTTGTGAGCCCCTTAGCAGAATCACCTATCAACACATCTGCAGATCGCCAGGACTTTGCTCCGCTCCCACGCAGGTCACTCAGCTGCTACCTACCCACAGCACAACGCCATCGCCTGGCTCCCCCCACCTCACCAGGCTCCCTTCACCTCACCAGACACCCCAGTGCTGAAAGCAGACCGCAGCCATCTTGACTCAACATTCTCGCCAATTAGTTGGGGACAGTTCTCAGATTGGATCTCTCGCAGCTAGGTACCAGATTTCCAACCTTTCCCCCTCCCCAGCTGTGGTAACCCAACACAATAGTTGCCCAACACAGGTGTGCAGTGCAACCAGGGAGCTGCCCACAGGAGCCCCAGGGTGAGAGTTTCCTCAATTGGGAAATGAATGCTAGGGGAGAGGGAAAAACCAGGAACTGAGAAATCTCTAGGCAAGAGATGGAGATAGTACCGGGCACTCACGTCCTGAGTGAGTGGTCTCAAAAAGAGACCCTTGAGGTGCAGTCTTTCTGCAGGGGACTGGTGGGTGCCACTCCCCGCATCCAGGCACCCTGCACCAGGACCAGCCTTCCCGCCCTGTTTACCTCCATCATCTGGAGGGCAGAGACACCAGTTTACAACAGACGATGCCACTTACTGAATGAGAAGAGAAGCAGGAAAAGATACGGATCGCTAAAGCTAGCTACAATCCTGGTTTCTTCCTTTGTGTTTTTGTCTGTTTTTTTTCTCTTCTACCTCTCCATCCTCTGGCTCTCACATCCCCAACATATGTGAAACCAAGAACTTTGCATGAAATAGGACTTTGAGGACTGAGTCATCTGAATAATATAATATAGAGGTGTTGTATATGCCCCCCTTTTTTCTTTTCCTTTTTATTCTTTCATTTGTATTTCCCCCTCCAAATTTTACTGTTTTAACATCTATATTTTTCTAAAAATACAGTTTGTTTTATGTATTCTACTGTCTTCCCACGTACTTGCCTACCCTAAATTACTTCCTGTCTATTCTCTTGCTATTAACCCTCTTCACTAGATTTCTCCTTCATACTTCCTAAGATATATTGACTCTATATCCTCACATCCTACCTCCTCAGCATATTGTCCTAGGCCCCACCCCAGGTTATTGTCCACTGTCAGAAACTGTAAACCTTTTTACAAAGCTACTGATTATATTCTAGATAATAATTGAATCCAACATTTTTGTACATCGAGACTAATCTATAAATGTATTCATAACAACAAATTGTTCATAGGTGGTATATTGTTGATATTTTGATCTGTTAACATTGTCCTTTCCCACAAAGGAGAGGTCTTGGAACCCTACAAGAGCACTACAAACCTATGGGGTAAAAACAATAACAATCTAGACCCACAGAGCTGGAAAGCAAGACACAAAAGCAACATGAAAAGACAAAGGAAGAAGGTGCCCCAAATAAATGAAGACACCACATCATTAGAATCATTGGCAGCCACAGCAGAAGAAATGACAGAGAAAGAGAAGGAATTTAGGATATACATAGTTAAAATGTCCTGGGAACCCAAGGAAGATATAAGAGAGACAATACAGGCAATGAAAGATCACTTTGACAAGGAGTTACATACATAAATACAGGAAGCAAAAGATCACCTCAACAGGGAGATAGAGGTGCTAAAAAAATAAGAACAAAACAAAAAACCAACCAAACAGAAAATCCTCGATTGAAAGAAATAATAAACCAAATTAAAAGCTCAAATGAAAGCATCACCTACAGAGTAGACCACTTGGAAGATAGGACTTAGATAATGAAGACAAAATATATAATCTTGAAAAAAATATAGACCACACAGTGATAATAGTAAGAAACCACAAGTAGAACATTTAAGAAATATGGGACAGCATAAAAAGACCAAATTTAAGAATAATTGTGATAAAGAAAGGCATAGAGGTCTAAACCAAAGGAATGAACAATCTATTCAATGAAATAATATCAGAAAATATTTCAAACATGAAGATTGAATTGGAAATCCAAATTCAAGAAGCCTACAGGATGCTGAGTGTACAAAATCACAACAGATCCACACCAAGGCACATTATAATGAAAATGCCCAACATACAGAATAAGGAGAGAATTTTAAAAACCACAAGAGAAAGGAATCAGATTATGTATAAAGGGAAACCAATTAAGATAACAGCAGATTTTTCAACACAGATCCTGAAAGCAGGAAGATCCTGGAACAATATATATCAAGCTTTGAAAAATAATGGGTGCCAACCAAGAATCTTGTATCCAGCAAAATTAAGCTTTAGATTTGAAGATGAAATAAAAATTTTCCATGACAAACAAAAGTTAAAAGAATTTATGCTAGAAAACCGACACTATAAAACATCCTTGGAAAAATATTCCATGAAGAGGAATCAAAAAACAACAATGAAAATCAGCAGAGGGAGGTAGTACCCTAAAGGAAAAACTAATCAAAGAAGAAAATCAAGTCAAGTTAAATAACAAAAATAAACAAATATGGCTGGGAATACACACCATGTCTCAATACTAACCCTGAATGTTAATGGCTTAAACTCACCAACAAAAGATATAGAGTAGCAAATTGGATTTTTAAAAAAAGACCCAACAATATGCTGCCTCCAGGAGACTCATCTGATAGGTAAAGACATACACAGACTGAAGGTGAGAGGTTGGGACAAATAATACCACTCACATGGACTGAGGAAGCAAACAGGAGTTTCCATTCTTGTATCAAATAAAGTAGACTTCAAGCCAAAGTTAATCAAAAGGTATAAAAATGGAAATTACATACTGCTCAAGGGAACCATACACCAACCAGACAAAGCAATCATAAATATATATGCCCCAAACAACGGTGCAGTTATGTTCATCAAACAAATTCTTCTCAAGTTCAAGAGTCAAATTGATCACAACACAATAATCTTGGGTGACATTAACACACCTCTCTCACCACTGGATAGATCTTGGAAGAAAAGTTGAATAAAGAATCTTGAGAACTCAATAATATAATTAATAACTTAGGCTTAACTGACATATGTAGAATATTTCAACCTGCATCAAGCAGATACACTTTCTTCTCAGCAGCACATGGATCCTTCTCTAAAATAGACCATATACTATGCCACAAAGCAACTCTTAGCAAATATAAAAAAGTAGAGATACTACCATGTATTTTATCAGATCATAAGGGAATGAGATTGGAAATCAATGACAAAATAAAAAATAAAAATTACTTCAACACCTGGAGACTAAACAATATGCTACTGAATGAACAATGGGTTGCAGAAGACATCAAAGAAGAGATTAAAAATTCTTAGAGATAAATGGGAGCCTAGACACAACATATTAAAATCTCTGGGACACTATGAAAGCAGTTCCAAGAGGAAAGTTCATTGCATGGAGTTCATTCCTTAAAAGAAGAAAAAGTCAACAAATAAATGACCTCACTTTACATCTCAAAGCCCTAGAGAAAGAAGAACAAATCAACAGCAAAAGCAGTAGAAGGCAAGAAATAATTAAAATTAGAGCTGAAATCAATGAAATTGAAACAAAAGAAACAATTGAAAAAATTGACAAAACAAAAAGTTCGTTCTTTGAAAAAATAAATAAAATTGACAGACACCTAACTACGCTAATGAAGAGAAGGAGAGAGAACTCAAATTATGAGCATACGTGATGAAAAAGGTAATATCACAACAGACATTACAGAAATACAGAGGATAATTAGAAATTATTTTGAAAACTTATAGTCCAATAAAATAGAAGATAGTGAAGGCATTGACAAATTTCTTAAGTCATCGCCCAGACTGAATCAGGAAGATATACACAATTTAAACAGACCAAAATCAAGTGATGAAATAGAAGACACCATCAGAAGCCTACCTACAAATAAAAGCCCAGGACCAGACAGTTACACAGCCAAGTTATACAAGACCTTTAAAGAAGAACTAAGTCAATTTATACTCTTCAATTTATTTCAGGAAGTAGATAAAGAGGGAGCACTTCCAAACTCATTCTATGAGGCCAATATCACCATGATTCCAAAACCAGGCAAAGACACACCAAAGAAAGAAAACTTTAGACCAATAAAATTTTCAATAAAATCCTGGCAAATCAAATACAAAAACATATCAAAAAGGTTGTGCACCACGATCAAGTGAGATTCATCCCAGGAATGCAAGGTTGGTTCAACATAAGGAAATCAATAAATGTAATTCACTACATCAATAGACTCAAAGATAAGAATCATATGATCATCTAAATAGATGCAGAAAAAGCACTTGACAAAATACAGCACCCCTTCATGTTCAAAACCCTAGAAAAACTAGGAAAAGCAGGAACATATCTCAACATTTTAAAGGCTATCTACACTAAGCCTCAGGCTAACATCATTCTAAATGGAGAAAAATTGAAGGCATTCCCTCTAAAAACTGGAACACAACAGGGATGCTCTCTTTCACCACTTCTATTTAACATAGTTCTTGAAACACTAGCCAGAGAAATAAGATGAAAGAAATCAAAGGGATACGTATAGGAAAAAAAGAACTTAAATTAGCACTATTTGCTGATGATATGATTCTATACTTGGAAGACCCAAAAAGTTCCACCAGAAAGCTTCTAGAACTACTAAATGAATTCAGCAACATAGCAGGATAGAGAATCAACACTCATAAATCAAAGGCATTTCTGTATATCAGTGACAAATCCTTTGAAAAAAATTGAGTTGACTTTTATGCAGAGTCAGAGGTAAGGATTTAGTTTCATTCTTCTACGTATGGATACAGTTTTCCCACCACCATTTGTTTAAAGGTCTACATTTTCTTCAGTGTTTTTGGCAGCTTTGTCTCTTATGGGGCAGGTTATACAGGCAATGACCAAACAGACTCCATTTTCCCTGAGACTCCACGTCGTGTAAGAAATGCTTCTCCCATGGAAAGCCCCACCTCTGTACCCATCAACAGTTTCTTAGCATAGCATGTTTGTTAACACAAAATGGCAATTCTTATACAATAGAAAAGTGTCCTCTCTTTGATTTCTATTTTTCTTTAACAATGTACCCTGTCAGAGATTGATTGTCTAGAAGTTAGTAACCATTCTTTAACTTTTACTCAACTAGGGACATTTTGGCCCACTCACTTTTCTGCTTATGATTTTAGATCTCCTGGTGTTTGCTTATGGTTTTAAATCACAGCCACTTATGCTTAAATATGGTTAGGGACTATAAATTGTGTACTCAAACCCTGGGAGGGGGTTTAAGGGTGTAGACTTGCAGCCTACCCTTGGCCCACCAGCTGGTGAATCTAGACCACCAACTTGTGAATAAGTTCTGTCTCCTGTCTTAAGATGGACAGGGTGATTTATTGCCATCTCGCCTTAACATCTCAAGAATCAGTTAACTGTGTCTATGTGAATTTGTCTCTTTGTCCTCTATTCTATTCCACTGGCCTAAGTGTCTGTTTTGATACCAGTCCCTTACTGTTTTTGTTACTGTAGTTCTTTAGCATAATTTGAAGTTGGGTCTTCTGTTACCTCCAGCATTGCTCTTGTCAGTTAGATTTGATTTGGCTTTTAAAGCAAGTTTTTAATTATGTCCACTTCTGAATAAGCTGAAATTACCAAATATTGTTATTTGTGTCCATGTTTATTTTCACTCTGTACTTATGTTGTTATTATTACTTGTAATGGCTTGTGCTCATATTGTGCCTGTTCCATCACCTCTTTTCCCAAATCCAAGCCACAAGTTCAGAATAATGAAACTCTTTAGATATCTTCCCCAAGTAGCACCCATTAAGATTTTTTTAGATAGTATTTACAAAGATTTTCACCTTAACATTATTTTTAATTTTTAATTTTAGCATTTTATAATTATACTTAGTAGTTGGGTTCATTTTGACAAAACCATACATTCATGGAATCTGATTTTAATCCCCTCTCCCCCATATTCCTACCCCACTTCCCTCCTGCATTCTCCTTTCTCTATTGATCATCCTTCATTCGTTTATTATTCATTTTGACAGTACCTTCTACATATACATAAAGGTAAAATTCCCTGAGGGATATACATATATACCCATAATGTGATTGTGTTAAATTCGTTCCATATTTCCTCCCCTTTCCCATCCTTCCTCCTTCTCTTTTGATCTCCTTCTTCCATTCCACTTATGTTCTCTATATCACTGTAATATCTAATCCCTCCACACACTCCACATATGAGAGAAAACATTTGACCCCTGATTCTCTGAGTCTGGCTTACTAGCAAATGCCAAAATTTCATTCTTCTTTATGGCTGAGTAAAACTCCACTGTGCATATGTATCACATTTTATTCATCTGTTCATCTGTTGGCAAGCATCTGGGGTGATTCCATAATTTGGCTATTGTGAATCATGCTGTTATAAATTTATACCTTTTGGATAAATTCCAAGGGTAGAATAGCTAAGTCATATGGTGTTTGCATTCCTAGTTTTTTGTTTGTTTTATTATTTTTTTTAATCTACACATACTAAGTTTCTTTTATTAATCCAGAATGGTGTGCTACAGACACTGTACAGCATGAACATTTATTTAATACAAAAATGGCTTCCAAGACTTTAAAATGAACTTGGAATAAGAGGATGAAATGGAATGGTAATATCACAACTGTTAGGAAATATTGAAAGAATTCACACAAAAAAAGAAATATTATAGTTAGGATTTTAATAAACTAGGGAAAAATTAAAGGCAGTTTTATAATCACTTCATGTCAACAATAATGCCACTGAATAAACAGCTTTCAGCTTTATACAGCATTTTGCAACTTCATCACATCTAGGGTTTTTGGTTTTTTTCTTTTTTCTTTGTTTGTTTTTAAGTTCACTACCTACTTGTATGTGTACATACATAAAAGTGGCATCTGGTTTTTCATTTAAGAATAATCCAATATGCAGAATTTTGGCTCTTATGTGTTTATGCCTCTTTGTTTAAAATGCTTTGGACAATCTGCTACCAAACACAATATTTTATAGGTGACATGAAAGCCACATACAAATCTATCTACATAACATAACAGAACAAAAAGTACAGCATCAAAAACAGGGAAAAATCCAAAGTCACTGAGAATTTTGGCACATCAAGTTTTGCACACAGTCAGTCCATACTCCTAAGGGGGTCCAGTCATTTGAGTAGGAGTTCAAAGGGGCAACAGGCAGTTCCCTCTGTTGCTCAGACAGCTTTGCTAAGATTCCCTCAGTAATGTTCAGGTCTTATTTTACACAATGGCTTTTAAAGCAACTTTTGTTAATGCTACTGTTTTTAATTCAACTATGAATGCCCTTTGATGACATCTGGGTTTCAGACAAAATAAATCAAAAAGGGAAACAAAAAAATTTATTCATTTTACATATAAATTTAAAAACCTTGTACAAATGTGTTGTCATATATAAGATGCTTATTAAAAAAAAAAACAACCAGGAAAACATTTTTTTTAAAGAGAGAGAGAGAATTTTTTTTTAATATTTATTTTTTTTAGTTTTCGGCAGACACAACATCTTTGTTTGTGTGTGGTGCTGAGGATCGAACCTGGGCCACACGCACGTCAGGCAAGCATGCTAACGCTTGAGCCACATCCCCAGCCCCAGGAAAACATTTAAAAAGGAAACACCATAAGCAACCACTAAAGAACAACACCATTCAACAAGGTATATTCATTTAAAAAATAAAAAGTAACATCACGATAAAAGTTGTTTCACACAGGAAAAGACAAAAGCAAAGACACAATGACATTGCATTCACTGTATCTCTGTGGTTAAAACAAACAGACATAAGAAGATTTGTTCTCAAGCTCATATTTAATACAAATAATACAGAACCAACTCTATTTGAGAGCTGCTTCAAAATTGCTTTTTTTTTTTACTGTTTTTTTAATGAGTCTTTTAAAACTAAACTCTCCCAAACTACTTAACAGTAGTCAAGTGGCACAAAATGAAGAGTACAAAAACTTTCTGGTGGGGGAAGGCAAACCAAGGACCAACCCTCTATCTTATCTCTTGGCCACTTCTTCAAAATTTTCCCAAGATTTATCTACTAAACTTTCTGAGAGAGGTGGAGGCCTTCTTTCCACCTTCCTGGGGTGGTAGAATTGGGGTTAGGGAGAGGCAAACACCACACAGAAGGGGGAAGGGGGAGAAATAATGGGAAGGGTACTGGGACCGAAAAACAGTGGTACAAGTTTCTGCATGCAGTACTGCCCACGCAGCCCCCATTCCTAGTATTTTGAGAAATCTCCATACTGCTTTGTAGAGTTGTTGTACTAATTTTATAGCAACAGTGTAAGAGTATACGTTTCTCCCTACATCCTGCCACATTACAATTATGTATGTTCTTGATAATTGCCATTCTGACTGGAATGAGAAAAAATTCTTAGTGTTGTTTTGATTTACACTTCCCTGATTGCTAGAGATGCTGAAAATTTTTTCATGTATTTGTCGACCATTTGTGTTTCTTCTTTTGAAAAATGTTTATTTGGTTCTTTTGCTCATTTATTGATTGGGTTACTTATTGGTGTTAAGTTTTATGAGTTCTTTATATAGTCTAGATATTAATTTCCTGTTGAAGAGTAGCTGGCAAAGATTTTCTTCCATTATTTAGACCCTCTCCTATGTTCTTAATTTTTTACTTTTCTGTGCAAAACCATTTAAATTTAATACCATCCCACTTATTGATTCTTGGTTTTATTTATTTATTTTTTTAGTTTTAAGGGTCTTATTAAAGTAGTAAGTGCTAACACCTATATGATGGAGCATAGACCCTATGTTTTCTTTAATCAGTTGCAAAGTTTCTGGTCTAATTCCTAAGTCTTTGATCCATTTTGATTTGTTATTTGTGCAAGAAGAGAGATAGAGAGCTAGTTTTATTATTTTACATATGAATATCCAGCTGTCCAGGCACCATGTGTTAAAAAGGCTATATTTTCTTCAGCATATTTTGGCACCTTTGGCAAGTATCCAATTGTCTGTAAGTATGGGGATTTCTTTGCGTATCTTCTATTCCATTGGTCTTTGTGTCTATTTTGATTGAGTACCATGCTGTTTTATTATTATAGCTCTGTAGTATAAATGAGATCAGGTGTCGTGATGCCTCCTGCATTGCTTTTCTTGTTCAGGGTTGTGTTGGTTATTCTGGTCTCTTATTCTTCCAATGACTTTTAGGACTATTTTTTCTAGTTCTGTGAAGATCCCTTTTTGGCATTCTGGCTTAGATCAAGTATAGTATCTAGTTTTATGAAGAATTGAATTTTATTTTGATGTGAATTGCATTGAATCTATATACTGCTTCAGGAAGTATGGACATTTTTGCAATATTAATTCTGTCCATCCAAGCACATGGAAGGTCTTTCTGTCTTTAAGACCTTCTTCAATTTCTCTCTTCACTGTGCTATAGTGTTCACTGTAGAGATCTTTCTCCTCCATGGTTAGATTGGTTTTCAAATTTGGGGGCTTATTTGTTTGAGGTTATTGTGAAAGGAATGGTTTTCCTGAGTTCTTTCTCAGCAGATTCACTGTTGGGGTACAGAATAGCTATTGATTTATGAG
Organism: Marmota monax; assembly: GCF_021218885.2. Classification (NCBI taxonomy): domain Eukaryota; kingdom Metazoa; phylum Chordata; class Mammalia; order Rodentia; family Sciuridae; genus Marmota; species Marmota monax. The sequence continues at coordinate 35,453,785 of NW_026695227.1, forward strand.
TGTTGATTGTGTATCCTGCTACTTTGCTGAATTCATTTATCAGCTTTAGGTGTCTTCTCCTGGAGTTTTGGGGTCTTCAAGATATAGGATCATATAATCAGTAAACAGAGATAATTTGATTTCTTCTTCTCCTATTTGTATCTCTTTACTTTCCTTCTCTTACCTAATTGTTCTGGCTAGAGTTTTGAGAACTGTATTGAACAGAAGTCGTGAAAGAAGACATCCTTTTCTTTTCCTGATTTTAAAGGAAATATTTTCAGTTTTTCTCTTTTCAGTATGATGTTGGCTTTGAGTTGGTCATATATAGTCTTTATAGTGTTGATAAAAGTTCCTTCTATCCCTGGCTTCCTTAGCACTTTTTAAATAAATGGTTGTTGTATTTTATTTTCTGCATCTATTGAGATAACCATATGATTCTCATTCTTAATTCTATTTAGATGGTCAATTACATTTATTGACTTGCATGTGTTGATCCAACCTTGCAACTCTGGGATGAAACCCCCTAATAATGGTATATTATATCTTGATGTGTTTTTTAATGCAGTTTGCTAATATTTTATTAAGGATTTGCATCTATTTTCATCAGGGATGTTTGCCTGTATCTTTTCTTGATGCATCTTTGCCTGGTTTAGATATCAGGATTATACTGGCTTCATAGAATGTATTTGGGAGTGTTCCCTCTGTTTCAATTTCATAGAATAATTTCAGAAAGACTGGTGTTGGTTGTTTTTTGAAGGTCTGGTAGAATTAAGCTGAGAATCCATCTCATCCTGGGATTTTCTTTGTTAGAAGGCCTTTAATTGCTATTTAAATTTTATTCCTTGATATTGTACAGGAAGCCACCCGTGAAATGTACATGGACCTTTTCATCTTTGAAGACAGTGAATGGGAAGGTGTGGTATTTGGGAACTTAGTGCAGCAATCCTGCTGTCAAGATGGCCTGATACACATGAACTCCCTCTCAGTTCTGCCCCAAAGGGGTCCAAAGCTGCATCAGAAATGGGCGTGACCTGTTAGGAACCAGGCAGCCTACCTGCCCTCCTTCTGGTGAAAAACTTTCAATGAAATTCCTTTGATCTTTTTCAGTAAATAAACCAGTGTGGGCTCCTTTCTTTGTTGGAAGCTGGATTGTTCTCTTTACCAGTATGTTAGAAGCTGCACCTGTCTGAACAGCTTTGCCTGTTGCTGCCCCCACTCTGAAACATACATTTCTGTGTCCTGTGATTATTTCATAGTACTATTTTCTTAACTTTTATTTCTCAGCCAGCCCATCCCTCTGGAGGAGACCAATTTTCCTCACCCACTCAGGACATGAGAGAGAATACTGGTCTGTTTAGATTTTCTGTATTTCCTGGTTAAACTTGGGCAGGTCATAAAAGTCTAAAATTTTTTTCAGTATCTTTTAGATTTCATAGTTTGAGTATAAATTTTCAAATAGTTTCTAATGACCCTCTGGATTTCAGAAGTGTCCTTTTTCATCTCTAATTTTGTCGATTTGAGCCTTCTTTCTCTTACTTTGGTGAGTTTGTCTAAGGGTTGATCAATCTTATTTGTCTTTCAAAGAACCAATCCTTTGTTGCATTGGTCCTGTGTGGTTTTATTTATTTTCAATTTCGTGGATTTGGGCTCTGATCTTAATTAGATCCCACCTTCTGCTGATTTTGAAATTATTTTGTTCTTTCTTCTGTTAAGACATTGAGGAGGAGCACAAACTTATTTATTTGGAATTCCTCTATTTATTTAATATGGGTACTCGATGCTATAAACTTTTTTCTTAGTAATGCTTTCATACCATTCCAAAGAATTTGATATATTTTATCTCTGTCCTCATTTGCTTCCCAGAATTTCTTGGTTTCTTCTCTAATTCATTTTTTTTCATTTAAAAGAGTACAGTTAAAGCTCCATGTGTGTATGTGGTTTCTGTTATTTTTCTTGGTGTTGAGTTCTTCCATAATGTGTTATTCCATTATGATCTGATAGGGTGCACAGAATTATATTGACACTTTTATATTTGCTAACACATACACTGTGACTTAGAATATGGTCTATTTTGGAAAAGGTTCCATGGGCTGTTAAAAGGAAGGTAAATTCAGCTGTAGTGGGGTGAAATGTTCTGTTGATGTTTATTAGGTCCATTTGATTTATAATATTATTTAAGTCAGAAATATCTTCATTGATTTTACATTTGGATGAACTGTCTTTTGGTGGTATGGGTATGTTATAATCACTCCATATTATTGTATTGGGGTGTATTGGGGGTCTCATATCAAGAAGTACATTCTTATGTAATTATTTATGCTTACATTTGGGGTATATATATTTATTATCATAATATCATCTTCTTGGATTGTTCTTTTTACCAGTATGTTGTAGCCTCCTTTTTATCTTCTGGCTAATTTTTCTTTAAATATACTTTGAACAGACACTTCTCAGAGGAGGACATACAGTCAATCAACAAGTACATGAAAAAATGCTCAACATCTCTAGCTGTCAGAGAAATGCAAATCAAAACCACCCTAAGATACCATCTCACTCCAGTAAGATTGGCAGCCATTAGGAAGTCAAATAACAACAAGTGCTGGCGAGGATGTGGGGAAAAGGGTACACTTGTACATTGCTGGTGGGACTGCAGATTGGTGCAGCCAATTTGGAAAGCAGTATGGAGATTTCTTGGAAAGCTGGGAATGGAGCCACCATTTGACCCAGCTATTCCCCTTCTCGGTCTATTCCCTAAAGACCTAAAAAGAGCATGCTACAGGGACACTGCTACATCGATGTTCATAGCAGCACAGTTCACAATAGCAAGACTGTGGAAGCAACCTAGATGCCCTTCAGTAGATGAATGGATAAAAAAATGTGGCATTTATACACAATGGAGTATTACTCTGCATTAAAAAATGACAAAATCATAGAATTTACAGGGAAATGGATGGCATTAGAGCAGATTATGCTAAGTGAAGCTAGCCAATCCCTAAAAAACAAATGCCAAATGTCTTCTTTGATATAAGGAAAGTAACTAAGAACAGAGTAGGGATGAAGAGCAGGAGAAGAAGATTAACATTTAACAGGGATGAGAGGTGGGAGGGAAAGGGAGAGAGAAGGGAAATTGCATGGTAATGGAAGGAGACCCTCAGGGTTATACAGTGGAGGGGGTAGAGAGAGAGGAGGGGAGGGGAGGGGAGAGGTGGGGAGGGGGGAGGGTGGAGGACGGGAAAGGCAGCGGAGCACAACAGACACTAGTATGGCAATTTGTAAATCAATGGATGTGTAACTGATGTGATTCTGCAATCTGTGTATGGGGTGAAGGTGGGAGTTCATAACCCACTTGAATCAAAGTGTGGAATATGATATGTCAAGAAATTTGTAATGTTTTGAACAACCCACAATAAAAAATTAGAATAAAAAAAAATAAAAATAAATAAATAAATAAATAAATATACTTTTTCAGACATGAGAATAGCTGCTTCTGCTTGTTTTCAGACTTTGTTTAGAATATTTTTCCATCCTTTAACTTTCCACCTTTAGGTGCCTGTGAGATGAGTCTCTTGCAAACAGCATATAGTTGAGTCTTGGTTTTTGATCCATTTTTCTCATCATTTAACTGGGGAGTTGAGACTTTACACTCATTCATAGTATGGATATGTGTTTGTGTTTTCCTGCCATTTTGATTTGTTTGCTATATTTAATTGTCTTGATTTTCATTTAGTTGGTTATTCTTCTAGTGATCTTCATCTATATGGGGGTTTGGATTTGTTTTTAAGTTCCTCTGTTTATAGTGTATCTTTGAGTATTCTTTGTTATACTGGCTTGATGATCTGGTTAATCCTTTTCAAGAGAAGTTTTTATTTCTTCATCAACTTTGAATGAAGTTTTGCTGGATATAGCAATTTTGGCTGGCATTTATTTTCTTTTAGAACTTGTGATATCTCAACTCCAGGCTCTTCTTGATTTTAGGGACTAAGTTGTGAAGTCATAGGCGAGCCTTATTAGTTTACCTCTAAATATAACCTGCCATTTTTCTCTCACAGCTTTTAATATTCTTTCCTTATTTTCTGTGGTTGTCATTTTGATTATGATGTGTCTTGAAGAATTTCTGTTCTGTTCTGTCAGTTTTGGGTCCTGTATGCATCCTGTATATTGATGTCTATCTCATTTCTTATATGGAGAAACTTTATCACTATCTCATTGAAAAGATGCTTGATGCCTTTAGTTTGTATCTGCACGTTCTCTTCTATCCCAGTGACTCTTGGATTTTTTCTCTTGAAGAAATAATTGGGTCAAATGTTGGTTACATTCCAGATTTTCTGAGGACTCACTACATCACTACACTGCTTTCCATAGTGGTTGTACCAATTTGCAGTCCTACCAACAACGTATGAGTGTACCTTTTTCTCCACATCTTTCTCAACATTTATTGTTATTTGTATTCCTGATAATTGCCATTCTGACTGGAGTAAGATGAAGTCTCAGCATAGTTTTTATTTGCATTTCTCTAATTACTAGTATTGTATTTTTGCCATCTGTTTTCAGTTTCTCCTTCTTAGTAACACCTGGTTTATTTTTGAGGTATAGACCATTTCCAGTTTCATATAGTCTTCTGAACTCACTTTATGGTTCTATTCTTCAGCAAGTAAATGCACCCATTAGAAAGGAAGGCCAATAGAATGTTCCTGAATGGAATGAAGTTTTGACAGATTGCTTCAGAGACTGATGATGTTAGAAGCTCATATGTCTAATTTGTGGCATTCTTTTCAGATGGATGTATGTCCCACTTATTTTTTTTAAATGAATTACTTATTTATTCTAATTTGTTATACATGATGTCTGTGTCCCACTTCTCTTTGCTCTGTAGTGTGTTTGCTCTTACCCTACTTTCAATTAGTTTTCTGCCCCCCTATCAATTCTCTTTGGTACCAATATCCTTATCCTTTTAATACAACTTCTTGCTTAGGTTACCTGAAATCAGCTTCTATTGTATCCACCCAAAATTCTGAACAAATACCCAAAATTGGTGCCAAGGTATACATGATATACTTGCTCCAAAGAAAATTAAGGTTTGGAACTGTCTATCTGGCTGAAAATATGATAAAAGAAAAAGAAGAACTCATTATGTGTTGATTATGGAAACAATGTTCACATTATTTGAGGATATTTTGTCGAATAACTTATCACATGGTTAAATGAATCACTGCCTACAAAAAGCCCACCTTCTGATAACTTAAAGCAAAAATTTATTTGAGAGCATTAACACTGTCATCTCTAGACAGGGAATTTGTGTCTCCATAAAAAGCAATTTTTTACATTTTATACCTGCTGATATGAAATAGCAGAAAACTAAACCCACAGTTTTTGAGTATAAACTGTGTTGAACTCTGAACTTCAACATCTCGTTATACAACTACACAATGGATTTCTGAGTGTGTCAGACAATTAAAAACACATCATATACCCTGGGATTTTTTATACTCCATCCTAACTCCTTCTGCATAAGGAAGCAAACACTACTCATTTCTCTGATTAAGCTCTTCTCAAGACATACTTCTTTACTCCTTCCCTTAAGGAAGTTACCTTGAAGAAAGAAGCTATTAATTTTCTCACACCTCACTTCTTATTTTAATGATCCCAGCAAGCTGGACTGGAGTACTCCTCGATTACAGATTCAGAATGCACAGCAGACTGGTTTTAAAATTTGAGAAGTTTTCTGATACATTTTGATAGAAATGCAAGGTATTTTTATGTGAATACATTATGGGAGTTCCTCACTGGTTATTGGCGGGTGGAGGCAAGAAGGATATTGGGCAGAATTTGCACTTGAAGGAATTTGACATTTTATGTCTCACTCATGTAAATAAACAGAGATCTGACAGTTTTCTAGATTGATAAACTGTTAACTAATGATGGGTTTCAGTAGAGGAAGTTGAGGCACTTGAAACATTTGAGGAAAATCTTCTCTTGAGCAATGATTAAAGGAATGGCCATCGACTTTCAGAACAGCTGTGGTGCTTCTTTCTTTGAACATTGGTATGAGACAAAAAAGTCCAAATGGCCTCTCTGACATCTTGGGAATACTGGAAAGACAGAGTCCAAATCATGTCATTTGTGTAACATAGCAAAAAATATTTGGTTTTCAATGATGGTAGAAGTTTTGGCTTACTAGTCAGATGGATAGATATGCTGTCCGCCTGTGGTAGTTAAGTTACCAGTGATTCTGGTCTTGGAGATCAGGAATGGGTTCTTGTTCTTGTTGAAGACTAAACACAAGAAATGTGGAGGCAAGTGTAGAAAGCAAGTTTTATTTAAGAAAAGAAATAGCAACAGGCTTTTCTGAGTAGGCAGGAGCCCAGAGCTGGGTGTCCATGGGGGTTGTGTGTCTTGCACTCTTGTAGACCCCAAGACTCCCCACCTTCTCTTTCTCCTTTAGGCCTAAAGACAGGATGGAGCAGGAGCACAAGGGATAAGGGTTAGCAATCCATTGAATTAGGCAGTGTGATCCCTAGAGGGTAGCTGTTAGCAACCCATAGTTTCTTCCTTGATAACCAGCCCTCATCTTCTCCACCCCATCATGCATTACCTACACTACCTGCTAGACCTTCGCCCCCTGCCTCAGTTTGTCAGTTTATCAAGGGATGTGATATGTCCTGTCCTAACAGATCAAACAGGGCAGCAGGCAGATTACTTTTTGGAAAAGTAAGCATGTGGAGAGTCAATACAGTGGGCTCTTTTTATAGAATTATTCTCTTAACCATGTTTCCACCATCCTCATCTATCTGTCCTCTTATACCAGGATATCTAGGAAAGAAGTAAGGAGAGAGAGAGAGAGAGAGAGAGAGAGAGAGAGAGAGAGAGAGAGAATGAATGAATATGAATGAGAGAATATGAGAATGAATTTGATCAACAGAGACTCATTATAAGCTACTGATTCAGATTATGTTCATCTCCACATTCTTAGAACCAAGTTGCTTCACACAGAGCCATAAGATGAAGAGAAGCTTGGCTACCCTCCAGTAAGAACCCCACCCTAACACTACACAGGTGTCAACCAAAATCTTCCCAACTATTTCGGTAGCTGATTTATGAGTGATCAAATTGGAATAAAAGTATAAACTCAAACATTTTACAGATCTTTAGGGATATTTAGGCTGTCTCTCATATTTTATTTAAATATATTTTAGTAGAACATGTTCCCATTCCTAAATTAATGACCACTAAAGAAGAATAAAAACATCATAACCAGAGTAGACTGAAAAACAACCCCTGAGGATAAGAACTTTTCTGACTCAAGATAAATCAGATAGAAAAGAAGAGAGAGCCTACCATAGAGTCAGCCAATGAGTACTACCCTCCAGGTACTACACAAAGCTAAGGCCATCCAACGCATAGATCCCTTAAAGAATAGAATTACAGAGAACTCACCAGAAATGGGAATACGAACAGGAGAAATCAAAGCCAGAAGAATACCAAGTACAGAAAAGAAGTGTAAAATGTTGTAATATGCACTATAAGCCATGGTCAGATTCATAGATGAGGACTATTGAATGGGTCATATCTACTGCTTTGGGAAATATTTTAATAGAGTTTCAATGCCTTATGTTTTAGCATTATTAAATGATATATATTCCTATATATATATGTATATCATTTAATTTATTATTGATTATAGTAGTGATAATAGTTATTCTAATCATCCTAAAATTTTAAAATAGGATACTAAAATAAACAATAGGGGAATGGAAATCAACTAGAGATCTTACACAAGATGTTGAATAACAATGAGTAATAGTTGGGGCCTTATCTCTTAGGTGACAGGCTATAGTTTTGTAAGAACACAAAATTTTGGCATTATATTAGATGTTGGAAATCTGAGTATTTTATAAATGGAAAGAAAAGCATGTAAAATTTGGCATTGTATATGTGGAAGAAGAACATACAGAATTTGAACCGTAAAATAGATGGGTTATTGGGAGAATATTGTTTTAATCTGTTTACCATAAATTTCCCCTTATAAAGAGTTCTCTGATTTTCTTATTTTAAGAAGAATTAGCACTTCAGGATTGTATTCACAGTTTCACTTTATACACTTTCAATTTCAACTGCAGTTCAAAAATATAGGACAGCAAAATAAGATATTTTGAGAAAGGCCACATTCATATAATTTTTATTAAGTGTATTGTTATAATTGTTCCATTTTATTATTAGTTATTATTGTTAAACTCTTACTGTGCCTAATTTATAAGTTAAACTTTCCTGGGGTTTATAGAGTTAGAAAAACCATAGTGGAGAGAAGGTTTGGCATCATCCACTGTTTCAGGCATCCACTGGGAACTTGAAATGTATCCCTTGAAGATAGGGGGTAGCATTGAACAGGCTAACAGAGTTTCAGTTAGGAACCTTGCCTTCCCAGAGAAAATGAATGCAACCCACCATAAAGCTAGGACATAAGTGCCTCCGTCACCAAAATTTGAGTTTCCAACAGAAGGACCAAAAGCCCCAAATTTCTTGGAACAAATATCTCAGCACTGTGGCATTTGACAAGTTGGGAGGCTGCTTGGAAGTTGCTTCTCTGTTTTCTATTTTCCAACCTCCTGGAATGTTGAGTAGGAGCTCATCTTCTCCAAACTTACCATTGCATATGTGCACACAAAGCAAAGAAAATACACATGTGTAAATATTTATATCTTGTGTAAGCCACCTATAGGTAATTTATGTAGGTTGTTACAAAAGAAACCTAACTCCAGACATTGAATGGAGGAAACAGATGCCAATTATTTGATTGTCAAAGGGTGTGTATGAATGGATGTTTTTAAAATGTTGATGAAAGGAAAGAAGAAACTAGTTCAAAATCTAGAAGCCTTATTCTATAAAAATAATAAATATGGAAATCAGTCTGGTTAAAGTTTTTGATTTGCTGTTGTTGCTTTGTCTTATTTTTTTTTTAAACTGGAATAATTAAGAAATGACCTCAAAATGAATTCCTGTCCTCAGGTTGTTTTCAGTTCCTGGATACCATGTGTTTTTCTTTTTTCATGTTTTTCCACTTCTTCTCCCTTTTTTACCCTCAACATAGCTTTGTCCTCACTAAAATTACATCTTAAAAAATTTTCTATTGACTTCATGACCTATACTGATGGAACTTGACAAACTGGCGACAGAGGATACCACACTCATAAGAATGAGAATAACATAGCCCAACGTTGTTTCAACACTAAGATGTTTTTAGGATACCTTATCACTTTAGCTACTTCAATCACCGTAACAATTCAAATCCCATAATGAGTTGAACCTAGCCTAACAGGATGCAAACGGAACAAGCTGTGGGTGCCAGTCTGCAATGTTTTATTTAATAAATTTGACTTATATTTGTGAAGTTTGACTCAGTACTTAATTAACAGAGAAGCTTAAAATCCTGGCGATACAAAATACACTAAACACTGCATCAATACAATAAATATTTGGTAAATACCTACTATACATAAATTTTTTTTCCTGGTACTGGGAATTGAAGCCAGGAGAACTCTAACACCCAGCTACATCCAGGACTCTTTTCATTTTTTTTAGACGGAGTCTCACTAAATATCTATGGCTGGCTTCAAACTTGCAATCTTCCTGCTTCAGCCTCTTGAGTCACTGGGATTATAGATGTGCACCACTGCACCCAGTCATAACATTTAAAATGCATCACATGATGTTATAGTACAATAGATAAACAAGCATGTCCAAACAGTTGTAACCAGGGAAGATGAGCAATGCAGTACAAGTAAGAGCATTTGAGAAAGCCTAATGCAGTCTCCAGCCTCTTAAGGTCATAGCACCATGTTCAAAGTTTTCTCTAGGTATACTTTTGGGTAGTTTTAAAATTACCTCTAAACAATGACTTATAATGTTCAGGACACAGAAGAGAATCTTCAAACTCTCTAGGATGTGGCAAAATTTTAAAAGCAGTTCATGCACCACCGAAAAACAAAATACAGCACGTTGGTATTACAGTGGGTAGGTTGGATGGATCTCGATGGCACAAGTGACAAGTGATAAGTTAGGCATTACTTCATATACAAGGCTTGTGTATCCAGAAAAACAATTACCAAGGAAATTGCTTATGGAAATTTTAAAAAGAGAGATAAATCTGAATTCAACATTTTTGGAAGCATTCTGCCTTGGATTTTCAACTTTTCTGGATTCCCTTGAACATTGAGAATAATAAGCAATGATATATGTGAGGTTATACAATGGAATACTGAAATCTGTTATAACTACAAGCAGGAAATGGAAAGCACTGTATTTAAAAGAAAAGCAAATGGATCTAGGCTGTATTCTTATCCAATACCTGATTTTATTTTCTCAGTAGTCCTTAATAACCCTTGCTTGGGAGATACAGCAGAGAAGCAACATCCTGAGGCTAATGAGGGTACCATGGAAATGAGTAAATCCTAAATTTAGAAAAGGAGTCTTCCAGACCAGCACTAGTTCATTCCAAAGATCAGTTTACCACATTCTGAGATCCCAAATTTGCTCTCAGGTGGTATTTTTTGTGAAACTAAGCATCAAGAGAAATAGCAGATTAATAAATTTATAAAGAAAGGGATTAAATATAACTTCATCTTGTTAGGTCACTTAGCTTCCCTCTTTATTTATTAGATAGGAATTATTCTTCAAATCCCCTATCCCAATAAACATTAACCCACAAATATACATGACATTGTGCATCCATAAAAGGATGTTTTGCTACCTAAACAGAAACAGAAAAAGAGACCCAAACGACAATCCATATTTCAGATTTACATATTGCTGGGTATATGGACTAAACTGGAAATTATTCTTGATTTCTTAGGTTGAATTTTTGTCTATGATAATATTGCCTAGATTTAGGTATTGGAATTATTTATCTGAAGCATTACTTAAATTACTTGCACGCTGGTGACTCTGGCATGATCTTCTCTCAAACCTGGCTGCTATTGACACCTGTCAAATCTGTGAGAATCTAAATGACCCTTTTCTCATTGATTTTTGATGTTTAGAATTAGTCATGTTGTTAAATTACTCTGTAACCACCAAACTATACACATATCTCTACACATGTACACATATGTACATATGTAAACACACATACATACAATCTAACTATTTATATAGGTTATTGTAAAGTCTTACATTACTTTTAATTGAGATTTTCAAACGTTCATGTCAATATAGTACTTTTACTTATTGCATATTCACAACCAATAATTTGTATTATCCTAAAGATAGGAGGCCTGAACTGAAAAACACTATAAACACCATGAGATATTTTCATTATACTAGAGCAAAGCAGAGGTGACTCTTCCATTCAAAGAACACTATATAAAATGTCTTGATTTAAATCAAACCAAAGTCAATTTCCATGTTTCTTCTTTAATTAAACAGTGTATCCTCATTAATTTTTCCTTCCACTTCCTCTTCATCATGCATACATGCTCTAACATCTTCGCCATGACATCAAAACCAAAACACAGCACTATTATTATATCCAGAATCATTTTCATATAAACCAGATGGGACATGCAGTTTTCAAACTAATCACTTCATAGAATATTTTCTGTCTAAATTTTACTTCAGTATAAGGAAAGAAAAACAATAAAATACTACTTGTCCTCATTCACACAACATATTATTACCTGATGGTTAAGAGATATGTAACTGTTATTAAAAATGCAGCAGATTTTTCATAAATGTCCTGAGTATTCAGATTTAATATTGCCTTGAGGAAGAGTCAGTAATTTATTTGAAGCATTCTTTTCAGGAAATGTTTAATGCCGTGGGATAGAACAGTTGAGGATGTCTCGTTTCTCTTTTTAAATACACTTGAATTTTAAATGCCTATCGAGATCAGGCAGACAAAATTCAGTTAATGCGAGAAACCATAAAGCAAGCGGAAGCAGATTTAGAATGAAAGTTTTTTCTTCCATAAGACTCTTTTCATGGCATCTTTGACATCCTTATTTCTCAGAGAGTAGATTAAGGGATTCAGCATAGGTGTGAACAAAATGTAACAGACTGAAGCCACTTTACGAAGCTCAGGGTTATTTGGAGGTGTGAGATACACAAAGGAGACAGTCCCATAAAGCAAACTGACTACCCCCAGATGGGAGGTGCAGGTAGAGAAGGCTTTCTTTCTCCCTTCACTTGAGGGGATCTTCAAGACTGTGGACACGATGTACATGTAAGATACTACAATAACAACTATTGTGGGTAAGATAATGAGGACAGCCAGACTAAATGACACCATCTTATTGATAAATGTATTAGAACAGGAGATCTTTTCAATCGGGTTTGAATCACAGTAGAAATGATCAATCACTCGCGAGGCACAGAAAGACATGGAGAAGGTTACGCTGATTTGAAGGATGGAACTGACCCAGCCACAGAGATAGGAACCAGCCACCAACTGGATGCAGACACTTCTTGACATGCGGACACTGTAAAGAAGAGGGTTGCAGATGGCAATGAAGCGGTCATAGGCCATGGCTGCCAGGACAAAGGCCTCTGTGACCATGAAAAGTGCATAAAGGAACAGCTGAGCCACACAACCTGCAAAGGATATGGTCTTTTTCTGAGACAGGATGTTGGCCATGGCTTTGGGTACAATAACAGTGGAGTAGGAGAGGTCAATGACGGAGAGGTTGCCTAGGAAGAAATACATTGGTGTGTTCAGCCGGGGATCGGTCACAATGATGCCAATCATGCTAAGGTTCCCCAGGAGAACCATCCCATAAATAATCAGGAATAGTAGAAAGAGGAGATTGTGGAGCTCTGGACGGACCCTGATGCCTACAAGAATGAAGTCAGTCACTTCTGAATGGTTGTCTCCTCCCTTGTCACCCATGGCAAACTTCTGCTTCAAGGTATAAGAGAAAGTCAACACATCAACCTTCCACTGTTAACTCTACTATAACAGCACTTCACACGAAAGAACACTTTACAGTTGACATATGCTTTCATATCCATTGTTTATACACACCAGCTAACTAAGGATGAGAGCTATTTTGTTGCCTAAGGTAACACAACTAGCTACCAATGGAATTCAAACTCAAGGTCAAGTATTCCATGTCCAAGACTAGAATAAAATGGTTGGATGCTTCATTACGTCTTTCTACCTTTTTATATGACATGGCTTATGACATGTAATTTGTAAATACGATAATAATTTCCAACTATTGAAGTCTGAACATTCCTAAAAAAGGTACTTTCTTAATTCTTAAGAATGATACTTCCTTAAATTTTAATTTACCACTTAATATTTATGATTTTTAATAACACTTTTCTTCACCATAGTAATAAAAAATAAAGAAAGAAAAAAAGTAGCTTAAAGTACATTCCAAAGGAACATGAAATTTCTGTCAAAAAGAGGTCCTGGCACTGCTGGTGGGACTGCAAATTGGTGCAGCCGCTTTGGAAAGCAGTATGGAGATTCCTTGAAAAACTGGGAATGGAACCACCATTTGACCAAGCTATTCCTTTTCTCGGACTATACCCAAAGGACCTAAAAACAGTATATTACAGGGACACAGCCACATCAATGTTTATAGCAGCACAATTCACAACAGCTAAACTGTGGAGGCAACCTAGATGCCCTTCCGTAGATGAATGAATTTAAAAAAGTGGCATTTATACATAATGGAATATTACTCAGCAATAAAAAATAATAAGATCATGGCATTTGCAGGGAAATGGATGGCATTAGAGCAGATTATGCTAAGTGAAGTTAATAAATCCCAAAAAACCAAATGCCGAATGTCTTCTCTGATATAAGGGGGGGTGACTCAAAATGGGGTTGGGAGGGAGAGCAAGGGAGGAAGATTACCTCTAGATAGAGAATAGGGGTGGGAGGGAAAAGGAGGGAGAAGGGGAATAGCATGGATGGTGAAAGGAGACTCTCATCATTATACAAAATACAGGTATGAAGATGTGAATTTGGTGTCAATATACCTTATATATAATCAGAGATATGATAAATTATTGTATAATGGTATATTAAGAATTGTATTATAAAATAAATAAATAAAAAGAGGTCTTGGCAACTGTGAATAAATTAGCAGGAAGTTAATAATTTTACTTAAGTCTTTTAAAATGCAACCAATCGTCAGCTCCTAAAACTAGTATAAATTTATTTAGATGCAAAAGCAAAATGTGAATGAGTCATTTATATTTTTTAATCCAGTGAAGTTTATTGATTTAGTCTCTCTACATAAATCTGTCAAGAAATTCATCAGAAACTTCTGAATTTGAGGGAAAAATATAAGCTTCAAAGTAAGGAACCAATCAAAACCATTGACTGCACAAAAGATTATATTAGAGTAGAGAGCAAATTTTATTGAGCTCTTAACTTCACCGTAAGAGCTCAGTAGTTTTAAAAATAAATATGCATTAATTTCCTAGAGGTGTCCAAATTCACCTATTTGGATTTGGGCAACAATTTGAGAAACCAAAACAATGCTGGTTACTTTGAATATTTCTACTTTTTATTGAACATGAAGCTTCACACTTTTTGTAAATTATCTGGCACTAAGGATAGTGCTATCATTTTCTTCTTTTGTAATGTGTAAACCATGTGTCATTAATTCTTTCAAGGTATAGTATGGATAACAATGCCAGGAAGAGCCTCCAAATTTTCTGGCCAAAATTGAAAGTCGTGGTAGGGGAGTAATCAAAATTAGAAGGTATGCCATTTCTCTTCTACTTTTCCTCCTTCAGTTGTAAAAGATTTAATTGTATTCTTGTTTTTTTTTTTTCTATTGGCTACACAAATTCCTCAAGACCCAAAGCCTTCATGAGCTTTTTTCTCATTTTTCATTTGTTACCACTCCTAACAACTTTCTCAATAAAGGATATAACATTAATTCCTATAAATTCAGATCAACATAAAAACAACTAAACTAAAATGATATTACTGTTCTCCATCTCCATCTTTACCCCTCTGTTCCACCACATAGTTGAAATCCATTAAAATGAGTTTATAATAATTTTGTTTTTGTAAAGACTTTTTTTAAAAAAAGATGGACACAATTTGTTTTATTTATTTTTTATGTGGTGCTGAGGATTGAATCCAGTACCTCACAAGTACGAGGCAAGTGCTCTACTGCTGAGCTATAACCCCAGCTCCAATAATTTGGTTGTAATGAAGGAGATAAACTAGCTTTACAGGTTAAGATACATAAGAATGATTACATTTTATTCTGGAAGTTTGAAACTTTTTAGGCATAAAGCTGAAGAAATAATTTCAAGCCTCAGCCATTATGTGTTGGCTTGGAATGGGAAAGAAAATTTCTTTTAGAAAATAGAAAAGATTTTAAGACATGCTAAAATCATTTCTCTTTGTTTTACAGTGTCACAAGATTATGATTAACTTGATTGTAATTATCATTTATCTTTAGTAATTATCATTACTAAAACATCAAAGTTTATATCTTGAAAATATGCTATGTTTTGTCAACAAAAATATCTCAATAAAGCTTTGAAAGAGTCACAAGTTTAATAGTTCTTGATTGATCTTATTTTTAAAAATAAAGGAGGAAGAGAAGGTAGAGAAGACAAAATCTTAAATTCTTATTCCCAATCAAACGCCACTTTATTGACCTGATGTCAACAAAAGAAACACAATTTTCAAGAATAATCATTTTTTATCTGTCTGACCATTCAATCATGTATTTTGCTAATATTGTAAAGCATGTGTTCTGTTCCAAGAATTGCGGTTTGGTACTGGATACGATGATTGACTGTAGTACTAACTTATGGAATGATGTGATAAATGATGTGTAATGTTTATTGTAACTGATTTTAGTTCACTATTGAATGATCAATAATAAATAGATACCTTACTGCTAGCTTTTTAAAAAATATTAACTGAAAATGACAAAATTTTTGACTAAAAAGGTTCCCTTTGTAAAGGTAGGCTTATGAAGCCAACCTTAAGTTTAAATGGTTTGAAATATATACTTTATGTCATGATTTTTGATACAGAAAATATAATCAAAGTATCTTTGAAGAAACACTATTGATTCTAACCTACAGTAATAGAATCTAGCAAAGCAATATTGTTTATTTCTTTCATGCAAAATTATAGAACATAGACTATGAAAAGGTTTATTGCAATGAAGAAAGAATTATACTGTTGAATATGAAATAATTGCAATGAAGAAAATGAAAAATGTCTGTGGTTGTGAGGTTTTCTGAGCAGTGAAATGAGAAAGAATGAGATAATATCACTGTGACTATAATTTAAATATCAGTTACTGCATCCCCACTCTGATTTAGCCATAGTCTTCCTTCAAGCAATGAAATTTGAATTATCAAGATTTCTTTTCACCTTGATAATTTTTAACTTATGACATCACACATTTTGAAACTGGAGAAAAATTATATTAAAAGCATCTAGACAATGTTTTTTGCTATCTTCAAATGTGATTAAAGTAGATAAATGTTTTATAATTATTCTTACCTGGATTAATGTTTCTTTTATGTCCTGTGAACTTCTTCACACAAAAACTTAGAGTTCTAAATCCTTTTTATTTCATTCTAAAAAGTATGATATATTTGAAAAATTAAACCATCAATGGCAATGCCCAAATTAAACATCTCATGATTTTTAATTCCCAATAAATAATAACCTCCATTGTCATGACTTGAGCATGTTTTTAGTGGTTTTGCCTAAGTCCATAATTTCCCGTTACCTGTTATTAAAGCGAGCTCTTTCTTCAAAATGATTCCATATAATAGAAACCCGTTGCATTGACTTCCTGAACAGAGTGAAGATGATGAACTAGGAATCTTTTTTGTTTGCTTAGAAGATTATAACTATTTCTCTACCAAAATTTAACAAGTGCCAATGAATCTATGAAGTCAAACTGAAAATCTCTCCCCTCCATGCTGCCATTTCACAGGCCTTAGAATAAAGATGGGGGGAAATGGAAATTTAAGATGGGCAACAAGATTGCCTGAGCCCAGATGATCTCAAAAATAGCAGCCCAAATCCGTGGCAGTCTTAGTTTTTTTCTGACTCCATGAAACAGTTGCAGAGAATTGCAGCATAAAGATTTTCAGAACTTTAGAAGAAGTTCCTCTGAGAGAAGGTTAAAAAGTAAATCAATTATAATTTCATAACAAGACCAAACTTCAGGGCCCTCCCATGAGGACCACACATGGAGCAAACACTGTGATCTCTTCACTTGTGGAATGCTCTTGGGACAATCACAAAGTTATTTTGGACAAGACTCCTTGTTAGAAGTTTTTTCCTTGCTATTAAGCTAAAGTTTGCTTCTCTGTAACTTCTCCCTATCTCATTGCCAGAGCTTCTACTCAATATTCTGTTTTTGAAGCTACACTGAAATACTTCTATTTTATCCTTTGACATATTTTCAGACTTTTAAAAGACACTTTTGGCCCATAGTCTTTCATTTTCAGATTTAACCTGCTTAATTTCTATTAGGATCTCCTTTTCATAGCAACTGAATAACTTCTATCTTGCTGATAGACCCCAAAGCATATATACTGCCAATATTTTACATCAGGCTGAATGCAGTCTGTTCAATTGGAGTTCAGTTCAGTTGGAATATCACTGTCTAATTACTTGTGATTTATACTTCACTTAAAGCATATGAGACTAAAAGGTTTTTTTGTTGTTGTGGGCCCTTTTAATATCTTGTAGTCAAAAAAACCTTCAGTTTTGCTTTTATCTTATTTTGGTCTCTTATGAATCACTACTAAACCAGATGTTCCCCTATTCTGGTTTTGTGATTGATCCTATATGATCTTCTCTCTGACTATTCCTTCTCAGTTCTCAGTATTTTTTATTTACCTTTTAGACTATTGGTTTTATATTATATTTCTGTTATAAAAATTAGTGTTATGTACTTCTGGGTCCTTCCAGTTTTATTAGTGAGTGCTACATGTTTTTGGATGTAAGGAAGTTTTAATGTATTCCAAGCCTTGTGGTATGTATCCATGACTACAAAATTAATATATGACATGAACTTTTATGTACTAGTCATTTTGCCTGTGTGTCACCTGACTATTACAAATCCAGACAATAAATTTTTCACATTCCAGCTTCATATATAAGCTCTTCACAATCTTGCTTTAAAGCATGCATTTTTAGTTTCTGGAACTATCTCTTCCCCATCTCAGTTTGAGATACCACTCCCTTTGCCTGAGCAGACCTTGCAGTTCCTGGGCTCCTGCTGTTACTATGCTGTTACTAATGCATTCCTTTTATTGCCTGAGTATTTTTCCTACCTTATTGTTACTTCTATAATAAAATTACTTATTAATGCCACAAAAAATACCTCTACATCCTTCCTTTGGTGTGTTCACTTAGCTTAAAATATTGCAAATTGGGCTATTAATGTCTAAATTGTAACTTCCATGAAATCAGCTGAGAAGCTCCACTTGACACCCATTCATCTTGCTCAGCGTAGACTCAGCCCATTGATTTAAATCACTCTTCCTGCTTTCTCCTTCACTCCGCTTGTAAATCCTACCAAGATTCAGTTCAGATCTCTTCAGAATTACCACTGTCTTGCTATAGAAGCCCTGTTGCCACCACCTCCTCTTACTCTTTTTAATGCAATTGTAGTCATGCCCATGAATAGTAGCACCTGTTTATACTTTGATTATTTCATACTTTTCATTTTATATTGCCAGCTAAATAAGAATTGTAAATTTAGACCTTGCTTGCAGATTTATCCATATTACCTACAGATAAAACTGTAGATAAAATATAGGATCAGTATATAAGCTAGTGTAATGGATATTTTGGTACAGAAATGATATATAGCTAATATTAAATTATATCATGGCATACCATGATGCAAAATTCACAAAAAGGTGAACATCTCTATCACAGCGTGTAACACATTGCATGTATATGGCCTACTAAAGGGAGGAAGCCTGCAATGGGACAAGAGGTCCAAGCTTCAGTTCTCCTGCCTTACCTAGGAATTCACCTCTCCATAATTAGGGTGCAGGGAGAACAGGAATTCTTGTTGGAAGGATACTATTAATAATATCCATCATTACTGTTTTCTGCCAGGTTAATTTGGGAAATGACTATTTCACGACTGGATGTTTTGTAGGTTCTTTAAAAACCCTCCCCAATTCCTGAGCCTTTTCTACTCAATGGCTCCCTTTGTGAGAATAATTGTTTTATATTCCTACCTTGCTTTGTTCTGTCTCAGTATTTAGAAATGTTGGTATAACCAGTTTTTATCCACTATCTAGGATCTGCTATCAGGATCTGCTGGAACTAGCTCTGGTCCATCATCTTTTCATGGTACTTCACCTGAAAGTCAGTCCATATCCTGAAACATTAGTAGTATCTAAGACCTGTGTGGTTCTTGTTTAACACAAGAACCCAAAAGTAACTCAATTTAATCTGGATTTTTAAAATAAGAAAGCAAAGTTTAGATGTTTGGACACTGATGATTCTTTTTTTATAGTTAAGAAGAAGAGATCATTTTATTCTATGAATCTGGGGTCTATTCATATTAATTACATCCTTTACAAGTACTATCAGAAGAAGGAGCTAAGAAAAACAATTTTGTAATACAGTCATCGTGTAGTTTTGGCATCAGTGGAGAACTTCCCAGGAGAACTTCAGTTTAGAAGTTAGATTTGACTTAGCACAGAAAAAGTTACTCAACACCTGCCCAGTAGTTTATGAACCAGTTGGCACTTTTGAGTAGGGATGACACATGCAAGAAACACGCTTCCCCATCACTGGTGCCCTTACAAGTTGTCTTCTACAAGTTTTAACATTTACAACTACAACACAAAAACTTCCTTCATTATCAGTCCCATCCAACTATCCCAGAATCTCCCCACTGGGATTTATTATTCTGTATTGGTTTCAGGCAGAAAATAGTTTGCATTAAGATTTAATTTTAATGAATTTGTAGGTAATTTTTTTGCTGCTCCATTTGGCACAGTGCCTTGCAGACCTAGTCAAATTTTGGCTTTAGTTAGTGTCACTGCTACAATTATTTCTTAATTGTCATTATAAGAGTAGAAACAAAGAGTAGAAGACCATGATTAAACAAAGTTTGTCTGAAAACACTTTCAATCTACAATAACTTTTTCATATAGTTTTTTTTTTCCTCAAAGCAATTGGGAACAAAATAGAATTAAAGAATCTTTAGATAAGTAGATGTCTTTGATAAATCTAGAAAGTTCCCTCTAATTTCTTTTTAATCCCCAGGCTAGATGTAGTTGGAAACATGCTTAAGAACAACTATGATGATTCAGAATTTACTGGAATTCAATATATATTTGTGTAAAATATTTATATAAAATATATATAAACATAAACAGACATAAATAGTGAAATTTGGAAACATCGATAATACACAGAAACATAATTTTTTTTCAGAATAAGGAAAGGGTCTTAATAAGAATGATATTGTCATTTGGCTTCCAAAAGGCTATAGTAAAAGAACTAAGCCAAGAACTTAGGACCAAAAATTGGGTAAACTCGGACAAAAAGGTGCCATGAAAATGTTCCCTGATATATAAAGCTTAAAAAAAAAACTTCCCCCCCAATAAATAAATAGATCTTTTCAGAATTCTTGGAAAAATCATGAAGAGGAAGAATAGCAGAATAAGTAAAGATAACTTTTAAATCCAGCTGGATCATGTAATAGTTGCAAGATGACCTATGATAAGATGGTTAGCCCCCTTAAACTTGGGTTCTCTATATTTAATCCCAGATGACTATGATGATTAAATGGGTCATTGTATCTCACACATTCCCAGGACTGCCATAAAGATGGTAAGGGCACTATCAGTGTTGTCCCCAAAACCTACAGTTAACATACTTTAATTGAGAAGACTAAAAAGATAAAAGTGTACAGATTGGGCGAGGAAATATAAATGTCTGTATTCACACATGATATAGCTGTGTATGCAAAAAGTCCTAAGGAATTCTCACCCTCCCCCAACTCCCCCAAAAGCTGCTAAAACTAAAATATGAATTTAGCAAGGTCTTGGGATAAAAATTAATATATAAATATCAGTTTAGCTTTATATATCAAAACAAATAATTGCAAAATAAAATTTAATAAAAACAAAATTATTTATAATATCAAAATAAAAAACTCTTAGGTATACATTTAATTGAAAACATTTAAGGTTTTTCACATTTAAAATTACAAAGTATTGCTAAAGGAACCTAAATAAATGGAAATATTATATATATATAATTTTTGTGAATTTAAATGATCAGTATTAAAACATCAAATCTCCCCAAATTGATCTATAATTTAACATAACCAGAATAAAAATTCCAAGAAGGTATATACTTAAGTTACTTTTAATTAACTACCAAATATGAAAATATACTATAAAATTATAATAATCAGGCTACAATTAAAACAACATTGATAAAGCATTACTCTTTCATATGCTGAGTTTATGTCCTTTGGATATCAACTGAGGAGTGGGATATTGGGTCAAATGGTGGTTCCATTCTAAGTTTTCTAAGGAATCTCCATATTGATTTCCAGAGTGGTTTTACCGATTTTCCATCCCATCAGCAATGTATGAGTGTAACTTTTCCCCCACAACCTTGCCAACATTTATTGTTGCTTGTATTCTTGATAATTGCCATTCTGACTGGAGTGAGATGAAATCCTAGAGTAGTTTTGATTTGCATTTATTTAATTGCTAGAGATGTTGAACATTTTTTCATATATTTCTTTATCAGTTGTTTATCTTATTCTGTGAAGGGTCTGTCTTGAGCCCATTTATGAATTGGGTTTGTGGGTTTTGGGGGTTTTGTTTGTTTGTTTTGTTTTGTTGGTGTTCAGTTTTTTGAGTTTTTTATATGTCCTGGATATTAGTGCTCTATCTGATGTGCATGTAGTAAAGATGTTCTCCCACTCTGTGGGCACTCTCTTCAAATCATTGATTGTTTCCTTTACTGAGAAGAAGCTATTTAGTTTGAGTCCATCCCATTTACTAATTATTGATTTTATTTCTTGCACTTTAGGAGTCTGGTTAAGGAAGTCAGGTCCTAAGCTGACATGATGTAGATTTGGGCCTACATTTTCTTCTATTAGGCCCAGGGTCTCTGGTCTAATTCCTAGGTCCTTGATCCACTTTAAGTTGAGTTTTGTGTAGGGTGAGAGATAGGAGTTTAATTT
The DNA here is from genome assembly GCF_021218885.2 of Marmota monax. Lineage (NCBI taxonomy): Eukaryota > Metazoa > Chordata > Mammalia > Rodentia > Sciuridae > Marmota > Marmota monax. The sequence goes on from NW_026695227.1 coordinate 35,475,948, forward strand.
CATTTTGCTACATATGGATTTCCAGTTTTTCCAGCACCATTTATTGAAAAGGCTATATTTTCTTTGATGTATGTTTTTGGCACCTTTGTCTAATATGAGATAACTGTATTTATGTGTGTTTAATCTCTGTGTCTTCTATTCTGTACCATGGGTCTACATGTTTATTTTGGTGTCAATACCACATCAATGTTTATAGCAGCTCAATTCACAATAGCTAAACTATGGAACCAACCTAGATGCCCTTCAACAGATGAATGGATAAAGAAAATGTCGTATATATACACAATGGAATATTACTTAGCTTTAAAGAAGAATGAAATATGGCATTTGTAGGTAAATGAATGGAGCTGGAGAATATCAGGCTAAGTGAAGTAAGCAAATCCCCCAAACCCAAAGGCTGGATGTTTTCTCTGATATGTGGATACTGATCCATAATGTGGAGGGGGCTAGAAAAGAATGGAAGAACTTAGTATTGGGCAGAGAGAAATGAAGGGAGGGAGGGGGTATGGGGGTGAGAAGGACCATGGAATGAGACAGACATTTTCACCCTATGTACATGTATGATTGCATAAATGGTGTGACTTCATTGCATACAGCCAGAGAAATGAGAAATTGTGCTCCACTTGTGTAAAATGAGTTGAAATGCATTCCACTGTCATATATAACTGATTAGAACAAACAAACAATTTTTTTAAAAAAATACATAAAACATTACTCTAAAACACCAACAAACTAGAAGAAAGTGATAGAAACAACTCCAAATATATATTCTATTGCTTTTAAACAAATGTGCCAAGACTATTCAATAGCAGATAGGACAATTTTTTAAACAAAGTGTGATGGGGCAACTGGATAGCATATAGAATAAAATTAACTTTGATTAAACCAAATTATTTCAAGGTAAGTAATAAACTTAAATCAAAAACTAATATTATCAGTCCTCTGGAAGGAAACATAGGACAATATCTTTGTTGCCTTGTATTTGTCATAAATATCTTAGACTTTGTAAAAAGAAAACACTAACTTTACAATTAGGAAAAAATTAACATTACAATTAACCAAAATTAAAATATCTTGCTTTATGGAAGATATTATTAATAAAATATAAAAACAATATAACAACTATGAAAAATACATATTTCTGTCAAAAAATTAATATCTAGAATACATGAAAAAATTCCTTCTATTTGAAAATAATCAAGAAACATGTTGATTTGATTTCAGGAAAACAGTAACATTGAAAAATAAGCCTACCATAACACACAGGTGTGCACCATGAAACCTTTGCTCAGCCTTTTCCCAGAACACACATTACTTTGCAGGGCAACTGCATAGTAATAATGAAAGAAATAATCAAACATTCTTGGGCAACATCAAAAACTAGCCCCTAATATTAAAAATTCTTGAAAACACAAAATACGCCTGTGTTCCATTAGACAAACTTATGGTAGTGAGGTGATGGTATAGGAATTCATGTTAATATTATCTCCACTGGGTCCCTAAAACTATCCAATAATTTTCTGGAGTTCTTAATTAATGGAAGAGATGCCTCACCAACTGAAAGAAAAAACAAAAAACAAAAAAACACTGTCTCTTAACTCTTGAAGATCAAGGAGTTATTTTGGACAAAAGGTCAAGTAGCTGCCTAAGTAGAGATGTTAAAAAGAAAGGGGGGGGGTGGATATAGAAAAAACCTGATCTCTCAAAGTTCTACAGGCAGCAACCAAGCTGAGAAGCTACCCCAGTGTCTGGACTTCTAAAGATCAGCTAAGAAATCTCCTTTTATATTATTATATCCAGTGGTAAGTGCTGAGGAATTGTACACTGGATACATTAGACAGTGATGCCAAAAGAAGACATTACCAGGAGTGGCTGTGATCATTCCAATTTTGTCACCCCACCAAGCAAAGTTGGACAAAGTCAAACTAAGACCTTGTCATCAATTATCAAAAATAGAGATAGCTATTAGTTTTCATATCTACATACATTATATGTTAAATTTTCTTTTTAATTTTTTTCTCTATTTAGAAATTATTAGAGGAGTTTTGTTGGTTTGTTTCATTTTGTCTTTATAGTTTGTTTTGAGCATTGTTAGAATAATTTCTTGGTATCAGCAAATACACACATTTGAAACTAGGCATATTGGGTTAGACTCTCAAAATGTGGACTTTTTCCCTTTATTTTAGTTCTCTGACATTAATTTAGCCCTTTCTAAAATTCTACTCACTGCTTTTTATTTAAATATGTTTTTTAACAATTTTCATTTGCAAAACCCAAGGGGGGAATATATATATGTATGTATATATATATACATATATATATATATATATAAATATAAATATATATATGACATAAATTCATAGATATTATAGAGAAATGATATAAGTAATGCATACATGTGTGTACCTATATATGTATGTATGTGTGAACAAATATACATAGAAAATCAACATATATGTGTGAATGAACATTCATGTACATATATAAAACATATATATATAAAGCGACACATAGGTATTTATTAAATACATATAAAGCATAAACTATACATGTATATGAAGATGAATTTGCACAAAGGACTTTAATATAAGAGTGAAAAAATAAAAAATATTTAGATTGTTAAAATAAGCAACAGACAGGTGTTTATTTGGGCAATAAATATTCTTTTGACCACAAGTAATATTTTAATCACCTACTATATAACAGGTAAATAAAATATATGCATTTCCTGTGTTAATGGGACTTCTGCTTTATGAATAAGTAGGTAATAATAAGCATTTTTGGCTGGGTGTCTGGTGGATGCTCCCCACTTCTTAACTCATGCCAATAAGCACAGGTAATTTACTACCTCTATGCTTCAAACAAACAAGTGTAATTACATTTACCTAACTCAGTCCAACATGTTAAGTTATTTATCTCTTATTGCCTTTTTTAATTAAGAGCCAATTTTATGTTACAAAGATAGAATATTCCCTTAGTAGACAAAAGTAATTTCTTATGGTGTATTTACAGAACAGATGTTTAATGACCAAGTCTATGCAAACAATGAATTCATAACTTAAATACCTGTTTGCTCCAAATTATTTTAAAGGTTTAGACTAGCAGATATTTTCAACCTGTTAAGAACACTTGGCCTGAATAGCATAATAATTAAAATAAAAATCCGTTCACCATTAGGGTAGAGTCAGATTACTCGTATTTCCAGAATGTATGAAGAACCAAAAAAAGCCCTCAATATTAATAAAACAAAGAGTCCAATCAATAAATGGTCAAATAAACTGTTCAGAACTTTTTTAAAATTGTTACTCTAGTTTCTAATTCATCATAATGAGAGCTCGCATGAAAAAGTTACACTTTCTTAATGCAAAGCTTATGAGAACTTAAGCATATTGTTTTGATTACACTTAGACAAATTGCAAATCTAGTACAAAGAAGTCCTACAAACCTTTTCCCAACTTTCAAATAGTGTTAACATCTTACAGTTATATGGAACATTTGTCAAACCCAAGGAAGTAATAATAGTCTATTAAGACTAAATAAACTCAACCCATGATTCAAATTTCACTAATTCCCCCCCCCCCCAATGGCTCTAATCCTGATGGGTCCCATCCTGAATTCCATTCAGGACCCAATACTGATTTATATCTGAAGTCTTCTATATTCCTCTGGACTGATATTTTCTTGTTTTTGATAATCTTGACAGCATTGAGAACATTTGTCAGGTATTTTATAGAATGCCTTTTAATTTGTTTTTGTATGATGATTTTCTCTTAGATAACCTGTAGATATGGGTTTTGAGGGCCAGAGAAATAAAATGACCTTCTTATCACATCATATCAGCAAGTGTATGTTATCAACACCATTCCCAATCCCCCCTATTTTGTCCCTGCCTTTTTAACTTCTGAAAGGTATTATATTCTATGACCACTGTTTTTTTTTTTTTTAAATTGACCAAGTGTATTGCTACATCTTGATAGACCACAAGTAAGCAAACATGCATGAAGCAGAACAGCCTGTTTTATTCCATGCCCTGGCTACTGCATCTCCCCAGTAAAATTACAGTTTTCTGCCAATGAAATGAAAGATCTCATAGGAGTAAGCACTTGCTATTTTTCTTCAGAAATCTTTTCTGTCAATTTATTAAATTTGAAGGTTTGAAGTATTTATAATTTGCATTTTAAAGCATATGCCTGTGTCAGAAAACTATGGTAACAAAAATACAACTCATCAAATGTAAGTGCACTCATTAAAGTGCAATAGCAATACAAGAAATATTAGAAACACAAAAAGGGTCATGCATAACTTAAATATCAAATGCATAACACAAAAAAATTGTGAACAGATATATATCTACCATCACAGAAAACTAAATAAGGTAGTGCAAATTGATGAAAGGGATTTTAAATATCTAGTGCAATTTTACCCCCTCGTGAGAGGACATTAATACTAAAGATTTCCCTTTTGTGGATTTGTGTATTCAGCTTTTAGAAATTAGATTCAGAATGTATTTCTCTACCTCTGATATGACAGCAAAGTAATAACACCCAATGCTAAAAATAAACAATAACAAATTATATTTAAACATCAACAATTTTGTTGAATTATTTTGTTAAATGCACGATAGCACAGTGTTACAAAAAAGAGAGAGAAGTATATTTCTATTTATGGAGTGACTGCAAGTTTTATTGATGCCCAAGAAATTCATATATAACAATGCTCTTATAAAAGAGTGATTGATGGGTTAATAGTACCCCTTCATTGAAAATAATTCACTTGTGAGCTGGTCAGCTTAAAGAATCCCTGAATGACTCTAACTCAATTCCATATTAAAAGCAAACCAGGATGAATCAGTGGGCCCTTCAATGAGGAAACATTAAGAAAAGAGAATTAGGATAATGTTTCCTTGTTTCCTAGGGTTTTTCTCAAAGCTTCTTTGACATCCTTGTTTCTTAGAGAGTAGATTAGAGGGTTTAACATGAGTGTCACCAGAATGTAAAATACTGAAGCCACTTTGTGGAGTTCAGGATTGCTGGGAGGTACGAGATACACAAACGAGATAGTCCCATAAAGCACACTCACTACCCCAAGGTGGGAGTTGCAGGTGGAGAAGGTTTTCTTTCTCCCTTCAGTGGAGGCAATCTTCAAGATTGTGGACACAATGTACATGTAAGATACTACAATGACAATTATGGTGGGCGAAATAATGAAGATAGCCAAACTCAGAGATACCATCTTATTGACAAAGAGATTAGAACAGATCTCCATTTGGTAAGAATCACAGTAGAAATGATCAATGACTCACTTTGCACAAAAAGACACTGAGAATGTTACACTGACTTGGAGGGTGGAACTGACCCCATCACAGAAATAGGGACCAGCTGACTATGGAGGTATCTTGACATGTAGACACTATAAAGAAGAGGATTGCAGATGGCACTGAAGTGGTCATAGGCCATGGCTGCCAGGACAAACCCCTCTGTTACCACGAAAACTGCATAAAGAAACAGTTGAGCCACACAATCTGCAAAGGATATGATTTTTTTTCCAGATAAGATGTTGGCCAAGGGAAATCCAAGATGGCCCGCCAGAGGAGGCAGCATTCTGTGTTGCTCCGTGACTTGGGACACAGGTTGTGAGAATACTGCTTCTCTGTGAGTGAAATTCCTGCTCCCATGTGAAAATCATGGCCACCTGCCCCTCCAGGGCTCCAGGCCTCAGCATCAGAGTAGGTATCCCAACTACTCACCCACACAGGACTATCAGGTACCTGAGGGGGCACCATCTACACCCATGCAGAACTTTTGACCATGCACCTGAGCAGAAATCACTGCCGCCATTCCCACGCAGAACATCTAGCAACTTCCCACACGCAGGAACTCTAGCCGCCACTCCTGTGTGGACCCCCATCTACCAATGTGGGGCTCCCCTGGTCACCGCCATCTTGGGACTCTGCAGCAGGCAGACAGTCCTCTACACGCAGTAGCCTACCTGTACCCGAGAACTTCACACAGGCTCTGAAGTCAGCTGATAGCCACACACTGCATGAGCTCATCTCTGAACTCATCCTCCAGTGCCATCACTTGGCTCCCCCAACACAACCCAATAGCCCACTGCTGAAAGCAGGCACCTCCATCTTGGGCCACCTTTATCACCATCTTCAGTGGGGGTGGCTTCCAGTTTTGGAACTCCGGCTGGCCAGGTACCCAGTTTCTAACTTCACCCTCTCCCCAGCAACCACTATCCTGGCATGTTGACATCCTGGTTAACTTACCACCCTGAGGGAGGAGATGCCAGCTAACAACAGATGACCCACCTATTGGATGAGAAGGAAGCAGGAAAGACATGGATTTCCAACCAAAACAATCCTGTTTCTTCCTTTAAGATTTTTTTTTCCCTTCTCCCTCTCTACTCTCCCGCCCTCACATCTCCCAACATATGTGAAACCAAGTACTTTGCATGAATTGGGATTTTGAGGACTGGGATGTCTCAATAGTATATTACAGCTCTCTCTCTCTGTGTGTGTGTGTGTGTGTGTGTGTGTGTGTATCTTTTATCCAACTAATTTTTACTATTTTTTATTTTTTTAAAAAAAAGTTTGTCAATATATATGTGTTTGTTTTATGTACTCTACTGTGTTTCCACTTACTTGTCTACCCAATATTACTTCCTCTCCCTTCTCCTGCTAATAATCTTCCTCTTTAGATTTCTCTTTCATACTTCCTAAGATATAACAACTCTATATCCTCAGCTCCTAGCTCCTCATCTTATCATTCTTCGCCTCACTCCCAGTTCTTTGTCCATGATCACAAACTGTAAAACCTTTTACAAACCAACTGAGTATATTGTAGATAATAATTGAATTCACCAATTCTCTACATTGTGACCAAACTGTAAATGTCTTAATAGCAAACATTTGTTTTTAGGATGTATACTGTTTATATTGGGATCTGATAACATTGTCCTGCACCTCAGAGGAGAGGTATTGAATCCCTATGGGAGACTATAAGCCTATGGGGTAAAAACAGTAACACCTCAGATCCACAGTGCTATAAGGGAAGACTTACAAGCCATATGAAAAGACAAGGGAAGAAAGTTCCCCAAACATATCAAGGTACCACATTATTAGAATCCATGGCCAGCACAGCAGAAGACAGGACAGAGAAAGAGTTTAGATTGTACATGGTTAAAATGTTCTGTGAATTAAGGGATGATACAAGAGAGCAAATATACGCAGCAAAAGATCATTTCAACAAAGAGCTACATAAACAAACACAGGAAGCAAAAGATTAGTTCAATAGGGAGATAGAGGTTCTAAAAACAAAACAAAACAAACAAAAAAACCAAAAAGAAACCTTTGAAATGAAAGAAACAATAAACCAAATTAGAACCTCAATTGAAAGCATCAATAACAGATTAGACCATTTGGAAGATAGGACCTCAGACAAAAAAGACAAAATATATAATCTTTTTTTTAATAACTCAGTCATCTAATTTAATTCCCATAAAAAGTAGGCTTTACAGATTGTTTTTATGTGTGATAAATCATGCAGAACAGTTGTTCTAAGCCATCATCTAATTCTAAAATTATTGAAATCCAAGCAACTGTCAAATTTAAAGATCACAAAAATTAGGATATCTTTTAAAATGCTTGAAATGTGAATATTTAAAAATATGTGTTAGTGACAAAATATATAATCTTGAAAACAATGTAGACAACACAGTGTAAATGGTAAGAAACCATGAGCAGAACATTCAAGAAATATGGGATACCATAAAAAGACCAAATTTAGGAGTTACTGGGATAGAGGAGAGAATAGAGTTCCAAACCAAAGGAATGAGCAATTTATTCAATGAAATAATGTCAGAAACTTTTCCAATTATGAAGAATGAATTGGAAAACCAAATTCAAGAGGCTTACAGGATGCCAAATGTACAAAATCACAACAGATCTGCTCCAAGGCACATTACAATGAAAATGCCTAACATACAGAATAAGGAGAGAATTTTAAAAGCCATGAGGGAAAGGAAGCAGATTACATATGGGGGAAATGAATTAGTTTATGTGCAGATTTTTCATCCCAGACCCTGAAAACTAGAAGATCCTGGAACAACATATATCAAGCTCTGAAAGAAAATGGATGCCAACAAAGAATCTTATATCCATCAAAATTAAGCTTTGATGATGAAATAAAAACCTTCCACGATAAACAAAAGTTAAAAGAATTTACAACTCGAAAGCCTGCACTACATAACATCCTGGGAAAAATATTCCATGAAGAGGAACTGAAAAACAACAATGAAAATCAGCAAAGGGAGGTATTACACTAAAGGACAAAGTTATCAAAGGAGAAACCAAGTCAAGTTAAATACCAAATATATATATTTGGCTGGGAATACAAATCATGTCACAATAATAACCCTGAATGTTAATGGACTAAATTCACTAATCAAAAGACATAGATTGGCAGATTGGATTTTTAAAAAAGACCCCAAAATATGCTGACTCCAAGAGACTCATCTCATAGGAAAAGTCATCCACAGACTGAAGATGAAATGTTGGGAAAAATACCACTCTCATGGACTGTGGAAGCAAGCAGGGTTCTCCATCCTCATTTCAAATAAAGTAGACTTCAAGTCAAAGTTAATCAAAAGGGATAAAGAAGGATATTTCATACTGTTTAAGGGAAGCATTCATCAATAAGACATAACAATTATAAATATATATATGCTTCAAAAAATTGGGCATCTATGTTCATCAAACAAACTCTTCTCAAGTTCAAGAGTCACATAGATCACAATACAATAATTCTGGGTGACTTTAACACACCTCTTTCATCACTAGATAGATCTTCCAAACAAAAGCTGAACAAAGAAACTATAGAACTCAATAATACAATCAATAACTTAGACTTAACTGACATATATAGAATATTTCATCCTTCCACGAGAGAATAAATTTTCTTCTCAGCAGCACATGGATCCTTCTCTAAAATAGACCATATACTATGCCACAAAGCAACTCTTAGAAAATATAAAAAACTAGAGATACTACCCTGCATTCTATCAGATCATAATGGAATGAAATTAGAAATCAATGATAAAATAAAAAATGAAAGCTACTCCAACACCTGGAGACTAAATAATATGCTATAGAATAAACAATGGTTTACAAAAGATATCAAGGAAGAGATTAGAAAATTCTTAGAGGTGAATGAGATCACAGATACAATATATCAAAATCTCTGGCACAGTATGAAAGCAGTTCTAAGGGGAAAGTTCATTGTATGACGTTCATTCCTTAAAAGAAGAAAAAGTCAACAAATAAATGACTTAACATTACATCTCAAAGCCCTCGAACAAATCTACATCAAAAGCAGTATAAAACGGTATATAACTAAAATCAGAGCTGAAATCAATGAAATTGAAATAAAGAAACAATTGAAAAAATTGACAAAACAAAAAGTTGTTTCTTTGAAAAAATAAATAAAATTGGCAAACAATAGTCATTTAATGAAGAGAAGGAGAGAGAAAACTCAAAATTACTAACATATATGATGAAAAGGAAATATCAAAACAGACACTACAGAAATACAAAAGATAATTAGAAGTTATTTTGAAAACTGTACTACAATAAAATAGAGGATATCAAAGGAATTGACAAATTTCTAGAGTCATATGATTTGCCCAAATTGAATCAGGATGATATATACAATTTGAAAAAATAATTTCAAGCAATGAAACAGAAGATGCCATCAGAAGCCTACCAACAAAGAAAAACTCAGGATCAGATGGATACACAGCTAAGTTCTATAAAACCTTTAAAGAAGAATACCAAAACTCTTCAATTTATTTCAGGAAATAGAAAAACAGGGAGCACTTCCAAACTCATTCTATGAGGCCAATATCACCCTGATTCCCAAACCAGTAGACACATTAAAGAAAAAAAACTTCGGGCCAATATCTCTACTGAATATAGATACAAAAATTATCAATAAAATTCTGGCAAATTGAATACACAAACATATCAAAAAGGTAATGCACCACGATCAAGTGGGATTCATCCCAAGAATGCAAGATTAGTTCAACATACGGTAATCAATAAATGTAATTCATCACATCAATAGACTTAAAGATAAGAACCATATGATCATATCAATAGATGCAGAAAAAGCACACAACAAAATGCAGCACCATTTCATGTTCAAAACACTAGAAAAACTAGGGATAACAGGAATATATCTCAACATTTTGAAAGCTATCTATGCTAAGCCTCAGGCCAACATCATTCTAAATGGAGACAAATTGAAGGCATTCCTTCTAAAAACTGGAAGAAGACAGGGATGCCCTCTTTCACCACTTCTATTTAGTAGTTCTTGACACTCTAGCCAAAGCAATTAGACAAATAAAAGAAATTAAAGTGATATAAATAGGAAAAGAATAACTCAAATTAGCATTATTTGCTGACAATATGATTCTATACCTAGAAGACCCCAAAAAATTCCACCAGAAAACTTCTAGAATTTGGCATAGTAGCAGGATACAAAATCAACACCCATAAATCAAAGTCATTTCTGAATATCAGTGACAAATCCTCTGAAAGGGAAATGAGGAAAACCACCCCATTTATAATAGCCTTAAAAAATACTTGGGAATCAACCTAACAAAAGAGGTGAAAGACCTCTACAGCAAAAACTACAGAACACTAAAGAAAGAAATTAAAGAAGTTCTTAGAAGATGGAAAGATCTCCCTTGTTCTTGGATAGGCATAATTAATATTTTCAAAATGACCATACTACCAAAAGCATTATACAGATTTAATGCAATTCCAATCAGAATCCCAATGACATTCCTCATAGAAATAGAAAAAGCAATCATGAAATTCATCTGGAAAAATAAGAGACCCAGAATAGCTAAAGCAATCCTTAGCAGGAAGAGTGAAGCAGGTAGCATCACTATACCAGACCTTAAACTACACTACAGAGCAATAACAAAAACAGCATGGTATTGGCACCAAAACAGACTGGTAGATCAATGGTACCGAATAGAATACACAGAGACTAACCCACAAAATTACAATTACCTTATATTAGACAAAGGTGCCAAAAACATACATTAGAGAAAAGATATCCTCTTCAATAAATGATGCTGGGAATATTGGAAATCCATATGCAACAAAATGAAATTAATCTCCTGTCTCTCACAAGGCACAAATCTCAACTCAAAGTGGATCAAGGACATAGGAATTAAATCAGAGACCTGCGTCTAATAGAAGAAAAAATGGGCCCAAATCTCCATCATATCAGATTAGTGCCTTAATCTACTTCCTTAACCAGACTCCTATAGTGCAAGAATTAAAATCAAGAATTAATAAATGGGATGGGCAAACTAAGAAGCTTCTTCTTAGGGAAAAAAATTGATGAGGTGAATAGAGAACCTAGAGCTTGGGAGAAAATTTTTACCCCTCACACATGAGATAGAGCACTAATCTCTAGGGTATATAAAAAACTCAAAAAGCTATACTCTAAAATAACAAACAACCCAATCAATAAATGGGCCAAGGAACTGAACAGACACTTCTCAGAAGGTGATTTACAATCAATCAACAAATATATGAAAAAATGTTATTGCAGCACAATTTACAATATCTCAACTGTGGAACCAACCTAGATGCCCTTCAGTAGATGACTGGATAAAGAAAATGTGATATATATACCCAATGGAATATTACTCAGCAATAAAAGTGAATAAAATCACTGCATTTAAAGGTAAATGGATGGAGTTGGAGAATATAATTCTAAGTGAAGTTAGTCAATCCCAAAAAACAAATGTCAAATATTTTCTCTGATATAAGGAGGCTGATTCATAGTAGGGTTGGGAGGGGGAGCATGGGAAAATTAGACAAAATAGGGCAAAAGGGAGAGAGGGAGAGGGAGGGGGTAAGGGGGTTAAAAAATTAAGGTGGAAGGAGATGGACATCACTACCCTAAGTATATGTATAAAGAAGACAGGAATGGTGTGAATATACTTTGTATACAAGCAGAGATATAAAAAATTGTGCTCTATATATGTAATATCAACTTTAATGCATTCCACTGTCATATATAACATGTTAGGATGAAAAAATTAAAAAAAATATGGTGGCCATGGCTTTGGGTAAAATAACAGTGGAGTAGGAGAGATCAATGACTTTCCTAGACGATTTCTATCTTGCTTATTATACCATAAATATATTACAGATCATGTTACAGATTATGTTATATCATAAACTATATAACAACTCTATTTAAGATTAATGAGCAAGATCAATGACTAAGCAAATCTATTTGGATGTAAATAATAATTGTCATTTTATGGCCTTGTCACCACTGGCCATAACTAGACCACAAGCTGGAGATCCAGATATCAGAAAGTGCTTAACTCACTGAAATACAAGAAGTAATAAAACAATTAATGCCCTTAAAGGAAATGAACATGTAAAACTGCAGTTATTTTTAGTGTATTTCAGTTATCAAAAATTTGGAATAAAATACATAAGACATAATGCTCAAACAAATTTTTATTTACTATTATGTATTGGCTGGCTGTTACGAAAATAGTGTGTAGAAGGCTGGGGATGTAGCTCAGTGGTAGAGTGCTTGCCTAGCATTCTCAAGGCCTTGGGTTTGATCCCTAGTACCATAAAAAATAATAATAAAGCAACAAACAGAGAAAAATCAGAAAACCTCAGCATCATATATCCTCATGTAACTGGAGTCATCAATGAGGAAACTCTGCTGAGGTGGGCGATGCAGTCTTAATTGTTATCTGGTTAAGGATGCATGGCCTTAGCTGGGAGGACTGAGGCAAATTGTCTCTTCTGTTGCTTCTCCTCTTCCATCAGGCAGTACTGTGCATCATCTCCATCACCATAGCAGTGGTTGAAAGGAACTAATGAAAAGAGGAATGAGCAAGTACTTTTCACATTAACATCTCATTAGCCAAAATGACTTATATGAATAAATTAAGAAATGGGGCAGGGCATACTTCCCTGAACTGGAAAACACTATAAAATTTCACTGCAGTGAGAGGAAAAATCGGAAGATAAATAATTGAGAAAGTTTCTTTAAAACATAGGGCTAAATTCAGAAACTGTTTTAGTGAGCTTTTTTGCTGCTGTGACTAAAAGATCTGACCCAAACAATTTTAGTGGAGGAAAAGTTTCTTTGGTGGCTTATGGTTTCAGAGGTCTCAGTCCATAGAGAGTAGGCTCATTCCTCAGGGCTCCAGGTGAGTCAGGACATCATTGTGGAAGAGTGTGGCAGCGGGAAGTGGCTCACATGATGATCAGGAAGCAAGAAGAGAGAGACTCCACTTGCAAAAAATAAATATATATCCCCAAACTACACCCTATATGCCCCAAATCCTCCAGCTCCACCCCACCAGCTTATCCCATCAGGTGATTAGGTGACTAATTCACTGATTGGGTTAAGGCTCTTAATATCCCAATCATTTCTTCTCTGAACCTTCTTTCATTGTCTCACAAGTGAGCTTTTGAGGGGTACCTCACATCCAAACCATAACATTGAGCACTTGTTTAGCATTCTTGATGCCCTGAGCTCAATTCTCAGTAAGATAAAGAACTATTTTGATTGTTACTAAGTGACAAAGTATTTTAAGTTTAGTATTAAAATCTTTTTATCCATTCAAAGGAATGACTGTTCTTGGCTGTTGTGTATATCTGTACTCAACACCACATGAAAAATGTAGACTTGTTGAAATGTTTGTATTAATGATTATTCCTTTATACAGTTAATCTTGATAAGTTGAAAATCTTTTTGATTTGCTACTTCTTTTCATTGGTGGGCTTGATAAATGGAGAAAGCTTTCTCCATGGTGTTCAGTTAATGGTAAATATAGAGAATGTCTTGGTTTCTTCTGTTCTAATGTTAAGGTGAGGAGAGAGAAGATGGTGGATTAGAGGAAGGATGCACTTCTCAGTAGGTCCTTAGCAACAAATTTATAAATCAGGAAGACTGCTCCTCAGCAAGGCTGGGTAACTAAGAGAACTCAGTCAAATTTACTTGACTATAAAATACTTGACTATAAAAGGAACTAAAGGTAGAGGAAGTCAGAAAATCGGAATATGATATGAGGAATAATATGTTACAGATGCACTAGCTTCTTGGTAGCTGAGGCCTCTGGGGGGAGGAGGGAGTGCAGGCAGACAGAGAATATTGCACTGTGGGCAGATCAAAATAAAGAAATAAAATTGACTGGAGAGACCTGTGAATTAGAGAGATCAGGAACTTATGTAGGACGTTTTCACCAGTCACCTATTAGGATTCCCAGCGTGAACCTGAACCCGAATGACTTAAATAGGCACAAAGAAAATTGTTCCTGGACCACACAGGCTCCAGATATCCAAAGAGAAAGGTACATTTGCTGCTGGTGCCCCCATAAGAGCTATTGGGAAGACACTGATAGCAGCCACACAGGAGCATCTGTACCTCCAGGGAGGATAACTGGTATTCATGGTGGTGAAGGTGAAACCTGTGGAGGGTTAGCCCCTACTCCCTAAAAGTGGATTTTATTGGAGGCACTTGAGATCCAGACTTCCTGCAGAGACTGGCATCTCCCCAGCAATAGAGGGTGTGAATCAAATCTCAAATACCCACTGACAGAGTTCCAAAGTTCAGCCAAGACTAAACTCTATCTACTGGAACTTCCAATTTAAAACTGTGTACCATCCTTGTTGCAAGAACACACAATTTGTGAGCTCTTTCCTCTATATCCCCCCTCTGCTGGGAGAATAGAGGCTGCGATGAATTACTGCAATCAGCTTTACCTCGTAGCCATAATGGCTCACAGCTAAGTGAGAAACACAAAGACACTGGATTTAACAACACCCAACCCTTGACCCAAGGATTACAAAATAAAAAATAATGAAATTTGATTGGGACAGTTCAAGTTCATAGGGTAGAGATCCTGCTGAAGAGAAATGCCTGCATCTCAGCCAAGTAATAGTGATTCTCATCCCACACAAGATGGAGCTCCACCTGAACCTCATTACTTTATCACATAGGATAGAAGATATAAATACCCAAACCAACAACCAACTGCTAAGGATGAACAACCAGAAGGAGTCCTCAGTTCACACCCATGGGCATCTACTTATAGATCAAAAACAGAGAAAAGTTCCAAAACAATGGATAACTACAAGCAAAAGTATACAATATAAAAGAGGAAGGGGAGTCCATTTCATTTGATTATAAAAATGTTCAGTGAACTAAAGGAAATTATAAGGAATGAATTAAGAGAGCACATACAGGAAATGAAACACCATTTAAATAAAGAAACAGATATATTGAGAAGAAATCAACCAGAACTTCTGGAAATGAAACACACAATGAATCCAATAAAAATTTACTTAATGCATAACCAACAGATTAGATTGCATAGAAAATAGAACTTTAGGCTTTGAAGACAGGATATAGGAACTTGAATACTAAGTATGAAATAAAGAAAAAAATAAAAACATCATCAGAATATACAAGAACTCTGGGTCAGCATCAAGAGAACAAACCCAAGAGTCACTGGGATAGAAGAGAACATGCAGATACAGACTAAAGGCATCAAGCATCTTTTCAATGAGATAGTAACAAAGTTTCTCCATAACAGAAATGAGATAGACATCAATATACAGGATGCATACAGGACCCAAAACTGACAAAATCAGAACAGAAATTCTTCAAGACACATCATAATCAAATTGACAACCACAGAAAATAAGGAGAGAATATTAAAGGCTGTGAGAGACAAATGTCAGGTTATATTTAGAGGTAAACTAATAAGGTTCACTTATGACTTTACAACTTAGACCCTAAAATCAAGAAGAGCCTGGAGTTGAGATATCACATGTTCTAAAAGAAAATAAATGCCAGCCAAGATTGCTATTTTAGCAAAACTCTCATTCAAAACTGATAAAAATATAAGCTTTTCTTGAAAAAGATGATCAAGATCAAGTCAGTATTACAAAGAATACTCAAAGATATACTGTAAACAGAGGAACTTAAAAACAAATCCAATTCCCCGAATAGATGAATATCATTAGAAGAGTAACCAACTAAATGAAAATCAAGACTATCAAATATAGCAAACAAATCAAAATGGCAGGAAAACACAAACACATATCCATACTATGAATGAGTATAAAGTCTCAACTCCCCAATTAAATGATGAGCAAAATAGATCAAAAACCAAGGCCCAACTATATGCTGTTTGGAAGAGACTCATCTCATAGGCACCTAGAGGTGGAAGATAAAAGGAGGAAAAATATTCTAAACAAAGTCTTAAAACAAGCAGAAGCAGCTATTCTCATGTCTGAAAAAGCAGATTTAAAGAAAAAATAGCCAGAAGATAAAAAGGAGGCTACTACATACTGGTAAAGAGAATAATCCAAGAAGATGATATTATGATAGTAAATATATATACCCCAAATGTAAGCATATGTAATTATAGAAAAAAGTACTTCTTGATATGAGACCCCAGATATATCTCAATATAATAATATGGAGTGATTATAACATACCTATATCACCAATAGATAGGTCTTCTAAACATAAAATCCATGAAGATTTTGCTGACTTAAATAATATTATAAATCAAATGGACCTAATAAACACCAACAGAACATTTCACTCCACTACAGCTGAATTTACCTTTTTTTAAAAACAACCCATGGAACCTTTTCCAAAATGACCATATTCTAAGTCACAGTGTATGTCTTAGCAAATACAAAAGTGTCAATATAATTCTGTGCACCCTATGAGATCATAATGGAATAACATTAGAAATCAACACCAAGAAAATAACTGAAACCACATAAACACATGGAGATTGAACTGTACTCTTTTAAATGAAAAATGAATTAGAGAAGAAACCAAGAAATTCTGGGAAACAAATGAGGACAAACAAAATATATCAAAATCTTTGGAACAGTATGAAAGCATTACTAGAGGAAAATTTATAGCATTGAGTACCCATATTAAAAGAATAGAGGAATTCCAAATAAATAAGCTGGTGCTCCTTCTCCATGTCTTACAGAAAAAAAGAACAAAATAATTTCAAAATCAGCAGAAGGTGGGATCTAATTAAGATCAGAGCCCAAATCCATGAAATTGAGAATAAAGAAAACCACACAGGACCAATGCAACAAAGGATTGGTTCTTTGAAAGACAAATAAGATTGATCAACCCTTAAACAAACTCACCAAAGTAAGAGAAAGAAGGCTGAAATAGACAAAATTAGAGATGCAAAAGGAGATATCACCATAGACACTTCTAAACTCCAGAGGATCATTAAAAACTATTTGAAAATTTATACTCAAGCTGTAAAATCTAGAAAATAATGAAAAAGTTTTAGATTTTTTATGACCTGCCCACGTTTAACTAGAAAATACAGAAAACCTAAACAGACCAGTATTCTCTCTCATGTCCTGAGTGGGTGAGGAAAATTGGTCCCCTCCAGAGGGATGGGCTGGCTGAGAAATAAACGTTAAGAAAATAGTACTATGAAGTAATCACAGGACACAGAAAAGTATGTTTCAGAGTGGGGGCAGCAACATGCCAAGCTGTCCAGACAGGTGGAGCTTCTAAAGAAAGGAGCCCACACTGGTTTATTTATATTAACACATCACAGGAAATTGATAGAAAGATTTTCGCCAAAAACAGGATAGACGTGGGGGCAGGTAGGCTGCCTGGTTCCTAATAGGTCACATCTCTGATGCTGCTTTGTATCTCTTTTGGACAGAACTGGGAGGCAGTTCATGTGCATTGGGCCATCTTGACAGTGGGATTGCTGCTCTAAGTTCCCAAATACCAGACCTTCCCACTCACTGTCTTCAAAGATGAAAAGGTCCATGCACATGTCATGGGTGGCTTCCTGTACAATATCAAATATTAAAATTGAAATAGCAATTAAAAACCTTCTAACAAAGAAAATCCCAGGATGAGATGGATTCTCAGGTTAATTCTACCAGACCTTCAAAAAAGAACTAACACCAGTCTTTCTGAAATCATTCCATGAAATTGAAATGGAGGAAACACTTCCAAATACATTCTATGAAACCAGTATAATCCTGATATCTAAACCAGGCAAAGATGCATCAAGAAAAGATACAGGCAAACATCCCTGATGAACATATATGCAAAAATCCTTAATAAAATATTAGCAAACTGCATTAAACACATCAAGATGTATTATACCATTATTAGGGGGGTTTTATCCCAGAGTTGCATGTAAGTCAATAAATGTAATTGACCATTTAAATAGAATTAAGAATGAGAATCATATGGTTATCTCAATAAATGCAGAGAATGAAATACAAGCACTATTCATTTAAATATGCTAAGGACACCAGGGATAGAAGGACATTTCTCAACATTATAAAGGCTATATATGACCAAGTCAAAGCCAACATCATACTGAAAAGAGAAAAAACTGAAATCATTTCCTTTAAAATCAGGAACAAGAAAAAGATGTCTGCTTTCACCACTTCTATTCAATACAGTTCTCAAAACTCTAACCAGAGCAATTAGGTAAGAGAAGGAAATTAAAGAGATACAAATAGGAAAAGAAGAAATCAAATTATCTCTGTTTACTGATTATATGATCCTAAATCTTGAAGACCCCAAAACTCCAGGAGAAGACATATAAAGCTGATAAATGAATTCAGCAAAGTAGCAGGATACACAATCAACACTCATAAATCAATAGCTATTCTGTACCCCAACAGTGAATCTGCTGAGAAAGAACTCAGGAAAACCATTCCTTTCACAATAACCTCAAACAAACAAAAAAGCCCCCAAACTTGAAAACCAATCTAACCATGGAGGAGAAAGATCTCTACACTGAAAATTATAGTACACTGAAGAGAGAAATTGAAGATCTTATAAGACGGAAAGACTTTCCATATGCTTGGATGGGCAGAATTAATATTGCAAAAATGTCCACGACCTAAAGAAGTATATAGATTCAATGCAATTCCCATCAAAATAAAATTCAGTTCTTCACAAAACTAGATACTATACTTGATCTAAGCCAAAATGCCAAACAGGGATCTTCATATAACTAGAAAAAATAGTCCTAAAAGTCATTTGGAAGAATAAGAGACCAGAATAACCAACACAACCCTGAACAAGAAAAGCAATGCAGGAGGCATCATGACACCTGATCTCATTTATTCTCAGAGCTATAGTAATAAAACAGCATGGTACTGGAATCTAAATAGGCACGAAGACCAATGGAATAGAAGACACCGAATGTAATTCCCAAACCTACAGCCATTGGATACTTGTCAAAAATATGTTGAAGAAAATATAGCCTTTTTAACACATGGTGCCTGGATAGCTAGATATTCATATGTAAAATAATATGAAAAATCTCTCTCTCTTCTTACACAAACATCAAGTCAAAATGGATCAAATACTTAGCAATTAGATCAGAAACTTTGCAACTGATAAAAGAAAACAGAGTCTACGCTCCATCATATAGCTGTTAGCACTGACTTCCTTAATAAGACCCTTAAAACTAAAACAAAACAAAACCAAAAACCAAAACAAAATCAAGAATCAACAAGTGGGATGGCATTAAATTTAAATGCTTCTGCACATAAAAGTGAACACAGAAGAGGGTCTAAAGAACGGAAAAAAATCTTTGCCAGCTACTCCTTCAACAGGGGATTAATATCTAGGATATATAAAGAACTCATAAAACTTAACACGAATAAGTAAGTAACGCAATCAATAAATGGGCAAAAGAACCAAACAAACATTTTCAAAAGAAGAAACATGAATGGCCGACAAATACATCACAAATATTCCAGCATCTCTAGCAATGAGGGAAGTGCAAATTAAAACAACACTAAGATTTTTTTCTTATTCCAGTCAGAATGGCAATTATCAAGAACACAAATAATAGTAATGCTGGCAGGATGTAGGGAGAAAGGTATATTCTTACATTATTGATATAAAGTTAGTACAACCACTCTACAAAGCAGTATGGACATTCCTCAAAATACTAGGAATGGGGGACGGGGTGGGCAGCATGCGCATGGGGTGCCACCATGGCAAAAACTTGTAACTCTTGTTTTTCGATCACAGTACCTTGCCCATTATTTCTCCCCCTTACTATTCTGTGTGGTGTTTGCCTCTCCCTATTCCCAATTCCACCACCCCAGGAAGGTGGGCAGAAGGCCTGCACCTCTCTCAGAAAGTTTATTAGATAAATCTTGGGACAGTTTGGAAGAAGTGGCCAAGAGGTAAGATAGAGGGCTATTCCTTGGTTTGCCCTCCCCCACAATAAAGCTCTGGTACTCTTCATTTTGTGCCACTTGGCTACTGTTATGTAGTTTTGGGGAGCTTAGTTTTAAAAGACTGATTAAAAAACAGCAAAAAAAAAAAAAAAAAGCAAATTTGAAGCGGTTCTCCAGATAGAATTTGTTCTGTATTATTTGTATTAAATATGAGCTTGAGAACGAATCTTCTTACATTTTTTTTTTAAACCAAAGGGTCACAATGAATGCAGCGCCATTGTGTGTTTGTGTTTGTCTTTTCCTGTGTGAAACAACTTTTATGGTGGTGTTACTTTTTATTGTTTAAATGAATATACATTGTTCAACGGTGTTGTTCTTTAGTGTTGTGGTATTCCTTTTTTTTGAAACTGTATAAAGTTTTTCCCCCTCATCATCTGCATCTAATATATAATAACTCATTTGTATAAGGTTTTTAAATTTATATGTAAAAATGTATAAATTTTTTTGTTTCTCTTTTTAATTTATTTTGTCTGTATGAAACCCGGATGTCGTCAAATGGACATTCATAGTTGCATTAAGGATCAGTAACATCAACAAAAGTAGCTTTAAAAGCCTTTATGTAAAACAAGAGTTGAACATTACTGAGGAAATCTTAGCAAAGCTTTCTGAGCAACAGTGGGAACTGCCTGTTTCCCTTTTGAATTCCTATTCAAAAGACCAGACCCCTAGGGGCATGGACCCACTGTGCAAAACTTGATGTGCCAAAATTCCCAGTGACTTTAGCGTTTTTTTCTGTTTTTAATGCTGTACTTTTTGTTCATCATGTTTTGCTGTGATGTTATGTAGGTAGGTTTGTATGTAACTTTACTGTCACCTATAAAAAATGTGTTTGGTAGCAGATTTTCCAAAGCATTTTAAATGAAGAGTCATAAAGACTTAAGGGCCAAAATTCTGTATATTGGATTATTCTTAAATGAAAAACCAGCTGCCACTTTTATGTATGTACACAACATACAAGTAGGCAGTGAATTTAAAAACAAGCAAATAAACAAAAAACCCCAAACACTAGTTGTGATGAAGTTGCAAAATGCTGTATAAAACTGAAAACTATTTAATCAGTGCCATTGTAGATGATATGAAGAATTATAAAACATTTCAATTTTTCCTGGTTTATTAAAATGCTAACTATAGAATTTTTTTTTGTGTGAATCCTTTCAATGTTTCCTAACAGTTGTGAAAATCACTGTTCCATTTTATACTCTAATTCCAAGTTCATTTTTAAAGGCTTGGAAGCCATTTTTGTACTGAATAAATGTTCATGCTCTACAGTATCTGTAGCATGCCATTTTGGATTAATAAAAGAAACAGTATGTACAGATTAAAAAAAAAATAAAACAAACAAAAAACTAGGAATGGAACCACATATGACCTAGCTATTCTACCACTTGGAATTTATCCAAAAGGTATATTTATAGCACCAGGATTCACAATAGCCAAATTATGGAATCACCCCAGATGCTTGCCAATAGATGAATGGGTGAATAAAATGTGATATATATGTACAGTGGAGTTTTATTCAGCCATAAATAAGAATGAAATGTTGGCATTTGCTGGTAAGCCAGACTCAGAGAATCAAGGGTCAAATGTTTTCTCTCATATGTGGAAGCTAGAGCAAAATAAAGGAAAGAAGGTTGGTGGAGTGTGTGGAGGGATTAGATATTACAATGATATAGAGAACATCAGTGGAATAGAAGAAGGAGATCAAAAGAGAGGGATGAGGAATGGAAAAGGGGAGGAAATATGGAATGAATTTAACAAAATCACATTATGGGAATGTATGTATATGCCTCATGGAATTTTACCTTTATGTATATGTAGAAGGTACCAGTAAAAATGAATAAATAAAGGAATGAAGGAAGATCAGTAGAGAAAGGAGAATGCAGCAGGCAAATGGGGTGGGAATGTGGGGGAGAGGGGACTGAAATCAGATTTGACAAATGTATGATTTTGTCAAAATGAACCCAACTACTATGTATAATTATAAAAAGCTCAAATAAAAAATTAAAAAAATAATGTTAAGGCGAAAATCTTTGTAAATACTATCTGAAAAAATCTTAGTGGGTGCTACTTGGGGAAGACACCTAAAGAGTTTCATTATTCTGAACTTTTGGCTTGGATTTGGGAAAAGAGTTGATGAAATGGGCACAATATGAGCACAAGCCATTACAAATAATAACAACCTAAGTACAGAGTGAAAATAAACATGGACATAAATAACAATATTTGGGAATTTCAGCTTATTCAGAAGTGGACATAATTAAAAACTTGCTTTAAAAGCCAAAGCAAATCTAAGTGACAAGAGCAATGCTGGAGGTAACAGAAGACCCAACTTCAAATTATACTAAAGAACTACAGTTGAAATGTTAAGGCGAGATGGCAATAAATCACCCTGTCCATCTTAAAGCAGGATACAGAACCTTTATTCACAGGTTGGTGGTCTGGATTCACCAGCTGGCGGGCCAAGGGTAGGTTGCAAGTCTATACCCTACAACCACCTCCCAGGGTTGAGTACACATTTTATAATCCCTAATGATATTAAAGCATAAATGGCTCTTGCTATGATTCAAAACCATAAACAAACATCAGGAGATCTAATATCATAAGCAGAAAAGGGAGTGAGCCAAAATGTCCCTAGTTGAGTACAAGTTAAAGAATGATAACTAACTTCTAGACAATCAATCTCTGAAAGGGTACATTGTTAAAAAAAATGAGAACCAAAGAGAGGACACTTTTCCATTGTATAAGAGTTGCCATTTTGTGTTGCCAAACATGCTATGCTAAGCAACTGTTGATGGGTACAGAGGTGGGTGTTCCCAGGTGAGAAGCATTTCTTACATGACGTGGAGTCTCAGGGCAAAAATGGAGTCTGTTTGGTCATTGCCCATGTAGCCTGGCTCATAAGAGACAAACCTGTCCAAAACACTGAATAAAATGTAGACCTTTAAACAAATGGTGGTGGGAAAATTGTATTCATAGGTAGAAGAATGAAACTAGATCTTTACCTCTGACTCTGCATAAAAGTCAACTCAATTCCCTTCCAAAGGATTTGTCACTGATATACAGAAATGCCTTTGATTTATGGGTGTTGATTTTCTATCCTGCTATGTTGCTGAATTCATTTACTAGTTCTAGAAGTTTTCTGGTGGAACTCTTTGGGTCTTCTAGGTGTAGAATCATATCATCACCAAATAGTGCTAATTTAACTTTTTCTTTTCCTATATGTATTCCTTTGATTTCTTTTGTCTAATTTCTCTGACTAGTGTTTCAAGAGCTACGTTAAATAGAAGTGGTGAAAGAGGGCATCCCTATCTTGTTCCAATTTTTAGAGAGAATGCCTTCAATTTTTCTCCATTTAGAATGCTGTTAGCCTGAGGCTTAGAGTAGATAGCCTTTAAAATGTTGAGATATGTTCTTGTTTTTCCTACTTCTTCTAGGGTTTTGAACATGAAGGGGTGCTGTATTTTGTAAACTGCTTTTTCTGCATCTGTTGAGGTGATCATATGATTCTTATCTTTGAGTCTACTGATGTGATGAATTACATTTATTGATTTCCTTATGTTGAACCAACCTTGCATCCCTGGGATGAACCCCATTTGATTGTGGTGCACTATCTTTTTGATATATATTTTTTTATTTGATTTGCCAGAATTTTATTGAGAATTTTTGCATCTATGTTCATTAGAGATATTGTTCTGAAGTTTTTTTTTTCTTTGATATGTCTTTGCCTGGTTTTGGAATCATGGTGATATTGGCCTCATAGAATGAGTTTGGAAGTGCTGCCTCTTTTTCTATTTCCTGAAATAAATTGAAGAGTATTGGTATTAGTTCTTCTTTAAAGGTCTTGTAAAACTTGGCTGTGTATCCATCTGGTCCTGGGCTTTTCTTGGTTGGTAGCCTTCTGATGGCATCTTTGATTTCGTCGAGTGATACTGGTCTGTTTAAATTGTGTATATCATCCTGATGAGGAAAACTTCCCCCTTTACAATAGCCTCAAAAAAAATACTTGGGAATCAACTGAAAGAGGTGAAAGATCCATACAATGAAAACTACGGAACCCTAAAGAAGGAAATCAAAGTACAGGTATGAAGACACAAATTGGTTTTAATATACTGTGTGTTCAACCAGAGATATGAAAAATTGTACTCTATATGTGTAATAAGAATTGTAATGGATTCTGCTGTCATGTATAAATTAAAAAAATTAAATTAACAAAAAAATAGAAACTATGAGACTAAA
This sequence comes from Marmota monax, assembly GCF_021218885.2. Classification (NCBI taxonomy): domain Eukaryota; kingdom Metazoa; phylum Chordata; class Mammalia; order Rodentia; family Sciuridae; genus Marmota; species Marmota monax. The sequence continues at coordinate 35,500,534 of NW_026695227.1, forward strand.
TACAAAAGGAAGGTACACAAACATAACACACTCTTTGGCATTTTTTCCCCTGCAGGTTGTAAATTTACAATCTCAAAACTTCTGTGTGTGCATCTGGAATTGAAAAAATGAGTAAAAGTGTGGTAGATGTTGGAGGTCACCAGGTTTCTTACTGTTGGAATGAGGAATTATAGATTAGTAAAGGAAAAGTCTAGAGTGAATCATGATATGGGAATAGGAGCTGGAGACATCAGTGTGAATTTGTCGTAAGGTCAATATAGATAAAGATGGATGAATGGTGAAATAGTATTAGACACATATGTATGCATGGCTTAGCATGTGTATTTTCTAGTTGTTTGTTGAGATATCCTAGAAGCAATGCCACCCAGTAGCAACAAGCACATCTAGCATTCCAACAGTGGTTTCTAATAACATTCCTAATCAAAGAGAAATAAAGAAAACAAACAAACAAATGTAAACAGGAAAAACTGCAAAACTGGCAGTTTTTTATGACCAGGCAGGGAGCATCCGAGAAAAGTCTTAAGGGTCTTGCATGTTAAAGCATAATGAAACTTTTAGCAAACACAACAGATGAGACATTTTAAAGGGATACAGGAATTAATTTGATAGAGCTTCCAATGGTCAAAGCTGCAAAACATAAAGCAATAACTTAAAGAATACAATTTGGGATTATATTTCAAGTCAAAAAATAAGTATGTACAAGTCTATAATAAATAATGGTTGACTAAATAAATAAATGGGCAAGAAGAGACACATTTTGTCAAGTTCTCCAAATCTAAGGAAAGACCTTCCAGTCTCAAAGAGGTAGAACATCTGCCTACTTGAGTATAGGATCCCACAGTGAATTGCTTATAATATAGCATTGCCTATACTATTGCTTATAATATAATATTCTAGTATGGAAGGTGTGGGAATAACTTGATAATGGAAAAACCTTAAAAACACTCTTTCAGCCAGATGATCAAGCTAATATCATTGATAAGCCTTGTTGGTAATATATACTTACTGGTTTAGTATGATGAGTCAGTTCATCTCTCTGGCTTTCAAAACCCATACCTACACTTTATCTATGAGCAAAACATCATACAAAAACGAATGGAAGTTGGGCATGTTGGCACACACAGGTAATCCCAGTATCTTGGGAGGCTGAGGCAGGATGACTGACAGTTCAAAGCCAGTCTCAGCAATTTACTGAGGCCCTAAGCAACTCAGAGAGACCCCATCTCTAAATAAAATATATATATTTTTAAAAAGGGTTGGGGATGTGGCTTAGTGGTTAAGTGCTCCTGGGTTCAATCCTTGGTACTAAAAACAAACAACAACAATAACAAATAAATGGAAAGACAGTGTATAAAATACCTGACAAGTGTTCCTCATTGTTTTTAAGATGATCAAAACAAAAAACAAAAGGAAATCTGAGAAGCTGTCAATATTTTTCAATTGGGGCTTTAAAGGTACAAATAAAAGTGGAATTCATTATGGTACATTCACTATGTACATAGTATTATTTGATCAATAATATTCTACAGTTTTTCCCTTCTCTCATCCCTCATCCCTCTCCTTTAATTTATTTCCTCTACTCCACTGATCTCTCTTTTGTTTTCCTGAGAAACCTCTCCCCTCCTTATGTTGCTCTAGTTTTCACATATGAGAGAAAACATTTGACCTTTGATTTACCGGTTCTGCCTTAGTTCTCTAGGCATCTTGTTCTTCAGTCTCATCCATTTACCAACCAGTGCCATAATTTCATTCTTTTTTATGACTGAGTGAATTGTTATTGTGTGTGTGTGTGTGTATACATATACATATATATATAGTAAAAGTGATCTAAGTTTATTCTTCTGCCTCTGTGAGATCTATCTATCTATCTATCTATCTATCTATCTATCTATCTATCTATCTATCTATCTATATCTTCTATTCTAGTACAAAAGTTATATATATAACTTTCTTCCATTCATTTATCCATTTGATGGGCACCTGGGCTTGTTCTACAACTTGGGTATTGTGAACTGATCTGCTACAAACATTAATGTGGCTGTTTCACTACAGTATGCTGATTTTGTTCTTCCGGATAAATACCAAGGAGGGTGATAGCCAGGTCAAATGTGGTTCCATTCCTAGTCATTTGAGGTATCTCCATACTACTTTCCAATGTGATTATACTAATTTCCAGTTCCACCAACAATGTATGAGTGTACCTTTGCCCCCCCCCCACATTCTCACCAGCAATTATTATTTATTGTCTTCATGATTATTGCCATTTTAACTGAAGTGAGATGAAGTCTTAATGTAGTTTTGCCTTGCATTTCTCTGATTGTTAGGAATATTGAACGTTTTTTTCAACTATTGACATTTGGATTTTTTCTTTTCAGAAATGTCTGTTTAGTTCTTTAGCACATTTTATTGATTTTTTTGGAGGGCGTGAGTTTTTGAGTTCTTTAAATATTCTGGATACTACAAATTTACTAACTCCCTGTCAGAGGAGCAGCTGGCAAAGATTTTACATGATTCTGTAGGCTTTCTCTGTATGTTCTTGATAATTTTCTTTGCTGTGCAGAAGACTTTTATTTGCTGCCATCTCACTTATTGATTCCTGGTTTTATTTCTTGAGCTCTAGGGTTATTGGTAAGAAAGTTGGTGCCTGTGCCAAAATATTGGAATGCAGACCCGACTTTTCTTCTAGCAGTTGCAGTATGTCTGGTTTAACTTCTAGATCTTTGATCCACTTTGAGCTGACTTTTGTGCAGGGTAAAAGATAGGGATCTAATTTTATTCTTCTGCCTCTGGATATCAATTTTTCCAGCACCATTTTTTAAGAAGAATATCTTTCTCCAACATATGTTTTTGCCACCTTTGTCAAAATGACTATTTCTGTGTGGGGTTTTCTCTGTGTCTTCTATTCTAGTACACTGTTCTTTATGTCTGTTTTGATGTCAATACTGTGCTTTAAAAAAAACAAACTATGGCTCTGTAGTGTGATTTGAGGTTGGGTAATGTGATACCTACCGCCTTGTTCTTACTGCTGAGAATTGCTTTGGCTATTCTGGGTCCTTTGTATTTCCATGTGAATTTTATAACTATTTTTTTTTTTTCTGGGAAGAATGCCATTGGTATTTTGATAGGAATTTCAGCAAATCTGCAATTACTTTTGGTTATAGGGTCATTTTGATAATTTTAATTCTGCCTATCTAAGAACGTGGAAGGGCTTTCCATCTTCTAAGCTTTTCAAGTTTTTTCATCTGGGTTCTACAGTTTTCATTGCAGAAGTCTTTAACCATCGTGGTTTGGCTTATACCCTTGTATTATATTTGATAGATTTTTTAAGGTTATTGTGAACAGGACTGTTTTCCTGATTTATTTTTCATCAGATTAAATTTCGGAGTATAGGAAATCTATTGATTTTTGTATAATGACCTTGTATCCTGCTACTTTGTTAAACTTGCTTATCATCTCTATGTCTTCTGGTAGAGTTTTTGGATATTCTCCCTATAGGATCATGTCATCAGTGAACATAGGTAATTTGACTACCTCTTTTTCTAGTTTTAACCCTTTAATTTTCTTCTTTAGTCTGATTGCTCTGGCTCAAGTTTTCAATTGCAATATTGAATAGTAATGGTGAGAGTAGACATCTTTGCCTTGTTCCTGATTATTGAGGAAATGCTTTCAGGAATTTTTCTGTTTAGTATGATGTTGGATTTTGGTTTTTCACATAGAGCCTTCCATAAAACTATATTGTATAGGAGTGGTGATTGAAAGTCATTGTCTTGTTCCTGATTTTAGTGGAAATGCTTTCCATTTTTTCCCTTCAGTTAAATGTTGGCTTTAAGATTGTGGTAAGTAGGCTTTATAATGTTCTGGTAAATGTGTACTATCCCAACTTCTTTCAATGTTTTTATCACAAATAGATGCTGGATTCTGTCAAAAGATTTTTTATGTACCTATTGACATCATCATGTGATTCTTATCCTTAAATATATTTACATGGTAATTTACATTTATTGATTTGCACATGTTGAAACAAGTGTGCATCCCTGAAATGAAACCCATTTTTTTAATGTGTTTTCTAAGAAATTTTTAAATTTTAAATTTTTTCTAATTAGTTATATATGATAGTAGAATGCATTTTGACACATTATACATAAATGGAGAATACTTCTCATTTTCTGGTTGTATGTGATGTAGGATTACACCAGTCATGTAATCATCTATACACATAGGGTAATAATGTCCAATTCATTCTACTATCATTTCTACATCCACACCCAGTCCCCTTCATTTCACTTCCCTTTGTCTGACCCAAAGTACTTCTATTCTTCCCTAGGCTTTCCCTTATTGTGAATTAGCATCCAAATATCAGAGAAAACATTCAGCCTTTGTTTTTTTGATTTGGCTTATTTCACTTAGCATAATATGCTCTAATTCCATCCATTTACTGGCAAATAGCATAATTTTATTCTTCTTTAAGGCTGAGAAATATTCCATTATATATATATATATATATATATATATATATATATAATGAATATATATAGTATATATGAATATATATATAGTATATATTATAATACATATATATTCATTATATATATATATATATATATATATATATATATATATATATATATATATATATATAAAGTACAGTGCTGGGAAAACCAGAAATTCATATGTAGTAAATGAAATTAAACCCCTATCTCTCACCCTGCACAAAAGTCAACCCAATGTGGATCATGGACTTAGGCACTAGAACAGAGACCCTGAACTTAATAAAGAAAAAATAGGCCCAAATCTCCACCATATCAGCATAGGAACCAAATTGCTTGACAACACTTCTAATGTACAAGTAGTAAAATCAAGAATCAATAAATGGGTTGAATTCAAACTAAAAAACTTTTATATATATATATATATATATATATATATATATATATATATATATATAACGTTTTCATTATCCATTCATGTGTTGAAGGGAACCTAATTGGGTTCCATAGTTCTGATGTGGCTGTGTCACTGCTGCATGCTAATTTTAAGTCCTTTGGGTATAAATGAAGCAGTGGGATATCTGGGTCAAATATCATTCCATCCAAGTTTTCTGAGGAATATTCATATTGCTTTCCAGAGTGGTTGCACCATTTTGCAGCCCCATCAACAAAGTATGTGTACCTTTTCTCCACATCCTCACCAATACTTATTTTTGCTTGTGTTCTTGATAATTGCCATTCTCCCTGGAGTGAGATGGAATCACAGTAGAGTTTTGATTTGCATTTCTCTAATTGCTAGAGATGTTGAGCATTCTTTTTTCATATATTTGTTAATCAATCGTATCTCTTCTGTGAAGTATTTGTTTAGTTTCTTAGCCAATATATTCACTGGGTTATTTATTTATTTATTTATTTGGTGCTAAGTTTTTGAGTTTTTCATATATCCTGGACATTAATGCTTCATCAGAGGTGCATGTGGCAAAGATTTTCCTTTATTCGATAGCCTGTTTCTTTATGTTGTTGATTGTTGATTGCTGAAAGTGTTTTGTTTGAATTCAACCCATTTATTGATTCTTAATTGGATCTAGGTATATTCCCTCCCTTATCTTATTGAATAATTTGAGGTCTTCTTTAAACATGGATAGAACTCAGCTGAGAAATCATCTGCTATTTTCCTGGTTGGAAGGCTTCTCTTAAAAAATCATCTATTTAATTAATTTCAGCTCTGATCTTAATTATTTCTGATCTTCAACTGATTTTGACATCAGTTCATTTTGCTTTTCTAGTGCCTTGAGTTATAACATTAGAATATATTTTTAGGATCTTTATTAGATGCCTCAGTCTGGCTGGGCACAAAATCACAAGCCACCACACACCTTGTAGATTCAAACAGCAACTCTTTATTCTCGAACTGTTACTGGCACTTTACACACACGTTCTGCGCAAATCCATGTTCTGGGCCAAATCCACACACTCCACCAGGCTCTGAATCCCGGGAACTCAAGGAGTGGGTGCGCCTGAGGCAGCAGGATACGCCCTATTCCCAGCAGGGTACAAGTTAAACCTGGAACCGCCCTAAACCCAAGGAGCGGGATACTCCCTAATCCCAGCAGGATACACCCTAAACCTGGATCCGCCCTGGTCCTTGAGCAAGGTCACCTTACATGCAATGTCACTGCAAATGACCTGGGTTATGCCATGTGTCATACCTACTTGGCAATGGCTCTCAGCAATTAGAATATTTATTTAGAATCTTTATTTAGAATATTTATTAGGATCTTTCTTTCTTTTTATGTTAAATGCAGATACTTAATCTTAGTCCCATTTCTGATAGTATTTATAAAAGGTACACTCAATGTGAATAATATATTCTAGACTCAAAGAAAAAAAATAAACTCTTCTTCATTATTTAATAAATATCAGTTTCTTAGGAAGTCTCTAAAATTCACTATTTTGTATTTTTTAAAAATTAAGATTCTTGATATTATATGTTGTGCAATGTACATATTAGTTGTATAACTACAACTAATATTATATGTTGTGGAAAATTAACTTTAGGTAAAATAACATTCCAAAGGTAAATGTAGATGTCAGACCACAGTGGAGAGTAGCTAACAATAGGATAGGATTTATAAATGCTGAGAGGGTGAACTAGTAGCTAGGAATTCACAGTAATTTTCTTAGAAATGAGTGGAAACCTTTAAATTTATTCTCTGAAGCCAGTATCACCCGATACCTAAACCAGACAAAGACATATCAAGGAATTAAAACTAAGGACTATTATCCTTGATGAGAAAAAATGAAAAAAATCCTTAAGAAAATATTCAAGCTACATTAAAAACTACCTTAAGAAGATTGTATACCACAATCAAGTAGATTTCATTCCAGGTATGCAAGATTGGTTGAACATATGCAAATCTGTAAGTGTAATTCATGATGTAATTACAGTTAGGAACAAGAATCAGATGATGATTTCCATAGATACAGAAAAAATTTTTGGAAAATCCAGCATTTCTTTGTGACAAAAAGACTGAAATGAATTGGGAAGGCAGGAACTTCCCTAACATTGTCCATAAAACCTAAAACCAACATTATACTGAATGGGGATAAACTGAAAGTATTTACTCTAAAATCAGCAATCAGACAAGGATGTTCACTCTCACTACTCCTATTCAATGTAATATTTATAAATCTAGCCAGAAAAACTAGGCACATGGAGGACATAAAAGTGTTACAAACAGGAATGAAAGATGTCAAATTATCACTATTTACAGAGGTTATGATTCTATAATAAGAAAATCCAAAAAGTTTCACCATGAGAATTCTAGAGCACATAAAAAACTCAGCAAAGTGGAAGGATACAAAATTAACATACAAACATCAGTAGCTTTATTACATGAAAGATGTCTCTGTTTAATAAGAGATTAAGAAAATAATTTCAAGTAAAATGGCCTCAAAATATAAAATAAAATAGAACCTGTGAATAAATATAACTAAGAAATTAAAATACCTTTACAATGAAAATTATAGTATACTAAAAAGAACAAAATTGAAGAATTCTTTAGAAGATTGAAGCATCTCCCATGTTCTTGAGTAGGCAGAATTTACATGGTTAAAATGACTATGTTCCAAAACTGATGTACATATTCAATGCAATTCCTTCAAAATACCAATGGCATTATTCACAGAACAATAAAAAAAAATTCCAACTTCAGTTGGAAGAATAAATGACTCAGAATAGCCAAAACAATTCTGACCAAAAAAAGCAATGCTGAAGGCATTGCAATATCCAACTTTGTATTATATTACAGAAGTATAGTAACAAAAACAGTGTGGTACTGATCTAAAAATAGACAGAGATAAATGTTATAGAAGACAGATAAACTCACACAGAAATAGTCATCTGATGCTCGACAGAGGCACAAAACATACACTGGAGAAAAAACATCCCTTTTTATAGCAAATGGTGGTGGGAAAACTAAATATATGTATGCAGTAAAATGAAAACCTCTCTCTTTCTCTCTCTCTCTCCTCTCTCTCTCTCTCTCTCTCTCTCTCTCTCTCCATGAAAGTCAACTCAACTTGAATCAAAGAGATAGTAATTAGAACAGAAACTCTACAACTGCTAGAAAAAAAATCTAAGTGTCAACAGTAGAACATATAAGCAAAAGCAATGATTTTCTCAATAGGATACCTAAAACTTTATTCTGACCACGGAACTATACAGGGAAGTGTTCCTCTGGTGAACAAACTCCCAGGGGGCTATGGGGGTAACTGGCACCCCTTTCCCACCCTTAGAATGCTCTGCAGTTTCTCCTAGGTACTAGTAAGATAACTAATACACAGAATGCCTAGCTGCTGGAGCAATGTTCTTCATGAGGAAGCTCTGTGATAGAGTCTTATCAGCCTTGACCTTGATCTCAGACACTCAGCTCCTGGGAATAAAGGAATTATGTTGTTAGACAACCACAATGTATCACTGAGCCTAAAGTTGTCCACATAACAGTAACTTTATACAATGGACTTTCTTGAGAGCTCTAAAAAGCTCCTAGTATTGCACATTGCAACTTAGTATGTAACTGAGGAATAAGCTACATAATGTTGCTAAATCTGTAACCTGCCTAGTGATACAATGAACAATATGTACTAATGATGTCAATGATCTAAAGTAACCTGTGGATATAAATAAAGCTAGACGCTCACTCTTGCAGCTTTTGCTTTTGCCCCTGCACCTTGCTTCTGTCTGCTTTTATTTTCCTTATCAAAAAAAAAAAAAAAAAAAAAAAAAGAAGAAGAAGAACAAATGGGAGGCTTTAAATTAAAAAGCTTCTGAACTGAAAATAAAACAATCAAGAGCATGAAGAGAGATCTTACAGAATCAGAGAAAATCCTTTCCAGCTACTCCCCAAAAGGAGATTAATATCTAGTATACATAAAGAACTCAAATAATTTAGCACCTAAAACACTGATAACCTAAACAGTAAGTATGCAAATGAGCTAAACAGACATTTCTGAAAAGAAATAACAGTGGCCAAAAAATATATGAAAAAAAATGTTGAATATTTTCAGGTGTTAGGGAAACAAAATCAAAAGCACACTGGTGACTTACAAGTAAGACAAAAAATTTCCCTTAAAATATATTATGAAATATAATATTTCCTTTTATATCTATTTCAATTTGTTTACCAAAAATTATGTTATGATGTTAAATTGAAAATGTGACTTTTCAATGTAGAAATTAAAATGGAAAAGTCCTTTTGTTTCCTACCTAAGCATTCACACAAGGAAAGAGGAAAACTTTTGTATTATTTAAGTCCTATTATGCTCTCTCTTTTTAAAAATCTAGAGTCTCTATGGTCCTTATGGACTTGGTTCTGGAACCTAGACATGTAATAATTAACTTACATTTCCTTCTCTCCCAAAGGTGACTGTCTCCCAGAAGGCAAGAGAAATCTCAATGCTGCAATTATTGGGAAAAGTTACACTGTTATAATAAACCCCAAACCCTTAAGAACACTGAGGCTGATATTTTTGCAGATTATTAGATTCCAGATGGTTTAGGAATCTGAACCTCTACTTACATATCCACGACAATCTATTCTCCTTCCTTAAAAATATATGAGCACCTAAGAATGCAGGAGAGAAGCTATTCTGATGTTTGATTCTTGAGGTTCACTTTATGTAACTATAGAATATAGATCCTGTTATCATTTCAATTTTGGCAGAGCATTATTAGAAAATTCACCTTGATTTTCTCCTGAGATAGACTACATAAATTCTCAAGAAATCAACTACTGAAGGAAAGCATAGTTGAAAAAATACAGATGAGAAAAATAGGTGACATTTCTGTATGACAGAAATTGAAAATTAAGATAATTAACATTCATTTGGGGGAAGAGTTTTATTTTATATAACAATCATCATTTTCCAGTACTTATAGTTGTGACACAGCAATTAATTAACTTTATGTTTACCTTTCTAGAATTAAAAAAAAGGAAAACTTTGGACTCCACTGCTTCATCTTTAACAGATCTGATCAACTACCAAATAACACAAGGTAAAAAGTAACTTTTAAAACACTTGAGCTTTTAGCAAATAATTAGCCACAAACTCATTGTTTGTTTGTTGGCTACTTTGGGAAGAACCTCTTTTTTTTCAGGTAAAATGTCTTAAGCCATACATTTACTAATGTTTATGATGGTATAACATTCATAGGTGATATTTATGATATGGATTTATTAAACATTTCTTTGATTATGCATGCTAATTAGATATACTTTATCCATAAGTATTTATTGATTATTTGTCATTTTCTAGACTCAGAATATTATGCTGATAGTAAATATACAATGAACAAGTTGATTTTGATATTAAGGAAATTGTTATCAGGTGAGGAATAATGAATATTTAATAGTAATATTAAAGCATGATATTTGAAAAAGTTTCATAAGAATAAACCTTGAAAATTAAAGGAATTTAGCAAAATTAAAGGAAGACAAATAAAATATACTGCTTTTCAAAAAATGATACTTCATAACTACTCAGGCTCTCTTTCACTACTAAAGTAAGCCACATCTCTCCAGACCATAAAGTATGACATAATTTAAAATCTTGTTTCTTCATGATAAAGTAATCTGCATATTTAACTTTTCTTAGGATTGGTGCATATTTTATTTTTAGTTTTTAAAACTGTAGTGAATCATGATAACACATTATGCCATTTTTCTCTTTGTCCTATTTTTTTTTCCTCAGGGAAAATATTACATTGCTCATAATTTTCTTCATTTTCTATAAACCTTAAAAAATTATCTGATTCCTTCCCTCAACATAGAATGGTTTAGCCTCAAAAGCCCATTTGCATTTTATTATTATAGAACTGCATCACTCTTGTTTATGAAATTACAATAAAAGAAATCATGGCTACATTTATTGAATACTTTTCTGTATATGGTGTCAAATGATTTGTCTACATACATGATTTTGTATCCACAAGAAAGGTTTGAGAATTTTATTGCTCTTATCTGCCTTTTCTGTTTGGATACTCTACCCAACAAGGTACAAACAGTACTCTACCCAACAAGGTACAACACGGCACAAATGCTCTCTACACAATCAAGAACTCTCTCAAGGTCTAATTCAGAAAGTGAGAGAAGCAGAAGTGGAACCTAAATCTGTCCTAACCTAAAACCCATGCTGACCACCACAGTATTTAATTTTCTTTGCTTTCTGCATGCTCAATTATTATTCAGCTTTTAACTACACAGTAAACATTTATTGATATGTCATTGGCCAGGCACAGAATATATCATGATGACAATGTATGGAGAACAAGTTATGTCCTATGTTAAGAAAGATATTGTTATGTGAAGAATAGTTAATATTTAATATGAAAATATGGTGATAACATCTATTATCCTTGGGAGGTATTTTGACCCAGATGGGAGAATTAGGAAATTTATTTTAAAGATAGGAAAATTTAACATGAAAGCACCAGTAGAAGTCAGGTAAAGGAACAGAAACACTTCCTTTTAAAAGGCAATAGTTTTAATAAACCATTAAGAATGATTAGGAGAATGGATTCTGGAGACAAGTTTCTTAGCCTTGAACTACATGCTGAACCAGCAGGTGAATTTCAACAGACTTTATTTCTCTGTACCTTACCTGTAGACATGGCAATATAAAAGTATTCACCTTACATTATTATTGCATGGATTAAACAAGCTATTATGAAAACCTTAAGAAAAGTGTCTGACATATTTAAAATGCCTTATATATGTTTGCTGCTATTACTATTGCCCATACAGAATGATGGATAGTCCTGAGGGGAAAGAAAAAAGTATACCATGTTCTTAATACAAGGAGTTCAAATCGATTTAAGCTGTCTAATCAATTAATGGTAGTTATGAGGATGAATCAGGATACATAAGAATGCAATTAACAATTCCCTCATATTCATATTTTGTTCAGTGTAAATTTCTAAAGTGAGTCTTCTGAGGACCTCTCTTTAAAGAACTATGAACTGTGAGCTAAGGGAATGCAAGTTTTTCTTTTAATGAAACACTATTGATGTTGCATCTGGGAAAGAGATTGTCATATTTGTAATTGGTTGTGCACACCTTTTATTTTAGTGAGTATACAAATTTAGTGGATATAGAATTCAGTTTCCATGACCTACAAAATGCAATTGAATATCTTAAATAATTAAAAAATACAGTCACTTTATTTATATCTGTTAGTACTATACATCAAACCCACAGGTTTTCCTAAATGTGATTACTAAAGACCCCAATATCTCCAAGTCCAGAGTACCTAAAGTGCTTCCTGAATGAAATTCATCAAATTATTGTGCTCTCTTCCTGTTACTGCTCTATGATACTGAAATTATTATCTAAACCAAAGGGGGAAATATGTAGATAGTGGTATTTGCCTATGTGAAAAGTGGTTTGGTAGAATTCCATTACAAGCACAGAAAAAATATTCTACCACTCTAATAAGGGAAAAAAATTAGATTCAAAAATCATTAGGTTGAATTCTATTCAAGTCACAGTTTGTCTATGAGGATAAAATTAATAATGATTTCAGAATAATCTTGTAAATCTAAATACTGTAAGATGATTTATAATGCTAAGATAAAAGCTAAGAGTGTATTTGTTTACTTTGCTTATGCCTCTCATCAGGTGTCTTCCATGGGTGACAGGGAAACAAGCAATCACTCAGAAATGACTGACTTCATTCTCATAGGCTTCAGGGTGCGCTATGAGCTCCATCTTCTCCTCTTCCTGATATTTCTGCTTGTCTATGTCATGATCCTTCTAGGGAATGTTGGGATGATGGCCATTATCATGACTGACCCCAGGCTGAACACACCAATGTATTTCTTCCTAGGCAACCTCTCTTTTGTTGATCTCTTCTATTCATCTGTTATTGCACCCAAGGCCATGAGCAACTTCTGGTCTGAAAGCAAGTCCATCTCCTTTGCAGGCTGTGTGGCCCAGGTCTTTCTGTTTGCACTCTTCCTTGCGACAGAGGGATTTCTCCTGGCAGCCATGGCTTATGATCGCTTCATTGCCATCTGCAACCCACTCCTCTATTCTGTTCAGATGTCAGCACGTCTCTGCACTCAGTTGGTGGCTGGATCGTATTTCTGCGGATGCATAACTTCAGTTCTTCAAACCAGTATGACATTTACTTTATCTTTTTGTGCTTCTCGGGCCATTGACCACTTTTATTGTGATATTCGCCCACTTCAGAGATTATCTTGTTCTGACCTTTTTGTCCACAGAATGCTCTCTTTTATCTTGTCTATCATCATTATGTTGCCAACCATCATAGTCATTATTGTTTCTTACATGTATATTGTGTCCACAGTTCTAAATATTCGCTCCACTGAGGGCCGCAAGAAAGCCTTCTCCACTTGCAGCTCCCACCTGGGAGTCGTGAGTGTGCTGTACGGGGCTGTCTTCTTCATGTACCTCATCCCTGACAGGTTTCCTGAACTGAGTAAAGTGGCTTCCTTATGTTACTCCCTAGTCACACCTATGTTGAACCCTTTGATTTATTCCCTGAGAAACAAAGATGTCAAAGAGGCTCTTAAAAAACTTCTAGAAAAGAAAAATGCTATTCTATGATTCTTATTTCTGTTCCAACAGTTGTATTGTGGCTATAACACCTCTTGTAACCAGTAATGTTATTCTCCCGATCGTGACAAAAATACTCTTAGTATCTTTTTCCAGGTGATATACCCTTGCCAAATATTACTTTTTACCCCTCGGAGACATCATTAATCCTGAAAGTCCTGGATATGGGAGATGTTGTGGATGTTAGGGAAGAATTTTTAACAAGGAACTCTTTTACTCATCTCCAATATAATTTTATTTCACCAAATCAATGTGTATGCCATAGTGTTGAACAATGTTTCCGTACTTTATTATACCATCCAAACAAATCCTGGTTCTCAGAGCTCCATGACTCAGGACTCAAACAGTGAGGAAACTACTTCTCCAGGAGATGAGATAAAAGGAAAAACAGTCTACTGATAATCGGTATCCAACTGAATGCCTTGAACACTGGGAAGGTTGAAGCACATCAGATAAGGCCAAGAAACTGAATTGGAGCTTCAGGAGAGTGGGTGTTGGGTCTGGGGGTAAAATATAAGGGTTGAAAAGACTTGGAATTTCTTGGTGGGGGGAACCCCAGGATCGAAGGGGCAGCCTGTCTGGGGCAGAACCCAGAGGTATTGGAGCAGTAAACTGGTACATAAAAGTCATGGTCTGCCAGCCATGCACAAGGAGCTCAAAACATAAATATGTCTGTGAGAAAGGTTGTGTAAACTTCGACCAGGAGCTTTATATTTGTGAATTCCAGGCAGAAACAAACACAGGAATCCAGCAGATGCCAACTGTGAGCTCTAAATTGAGTCTAGCAAATCTGGAAATTTTTTGGTATGGAGACCATTTTACCCGGGAAAAATACAGATCAGAGAGACCATAGAAAGCCCATGTCTCCCTTTCCCACTCCATTGACTTGGCAGTGAGCAGGATATGCATAGGGAGAAACCAAATAGGGCAGAGAGAAAGAGATTAGTGCTCCAAAAGCAGCTTTGCCTAAGGGTAATACAGATCAGAGTTGATACAGAAAGCCCTCAGCCTCTATCTACCCCTCCAATTGAACCAGGATCCAGCAGCACACAGAATCAGCAGAAAGCAGAAACTCAATGGGATAGAGTGACTGAGCTCAGTGCTTGAAAACACCCTTTGGGAAACAAAAAGCAACAAAAAAACCTCCCTCAGTATCCCTGAAAAACAGAACCCTCGAAGGACAGACTTCCTCAGCCCATGGATGGTGCCCTGTGGAGAGTAGTGGGATACAGCGCTAGATGCATGTTGATTCATTAATGCCCCAAAACCTCCTCATAAAAACACCTGGGGAAATACAGACCAAATCCCTGCCCCTGAGAGCTTCATTTGCAGTGATACATTGTGCAAATTCCAAACAAAACTCAGGAAATCAGGCTGCCAGCATCTTCCAGAGCTCTTCACACCATCCCACTGAGAAGGGAAGCTGAGAAACAGAAAGGCAGTTGGCACAGAAAGCAGACAAAAAAACCCTTTCATTGACTGTTTTGCTATTTTATGTTGTTAAGATTTGATTTGTTTTTGAATGTGTATTGATTAACAAATGATGGACAGTTATGCATTTGTACACATACATATTTGTTTTTGTTGCTCTTTTTAGCTTTTAACATTTCCTTAAGGAAGCTTTTCTTTTCTTTTCTTTTTTTGTGCTCTGTATTTTTTCTGGAAGATTAGGTCTTTGATTAGTATATTTTTGGGTTGACTTCCTATTGACTCTCTCATAAGTCAGTTTTCCTTTGTTTCTACTTGTCTCTTTTTCTTGCCAACAGCCAAACTCTATTGTTCACTCTCTCATTCTTCCTTTAACTCTTTTACTTCTATTGTTAAAATTCTTGTTTTTAAAATATTTTTTAAGGTTTTCTCCTCTTAAAACACATACTATGTCACCCCTGCATATGCCCTACTCACCTCTAGAATCTACAAACCTTTTTCTGCAACCCCATCTCTTCTTCTTTTCCTGTTGAAAAACTATGTTTAACTGGATTCTTATATGTATTCATATATCCTCATTTTTTCTCATTTCCACCATTTTATTTGAAGGCATTTATTTTTAATGGATAAATATTTCAAATACTAAGATGTTTGATTAGTGTATATAGATTTTACTTTTTTAAACTTTTATTTCTATTCTTATATTTTTATTTTATCTTTTAATTTTTTAAAAAATTTCTGTTGTTATTTTTATTATTTCCTTTTTATCACTTATTGTTTTCCTTCAACTCTCTTTCTCTTTTTCTCTGCAAAGAGCAAACCTCTATTGTTCTCTCTTCCATTTTTTTCAAAAAAATTTTACCTCTATTTTTGTTTCTCCTCATAATTTTCACATCCTATGTTACTTCTGTTCTATCTCTGGTCATCCCGTAAAATTGGAAACCCTATATAAATTAACTGTTTTTTTACCATGGGCAATAACTGATCATATTGTTTCTGAGTATTGTAACAATCAAGATTGTAGATTTCAGTGTAAGAGCTATTTTGTATAATGCTATAAATTGTTTGCATCTGTTGTTGTTACTATCTGACTCCCCCTAAACTGTGAGGTACAAGAAATCTTCAGGGACTCTATAATTCCATTATGTAGAAACCCTACTGTCTCAAAATCAACTCGTAGATGGGTAGACATACAAACATCATGAAAAGGCAAGGGAAATTGCCTCAAAAACCCAAAATAAGTCAAAAACACAATCTATTAACAGTATAGCGAAAGAAAATTTGGAGAAGGAATTTAGAATGTTCATGGTTAAACTGATTTGTGAGGTAAAGCACAATATAATGGAGAAAATACAGGTAACAATGATCACTTTAATAAGGAGAGATCATGAAAACAAACAAATAAAAGAAATCCTAGAAATGAAGAAATCAATAAATCAAATAAAACATTCATTGGAAAGTATCACCAGCAGACTAGACCACCTGGAAGAAAGCTCAGTAAAGAAGACAAAATAAATAATCTTGAAAATAAAGTTGAGCATGGGTAAAATATGTTAAGAGACCTTGAACTAAAACTCCAAGAAGTATGGGATAATACAAAAAGACCAAACATAAGGTTTATCAGGATAATGAAGGCTCAGAGATACAAACCAAAGGAATACATAATCTTTTCCATGAAATAATGTCTGAAAATTTCCCAAACGTTAAGAATGAAATGGAATGTCAAATACAAGAAACTTATAGAACCCCAAATATACAAAATTACAACAAACCAACAACAAGGCACATTATTATGAAGATGACTAATATATAGAATAAGGATAGACTTCTAAAGGCTTCCCATGAAAAAAAAAAAGTCAAGTAACACTTAGAGAGAAGTCAATTTGGATCTCACCTTAATTTTCAACCTAGACCCTTAAAATTAGGAGGTCTTAGAATAATATATTTCTGAAAGAAAATGGAACCCAAACAAGAATACAAAACTAAGCTTCAGATTTGACAATGAAATAAAAAATCTTCCATGATAAACATGTTAAAAGAATTCACAAATAGAAAGCCTGCACTACAAAACATACTCATTAAAATATTTCATGAAGAGAAAATGAAAAATAAAAGTGAAAACCAGCAGTGGGAGGAACTACATTAAAACAATAGTCAATCAAAAAAGAAGCAATTTCAAAATAAAAAACGGAAAGAATTCCAAATGACAGGAAACAACAACCATTTATCAATAATAATATTGATTGTAAACGATCTAAACTTGTCAATCAAAAGACATAGACTTGCAGACTGGATTAAAAAACTAGAACCATTTCTATATCATCTCCATGAGATTCACCTCATAGGCAAAGACATCTGCAGGCTGAAGGCAAAAGGGTAGGAAAAAACTTACCATTCACATAGATTTCACAATCAAGCAGAGCTTTCTATCCTCATATCTGATAAAGTGGACTTCAAGTCAAAATTAATCAGAAGGGACAAATAAGGACATTTCATACTTCTTAAAGGAACTTATACATCAACAAGACATAACAATGTTAAATATTTATGCCCCAAACAACAAATCATCTACATACATTAAAAAAACCCTTCATGATCTCAAGAATCAAATAGATCACAACACAACAATACTGGGTGACTTCAATATACCTCTGTCACCAGTTGAGAGATAAAAAATAAAATATTTTTTATTTTTCTTTTTTTTTCCTCTTTTTTTAAAATTTTTTATTGTTGGTTGTTCAAAAACATTACATAGTTCTTGATATATCATATTTCACACTTTGATTCAAGTGGGTTATGAGCTCCCATTTTTACCCCATATACAGATTGCAGAATCACATCAGTTACACATCCATTGATTTACATATTGCCATACTAATGTCTGTTGTGTTCTGCTGCCTTTCCTATCCTCTACTATCCCCCCTCCCCTCCCCTCCCCTCACCTCTTCTCTCTCTGCCCCCTCTACTGACATTCATTTGTCCCCCTTGTATTATTTTTCCCTTTCCCCTCACTTCCTCTTGTATGTACTTTTGTATAACTCTGAGGGTCTCCTTCCATTTCCATGCAATTTCCCTTCTCTCTCCCTTTCCCTCCCACCTCTCATCCCTGTTTAATGTTAATCTTCTTCTCATGCTCTTCGACCCTACTCTGTTCTTAGTTACTCTCCTTATATCAAAGAAGACATTTGGCATTTGTTTTTTAGGGATTGGCTAGCTTCACTTAGCATAATCTGCTCTAATGCCATCCATTTCCCTGTAAATTCTATGATTTTGTCATTTTTTAATGCAGAGTAATACTCCATTGTGTATAAATGCCACATTTTTTTTATCCATTCATCTATTGAAGGGCATCTAGGTTGGTTCCACAGTCTTGCTATTGTGAATTGTGCTGCTATGAACATCGATGTAGCAGTGTCCCTGTAGCATGCTCTTTTTAGGTCTTTAGGGAATAGACCGAGAAGGGGAATAGCTGGGTCAAATGGTGGCTCCATTCCCAGCTTTCCAAGAAATCTCCAAACTGCTTTCCAAATTGGCTGCACCAATTTGCAGTCCCACCAGCAATGTACAAGTGTACCCTTTTCCCCACATCCTCGCCAGCGCTTGTTGTTGTTTGACTTCCTAATGGCTGCCAATCTAACTGGAGTGAGATGGTATCTTAGGGTGGTTTTGATTTGCATTTCTCTGACTGCTAGAGATGGTGAGCATTTTTTCATGTACTTGTTGATTGATTGTATGTCCTCCTCTGAGAAGTGTCTGTTCAGGTCCTTGGCCCATTTGTTGATTGGGTTGTTTGTTCTCTTATTGTCTAATTTTTTGAGTTCTTTGTATACTCTGGATATTAGGGCTCTATCTGAAGTGTGAGGAGTAAATAAAAAAAACTAAATAAAGGGCTGGGGATGTGGCTCAAGCGGTAGCACATTTGCCTGGTATGCATGCAGCCCGGGTTTGATCCTCAGCACCACATACAAACAAAGATGTTGTGTCTGCCGAGAACTAAAAAATAAATATTAAAAAAAAATTCTCTCTCTCTCTCTCTCTCTCTCTCTCCCCCACTCTGTCTTTAAAAAAAAAAAACTAAATAAAGAAGCCATATAAGAGAGAGAGAGAAAGAGAGAGAGAGAGAGAGAGAGAGAGAGAGAGAGAGAGAGAGAGAAGAGAGAAGAGAGAGAGAGAATACCTTGCATTCTATCAGATCACAATGGGCTGAAATTAGAAATCAACAATAAAATTAAAAAAAAATAGAAGCTATTCAAACACCTGGAGACTAAGTAATACACTATTGAATGACCAATGAAGAAATCAGAAATTAAATAAAAAATACTTAGATGTACATGAGAATAGTGACACAACCCATCAAAACCTTTAGGACACATGAAGACAGTTCTAAGAGGAAAGTTCAATGCATTGAGCTCATTCATTAAAAGAACATAAAATCACCTAATAAATAACCTAACTTTACACCCAGAACCCTAGAAAAAGAAGAACAAGCACCAAAAGCAGTAGAAGAAAGAAAATAATAGAAATCAGAGATAGAATTGAAACAAACAAACAAACAAAAACCTCAAGAAATCAGTGAAACAAAAAGTTGGTTAGCTAACAGAGAGAAAACACAATTACTAAAATTCATGACGACAAATGAAGTATCACCGTGGACTCCATGGAAATACAGATGATAATCAGACACTACTTTGAAAATTTAAACTCCAATAAAATGTAAAATCTTGAAGAAATTAACAAATTTCTAGAGATATGACCTACCCAAATTGAGTCAAGGGGACATAGAAAATTTAAATATATCAATTTCAGGTAATGAAACTGAGGGTGACATTAGAATTTTACCAACCAAGAAAAATCCCAGGGTGAGATGGATTCCCAGCTGAGTTCTATAAGATCTTCAAAGAAGAGCTTACACCAATACTCCTCAAATTATTCCATGAAATAGAAAAGGAGGCATCTCTTCCAAACTAATTCTATGAAGCTAGTATCACCTGATACCAAAACTAGAAAAAGACACATCAAGGAAAAAGAGCTTCAGACCAATATCCCTGATGAACATTGATGCAAAAATTCTCAATAAAATCTTGACAAAATGCATATAAAATATATCAAAGAGATAATACTTCATTCTATGATGCAAGTTTGATTCAACATACAGAAATCAGTAAAATGTAATAAACCACATCAAAAGACTTAAAGACAAGAATCACATGATTATCTCAATAGATGCAGAAAAATCATTTGATAAAATACAACATCCCTTCATACTCAAAACATTAGAAAAACTAGGGATAGTTGTTGAGAGCCATGGCCCTGGTCGGTATGATGCCTGGCATTTGCCAGAGGGAATGTTTGAAAAGTGATGCCAGCGAACCATTGAGATGATGATTTGAGTTAAGCTATATATAATTGCTGTGATGCTGGATTGATTGTATTGAATATTTGACCTTTACTTTCGGGCTATGGGGCCGCTCTTGCTGCCTCAGGTGCCCAGTGCTTTGGAGTTCCGTGCTACTTTGGAGTTCTCCTGGGGATTCCTGGAGGGTTAGCGTTGGTTGGGGAAGGTCCTGAGGAGGGATTTCCGGTTGGTGTGGTGTGTGCCTGGAAGGGCTGCGTGGGTGGCGTTCGCGGAGCTCAAGAAAAAAAGGAGTTCCTGTTTTGAACCTACAAGTGCCTTGTGGCAGCTCAGTCATTTTGTGCCCAGTCAGACTGCGGCATTGATAGTGGGAACACACCTCAACATTGTAAAATCTGTGTACACTAAACTCAAGGCAACATCATTCTAAATGGAAAAAAGTTGAAATCATTCCCTTTAAAAACTGAAGCAGGCAAGGATGCCCCCTTTCATTGCTCCTATTCAGCATAGTCCTCAAAACCCTAGCCAGAACAATTAGACAAAAAGAAAAGAAATTAAAGGGATCCGAATGGGGAAAAAAAGAGCTCAAACTATCCTTATTTGCTGATGACATGATTCTATATTTAGAAGACCCAAAATCTCTACTGGAAAGCTTCTAGAAGCCATAAACAAATTCAGCAAAGTAGCAGGGTATCTAATCAACACTAATAAATCAATTTCATTTCTATACCCTGATGATGTGCCAGTTGAAAGAGAAATCACAAAAACTATCCCTTTTATAATAGCCTCAAAAAAAAAAGACATTTGGGAATCAATCTAACAAAAGAGGATAAAAACCTCTCTATTGAAAATTATAGAACACTAGGGAAGGAAATTGAATTAGACTTCAAAAAAATGGAAAGATCTCTCATGTTCCTGATAGGTAGAATTAATATTATCAAAATGCCATACTACCAAAAGCACTATACAGATTTGATGCTATTCCTAATAATATCCCAATGAATTTCTTCATAAAATTGAAAAAATATCATAAAGTTCATTTGGAAAAATAAGAGACCCAGAATAACATAATCAAAGTAATCCTTAGCAAGAAAAGTGTTGTAGGAGGCATCACAATACCAGACCTTAAAATATTTTACAGAGGTATAGTAACAAAAATGGCTTGGAATTGGCACCAAAACAGACCAAAGGAATGGAACAGAAAACACAGAGACACACTCATATAATTACAATTATTTCATCCTAGACAAAGACACTATAAACGAACTTTGGAGACAAGATAGCCTCTTCAACAAATGGTGCAGGGAAAACTAAAAATCCATATGTATTAGAATGAAATCAAATCCCTCTCTCTCACCCTGCACAAAACTCAACTCTTAGTGGATAAAGGACCTGGGCATTCAACCAGAGACCCTGTGCCTTCTAGAAGAAAAAGTAGGACCAAATCTCCATCATGTTGGCTTCAAAAGTGACTTCCTCAATAAGACTCCAAAAGCACAAGTAACACCAAGAATCAGTAAATTGAATGATATCAAACTGAAAAGCTTCTTCATAGCAAAAGGAAATAGAGATGTGAATATTCTACAGAATTGGAGAAAATCTTTACCACCTGTACCTCAGATAGAGCATTATTCTCCAGGTTATACAAAGAATACAAAAAAACTTAACACAAAAAAGTAAATAACCCAATAAATAAATGGGCAAAGAAATTGAATAAATACTTTACAGAATTAGAAATATGGTCAAAAATATATAAAAATGTTCAACTTCTCTAGCAATTAGAGAAATGCAAATTACAACTACACTGAGATTTCATCTCACTGCAGTCAGAACGAGAATTATAAAGAATACAAGTAACAATAAATATTGGCAAGGACGTGGGGAGAAAAGTACTCTGATACACTGTTGGTAGGGCTGCAAATTGGTGCAGCCACTATGGAAAGCAGCATGGAGATTCCTTAGAAAACTTGGAATGGAACCACCATTTGACCCAATTATCCCAATCCTTGGTTTATACCCAAGAGTATTTAAAACAGCATACTACAGTGATGCAACCACATCAATGTTTATAGTCACTCAACTCACAATAGCCAAACTACAGAAACAACCTCGGTGTCCTTCAATGAATGAATGGGTAAAAAAATGTGATATATACACAATGAAATATTACTCAGTCATAAAGAAGAATGAAATAATGGCATTTGCCAGCTGTCCGCAAAACACTCACCTAAGCATGAGGACACACATAGGTTGAATAGAAAAGGTGTGAAAAAGATAATCCATGTAACTTCATGTAAATTATAGCCAAAGAAAACAGGAGTGCCATACTTAATATCAAACAAAATGGATTTTAACTAAAAAAGTGGTATATTCTATGTGAGGATTAAAAAAGTTCGATTCATCAGGAAGATAAAACCATTATGAATATATGGGTACTCAACATCCCCATACACAGATATGTGAGGCAAAAAATGCAAAAAGAAAGGAGGGAAAAAAAAAGAACATCACAAAAAGAGTAAGAGACTTCAATACCTCACTTTTAATAATAAATAAAAATCTAGACACAAGATCACTACTGAGGGATGGGGTTGTGGCTCAGTGGCAGAGTGCTTGTCTAGCATGTATGGGGCACTGGGTTTGACCTGGAGCACCACATAAAAAATAAATAAATAAAGTAAAAAAAAAACAACTAACTTCTTAAAAATAATCACTAAGGTTTAGAATAACACTGTGGAGTGAATGGACCTACCACACATTTTCAAAACATTCCACCCAATAACAAAAAATCTATACCTCTTTCTAGAGCATGCAAAAAAACATTTCTCAGGACAGATTACTCGTTAGATCACAAATAAGACAATAAATTTCAGAAGATTGAACTAATGCCATGTATATTTTCTGAACAAAAGAAAGGAAAAATTCTTGAAAATGAAAATAATAAACTCTTGAGCAACAAATGCATAAGATAAAAATAAAAAGGGAAATTAGTATTTGGAGAAAAGCAAAAAAAATGCTAAAATTTATGGCATGCTGAAAAAAGAAGCACTGAAAAGAAAGTTTATAGGTAAAGTTTATAAAAATGTTTACAGGCTAAAGTCTACACTGCAGTAAGGTGTCTGGCGGTCTGCAAGTTGGCAGCAAGATCACCTGGGAAGATGCCAGGGGCAGTGATGGCAGAAGGCACCTTCAGTTTCAAAAAGTTGCTGAATCAGTGCAAGAACCAGGGGCTCAAGTCTCCTGGAGGAATTGCTACACCCCCAGTGTATGGTCAGCTTTTAGATTTGTATTTGCTCCACAATGACACAAATAATGCAAGATGTCTTTGGAAAAGGATACCACCTGCTATCAAATCTGCAAATTCTGAACTTTGGGGAATTTGGTCAGTAGGACAGAGGATCTGGGAGAGAGATTTCCCTGGGATCTATATGACCATCTGTGTCCACCAGTGGCAAAAGTTAGTCCAGCCAATCATGGAAGCACTTAGACATGCTACTAGGAGATATGCACCTTCCTTGAGGATTTTTGAGGTTGTGAAAGTTATATTAGAAAAAAGGATGGCAAGCTGACTCTGTTAGGAGAATGGTTCTCCCAGAAAGCCAGTTGCAGATTCCCTGGATGTTTCCTGTAACAGGTTTATTTTTTTTCCAGAGCCTGCCCCAGTTCCACCAATCCTTAATGAACAGCAATTAGCCAGACAGACTGATTATGTGGCTCTCCTTGAAAATTGATGCACCATTCTGAGTTCAGCATCCAATTCAAATCTTATACAATGACAAATATAGAAATGTAAAATGTTCATTTTACTGGATGGATTATTAGCACCTCAGCATTCTTACTATGTAATTAAATACTGTATATATATATATATATACATAATATATATATATATATATATACATAATATATATATGTATATATATTATATATATACACACATACACACATATATATATATATATATATATATATATATACACATACACACACACATACACACTTTATGCTATATAGTTGTTAAAAGAATTCTCATGTTGTAATATTTAACAATTTGGTTGGAGCCTATTAGTATTATGCAGTTAGTTTATATTTCCTGGAGATTCATAATAACTCAAGCTCTTCTGCTTTGTATAGAAGAGTACGGAGCTTTCCAGGCACACAGCCCCATCTGCACCACTGTTTGGATAGCCACAGTGATGCGCTTGGGCTGCAGCAGTACCATGCCCAGGACCAGAACCTGAATTCCTGGGATTGTGATTCACCCTCTTTGGAGAAAATGTTTTCTTTTATCCCAACCTATGGAGAATCATTAATAGATACAGAAATATAGCTAAGGAGCAAATTGATCTTTTTCTGAGTAAGCCAGTTTGTTAGTGTTAGTTTTCTTCCAACAGTGTGAGTACCTTAAGTTTTGGCAGTGGAGGGCTTAATGGGAGAATGCGATGTTCCTAAATATTAACTTTGGACATCTTCTTTCAGAAGAAGGGTAAGATTAAGGGTACAGTGCTTTGTGTGGGGAAGGAAGCAATTGTCATAAGTGTTCCAACTTTCCTCCATCCAATATTTTGCTTACATTTATACCGTGGTTCACGTCAGGCCTTTTGAAGACATGCTAAACAAGTCTTCCTTCTTTATGTGACAACCCTCCAAATATTTGAAGTTGTTTATTGCATTCTTAGTTCATTTATTCTGCATTTGTTCAATAAATATTTAATTGAATTCTTGAATTGTTTCATCTGAGCTGGTTTTTAGAGTTTTCACTACTTTGGTCTTTCTGTGGATACTTTCTAGTTTGTCATTGCCTCTCAAAATAAGAATTTCTTAATTCAATGGAAATGACATCCATAGTGAATCTATGTAGCAAAAATTACATAATTTATGTTTTCTTCTATTTTATTGGGTATTTCAGTTTTTCTTATCCATGGAAATTGTAAATTGCCATTATATTTAATTATGATAAGGACATCATGTTGTATTTGAAATGTGTTTTACAGCTGAAGAAATGGAAATGTAAGAAGTCAGAGTCAATAGGGAGAGTTTGATGAGGCCAGGGTTTTAACTTCCAAATGTTAAGTATACATTCTTTCTATGAGCCTTGTTTTTTTTTTCTCATAATTTTAAGCTTTTAATTAGATAATAAATGAACAATGAAACCACACAGACATAACATTTATGTAGTAATGTTAAATAAGACCATGTACAAATAAATGTGTAAGCCATCATATTCTTTATAATTACTTTGAATAGCACTGTCACATCATTATATGGCATATGTTTGTGAAAGATGCTTAAGACTGGTTGGTAATTTAGTTTTATCTTGGGTTTTCTTTTAAAATAATGAGAGAATATTTATACATTTACAAACAGTACTTCTGGATGATAATGTTGACTCTAAACTTGAAAGCTATATACTACATCAATCCTGTGGACTACAAATATAAACCTAACTTATTTAATCCTATGCATTCACATTTTTCAAAAGCACCCTCATTTCTTTCAAGTTAAATACCATAAATGGTTCTTATAAGGCTATTGTGGACACAACATATTCAGTAGTTAGGGGCTGATTTTACATGACTATCCAATTTCGATTGAGAGCTAAAAGTCAAATGGCATTACAAAAAAGATAAAGTCACTAAGCAGCATAAACAAATTTTCAGGTAACCCAGCTTCTAAAGCTTTCATCATCCTAGAGCCCCACTCCACTTCTTTTTGCTTTTACTTACATATTCCTGTCTTTTCAAAAAGCAAAAATATATGTAAGTTCGCCAAAATTCTGAATGTCACAGTGTGTACAGCACTGAATGAGAGGAGCTTTGGCATTGGGTATTAGAAAGTAATTTTCATTACAGATGTTTTTTTTTTCATTCTGGGTCAAGGCGAGGTAAAACAGGAAGAATAAAATTTTCAAAAGCAGAGTCTTGATTTATGAAGTATCCAGATAAAAGTGCATGAGCATGCTGCAAAGCTGCCTTCTGCTGGGCTGCGATATGCTGCTGTTCTGCATGATCCCGGAAGTCCTTATTAAGAGCGGGTCTGGAGAGTGCAAGGCTAGCTCCAGGATGATTTGTTGAAGATTGGTTCTGCATAAGTAATTTTTGTTTCTCTTTGTCCAGTTCTGCCAAGATTGCAACTCTATTTGTGTTTTGAAAATCTTGTCCTGAAGGGTTTGCTGCCATTTTCCTGTTTTCTGTTTCAATTATATTCAGAGGCAACAGATTAGCACTTTACATTCACCCAGGACACCTTGGCACTGGGGAGGCCTCTCTGCGGATTGCAGCTGTCAAGGTGGAGTGAACTTTGTTTTTAATGGCCAATTGGAATGGACCCGAAAGTTCATTAGTGGGGTTGGTTGATTAAACAATGGTGTGGAGAGTGGAGAGCAGCTCTAAAGGGCTGATGATGGGAACACCAGAGGATACAATTGAGCAGGAGCCTCAATACTTGGTTATTTACCCAGCCTGAGGTGCTTAAGAGAAAGAAGCTCACTAAATAACACTCTCCTTAAAAAAGAAGAGATAATCATCACAGTAAATGAGGACAGATACAGACAATAAGAAAAAGCAAAGGAACAAACCACTCCAAACAGCACACAACACTTTAACAACTGATCCCATTGACACCACTTCAGAAGAAATGGTGGAGAAAGAAACAGAAAGTTCATAGTTAAAATGTCCAGTGAATTAAAAAAAGATGTAGAAAACAAACTAATAAGAAAATATAAGAAATTAATGATCATTTCAAAAAGAGGTAGAGATTTTGACAAAGAACCAAATAAAATTCTGGAAATGGAAGACTCAATAAACCAATTTAAAAATTTGGTTGAAAGAATCATCATAAATTATACCACATACAAGAAAGATTTAAGGCCCTGACAAAGTATATAGTCTTAAAAATAAAGTCAACAATAAAGAAAAAATGTTAAGAGTCTATTACCAAAATATTCAAGAAAAATGAAATGACATTAATAGCCCAACTGTAATAATTATTGGCATAGACTAAGTCATTGAAATAAAAACTAAAGGAATGTAAAACTTTCTTAATAAAATAATATCAGAAAATTTTCTAAACCTCAGAAACAAGATGGAAATACAAACATGAGAGGTATACAGAAATCCAAATAGGCAAGATCAAGAAAGATCCATTCAAGGCATAGTATAATTAAAATGGCCAATGTACCTAAGAAGGATAGAATTCTAAAAGCTACAATAGAAAATTGCAGAGCACATTTAGAGGAAAGCCTTTAGAATTTTTACTGATTACTCAGTCCAGATCCTAAAAGCCAGGAGGGCTTGAAATAATATATACCAAACCCAACAAGGTAATGGGTGCAAATACAGTTGCTGTATAACCAGAAAAGCTATACTTCACAACTGAAGAAGAAATTTTAAAAATTCCATAATAATCATAAACTAAAAGAATTTATAACCATTAAGCCAGCATTAAAAATCATTCAATAAAATGTTTCATGCAGAAGAATTAAAGAATTTAATAATAAACATCATATGTCGCGACCCCTCGCCGGCAAGGGAAAACACGACACAGGATTTTTCTTTCAGCAGTTTATTCAGGCCTTGATTCAAGTATCATCTTCTAGTGACCCCCCGCCGAGCGCCCAAGCACAGCCTAATAAAGCCTCCCGCATACCAATCCCAAGCTGCCACGTGGATCTCTCTCATAGGGTGGGAAGGGATTGCGTGCCAACTCTCCAAAAAAGGAGTTGTTTATCACAGGCCACAGTGGAAGCCGGCGCCATCTTCTAATGGCGGCCACGGTCTATAAGAATGGCTTACCACAGTTCCCCCTTCTATTTTATATAACAATGCAGGCGAAAGTAGAGGTCCTATCCCACTGTGCAGAAGTGGCTGCAGTGTATGTTTCAGTCCTAAGGAGGGCCCTTCCCTAGACCTGGTCCCATATCAGCCGACACCTTTTTTTGTAGGGCGGGGCGTGGACGTCAAACCCGCATGCAATAGGACATGCTTTCCTTGAGGTCCGTTGAGGGATCACTCAAGTGCAGTGCCTTGCCTCGCATCCTGCATCGTGATGACGGTGAGAAGTAGGATAACACAAGTACCCTGGTAGTAATGACAAAATTTAAGTTGGCAACACAATCCCTAAGCCCCAGAGGAAGGTAAAGAGTCTGTAGCCGAGAAGAAAGACCAATCCTGAAACCCATCTGCGTGCAATGGTAACAAGACCTGCAGAGTGCAAGGGCTATTCTGCACTGGGAGAGAATAAGGAAGAGGACATGCCAATCCCAGTGCAATGTGAAACTAACTTGGGGTGCAATGGCCATGCCCAGAAATCACTGTTTAAGATGTGCAAGCCAGATTTGTGGAGAAATGCCATTTTCTAAGGCCGCAAGAGCTTGTACGATCATAGCCCTTTCTTGCGCATGGCGAGTTTTAAGGCGACAGAGAAGCCACAAACAAAGCACAACACCGAACCAACACACAGCACCAAAAATGCCCACTCCCACCCATTCCTTAAAAAAGGAAAAGGCAGAAGATAGCCAACTGGTGAATTGACCCAAAGTCACTGGTTCGACACGGGTACTATTCAAAACAGCAATCTGAGTTAGTTGAGACTGGATCAAGTTTTCTGCTTCCATGGACCAGGTTCCGGATAGATACTCTCCGATGATGCGGGAGGCATTTCTGGAATCATAAAATCTGACAGAGGTTATACATAAATGTGCACGTTGATCAATACAACCCAAATGTACTAGGTCAGACAATTCCTCAACTTGAGCTTGAAGCAGATCTATCCTTTGATTAGCAGCCAGAATCCCAGAAAAAATATATTGATTAATTCTACTTTGAGATTCAAGTATGGTGGATGTTTGTTGAATAACCTGATTAATAGTGGCAGCAGTTTGTACTTGGCTGGCCATGGCTACTCCAGCTGTAACTGCTGCAGCAGCAGACACTGCCACAGCTGTCACTATAGCTGCCGTAATTCCAAAATCTCTACGGGCTCTAATCAGTTCAACAATAGGAAAAGATTCTGGATCTGCAGTAACCGGGATCGAGACAAAAGTTAGAATTTTCATAACCACTGCCGTAGTCCAGGAGCCATTCCAACACTCAGACAAATAACAGGTAATATTAGAACAATTAAGCATCCCCTGTGATGTATCATTAGCCAAAAGAAACAGGAACGGAGATTGGAGACAGACTGCTGCGGAGGGTAATATAGCATTAGATAATTGTGAATTATTTGCAGAAATTTTAAGCCTCCTACCTCGCTCCGAGTCTTGGGTACTGCCAGAAACATTAAACAGCCAACTTTGGACTCCTAATATTTCCCTGGGGAAACACAAGCACGGACTAGACTAGCCCAATCTGAGGGAGTCGTGCAAAATCTAGTAAGTCCCTCCACCTGAGTGAGAGTGAAAGCGGCATCTATGCCATAAGTGCGGACAGATTCTGCCAAGGTTTTAATTATCTTAAAGTCTAAAGGCTCATGATATCTTCCCCTGTTATTGTCCTGAAATACAGGGTATGCAAGTCCCATATCTGTATTAACTGTCCTCCAAACTTGTGCATGAAAAGATCTCCCGGAACCTTGGCTCCCCCCCACATACGGAGGTGGGGCAATCGGCACCATATCTTCTTCTAGGTATTCTACCTCCTCCTCCTCAGAGTTTTGTTGACCGATGTTAACTCCCTTCCCCTTCTTACAGTAGGCCTGTGTGCCCTGTGTCTCCTTTTTCTTCTTTTTCATTTTTATCTTATGTAGTTGTTGTAACAATATATCAAGGTCCTCAGAAGTCTCTGAGTCGCTTGTGTTCTCAGGCGTTTTTAATTCGGTCAAGTCTGGGTAGAGCCTTCTCCTATTTTTATCTTCAGGCTCTTTTGCCTTCTCACTACTGTTACTTTTAATACTCTCTGCCACTTCACTACATGATACTTCAGATTTTTCCTCATGCAGTTGCTCAAGAATAGCTTGACCCTCACTCACAGCTTCCTGGCATTTACCATCTGTTATACATCCTCTAACTAACTTCCAAAGTGGTATAACACCACCCTCTAAGGTGCCTTGCTCACGAGCGAAATCTAGATCTTTCCCTAATTTGTCCCAGCTGGGAACCGTAAGACTCCCTGAAAAAGCAAACCAAGGAGCCGCTATATCAGCTTCTCTTAAAAACATCTGCAAAGTACTCTGCTTTATCTTAAGTCCTTTTGAATGTAACAACCCATCCAGGGCCAACAAAATTGGGCTTGAAGAGGTAGCGCCCGTAATGTTTTTAGAGCTATAAAGAAAGTGAAAGTACAAAAATCCCCGCTCTCTTCCTTTTACAGGGGAGCGTTCCGTTCTATGAATTCCCCGCTCTCTTCCTTTTACAGGGGAGCGTCCCTTTTTCCCGCTCTCTCTCTATTTACAGAGAGAGCGCCCCGCTATTTGCTTGCGGATTCCCACTTTACCTGGGAACTTACCGGTGCACCACCCTGACTGCTGAAAGTTCTGGATCCTGGGTTCGAGGAATATAATTCCCCGTTCGGGCCACCAACTGTCGCGACCCCTCGCCGGCCAGGGAAAACACGACACAGGATTCTTCTTTCATCAGTTTATTCAGGCCTTGATTCAAGTATCATCTTCTAGTGACCCCCCTGCCGAGCACCCAAGCACAGCCTAATAAAGCCTCCCGCATACCAATCCCAAGCTGCCACGTGGATCTCTCTCATAGGGTGGGAAGGGATTGCGTGCCAACTCTCCAAAAAGGAGTTGTTTATCACAGGCCACAGTGGAAGCCGGCGCCATCTTCTAATGGCGGCCACGGTCTATAAGAATGGCTTACCACAATCATAACTAGTGTATGGTTGGATATCACTAGAAGAATAGTCAATAAAGGAGAATGAAGTCTCAACTAAGCATTAAAAATATGAAAATGACAGGAAATAAAAATCATCTCTAATAACACTAAATATAATGGTCTTAACTCTCCAATAAACAACATAGATTGGCAGATTAGATTAAAAAATAAGGCCCAATGATATGTTGCATAAAAGAGACTCACCTTACAGGCAAAGACATTTGCAGGTTGAAGGTGAAAGGCTAGAAAGAGATATACCAAAACAAGTAGGAGTGATTATTCTCATATCTGATAAAGTAGGCACTAAGCTAAAATTAAGCATAAGAGACAAAGAAGGTCACTTTATTTGTTCAAGGGAATTATCTAGCAAACAAATATAATAATTATAAATATTTATGTCCAGATATATATGTACCTGTACACATAAAACAAACTACTCAATATAAAGAATCAAATAGATGATGATACAATAATATGGGTGATTTCAACACACCTCTCTCATCAATACATAAGTCATCTAGACATATTAAATGAAGAGTTTTCAGAACTAAAAAATGCTATTAATCAGGGCTGGGGTTGTAGCTCAGCGGTAGAGTGTTCACTTAGCATGTGTGAGGCCCTGGGTTTGATCCTCAGCACCATGTAAAAATAAATAAACAAAATAAAGTTATTGTGTACAACTTAAAAATAAATATTAAAAAAATGCTACTAATCAAATGGACCTAACATATATCTACAGAATATTTCTTCCATCAATAACTAAAATTCACTTTCTTCTTAGATATACAGGCATCTTTTTAAACAGACCATATTTTATGACAAAAAGCAAATCTTAAAAATAATAAAGAAAAGGCTGTGTGAAGTGGCCTTGGATGATGATTAGGGCATGAGGACTCCATCCTCATGAGCAGGATTAATGCATTATAAAAGAGTCAGCTTAACCCCCTTTTCTGTCTCTTGCCCTTCTATCTTCTGCCATGGGATGATGCAGTCAATGAGCTCTCACCAGATGATGGCACCTTGATATTGGACTTAGCCTCCAGAATTGTGAATCAAATAATTTCTGTTTATTATAAGTTATCCAGGCTGTAGTAGTCTGTTGTGGTAGCACAAAATGAACTGAGAGACCTGGTTTCCCTAACTATTATGTTGGTATTTTTGTGCATGCATAGTTTTTCAATCTGTTACATCCTAAGAGGGATGAACACAGCAAAATCTTATTCTGACATTATGTTTTTTCTGATAGAATTTCCTCTAGAGCTTCTCTTAATTAAAATGCTTGGTTAATATGGGAAAATATTTGGCTAATATGGGAAAATAAAGCAGTTTATGTATTTTCTTAAATCAAGGAAATATTTATTAAGGTGAATTGAGTCTTATTATATTAGAAAGGTTGAAGGAACTTTTTTGCCTGATACTGGTCTAATGACTCCTTACATCATTAATTAACAAGAAGAGGCTACCATTGGAAGTATGATGTAAGAACACAGCTTAATAGTTATGATCCTTGGGTTAAATAAACATAAGCAAAAAGATAGAATTATTTCCTCATCCACTAAAACAGCTTCTCTAGTATCGGGGATTCAATGCTGTTTGATCCTGGACAAAAGGCAAAAATCACAGGAAATGTGGAACACATTGAGACAATTCAAACTCCATTTTAATGTCTGGAGGACTGGAAAGGGGAACCTCCAGGGAATGAAAAGTACTGGGGAGATAGTGAAGAAGTATGTGAAAGAGTGAAGTTGTTTATGATTTCCAGGCCTTCATTTTGAGCTGTGCGTGCATGGGTATGATAAGGAAAAAAAGTATGAAAAATCTGAAGAGAAAGTCAGCCACCCTGATCTTAGAAGGTTCACTGGTTATGTGGGATACACCTAAGTAGTGTCATAATGCACAGAAAATGGAAAATATATTGAGACCACTATCTTCAGAAGGCTTTTCATAACACATGGTCTAAACTCAGATTAAGTTTCTAGTAAAATAAAAATGTCACTAGCTTCTATAGGATGAAAGCAACACTCAATAGTCTAAAAATCCTGTAGACATGTTCAGGACATAATCCCAAATTACTTGACATACAGCAAAATTGGAAAATTAGAATTTTCATGGAAAAAGGCAATGAACAGACAACTGAAAATGTCCACCACAAATTTGGTAAAAGCCAAAAGCCAAAATATTCAATAAATTCAACCCAAACCAAACAGGATAATCCTCAGAAACTTATTCTTTGACACATTATAAACTGTGGAAACCAAATGACAAAGAAAAAATATCTTGAAAGCAGACATAGCAAAATGTTGGGGCTGGGGTTGTAGCTCAATGACTGAGTGCTGGCCTAGCATGAGTGAGGCACTGGGTTCGATCCTCAGCACCACATAAAAAATAAATAAAGATATTGTGTCCATCTACAACTAAAAATATTTTTTAAAAATACAGATATTTATTCATCTACAACTAAAACAAAATGTATGTGTCACCATTAGACTAGCATGACTGAACCATTAAGGGAAGTTCCTCAGAATGAAGGAAATGCATATAACCTAGAACTAGGATATACATAAAGGAATGAAAGGACCTGAAAATAGTTCATATGTGGTAAATAGAAAATGCATTTTTATAATATAAAAATTTTATTTGAATGTGTATACCCCAAATTTAAACATTATACTGTGTATTTCTAAATGTCTGAAGAAAAAAAGTTATTGAAATATAGCAAAATCTGGAATGTACATTTTTATATCACATCATTTATCAAATAATTTGTTATTTGGTTACCATTTAACTGGAATTCTTAAGCACAAAAAATGGTATATTGCTTGAGTAGACTCTGATAGCCAAACTGTCAAAGAAAAAAGAAAACTCTTGAATGATACCAGAGGAAAATGTTAAATATAGATATTAGAGAACAACAATTCTAATAACTGTGGACTTCTCATCAGAAAATATGAAGGGCTGGAGACCATGGAACAACCTTTTAAACATGGGTAGAAAGAAGATCAAACAAAAATGCTCTATCTGGGAAAAGTGCGCTTTAGAATTGAAGGCAAAATAAAGAACTTTTCTGGAAAGAAAAGCTAAGAGAATGCATTATGCCAAATTTATGCTGTAAGAAATGCTGATGGGTTTTCTTACTTTGGCTAAAAGCAAATGTTATCAGAATAAAATAGGATCTCTAAGGATATTTTGAAAAGCACTGAAATTTTTTAAAAATATGAATAAATTTTTAAGATTCTCTCATTTTTTGAAATGCTTATGATTGTTTAATGACCAAACTGTAAAATTGTGCTTTGGAGTTTATAATTTATCTATATATACATATTGCAATTGTAGCTTAAAGACAGTGGCAATATGAATAATGCACCTATAAGGTTGTAAAGTTTCTATTGTCAACATGAAATTATGTACTACTAACACAAATAGTCTGAAAGTATATATTTAGTCCTACAGTAACCATTAAAAAACAATAGAAGTAGTGGTATCAAAAATTTAATAGTTTATTAAACAGAATTCTAAAAACTAATGAGTATTGAATGTTTCCAAATTGAGATGGTAACATTTTTTTGGTCATTGATTCATATATAGGAGATGCAGAATGGTTTTAGGATGCCATTACTATGAACTAGTTGTATTATTCATTTTTCTTTTGCAGCAGAATTTTTAAAAAGTCACTCGTCAAAAAAATTTGTACAATATCATGTTATCATATGAATGAGTGAACATGATAAGAATTAAGAAACACTGGATCTGTAAATATTTGAGGAATCTTCCAGTAATAAAAATAATCTATTTATGTTTTATTGAATTATACAGAAATAATCTACTTTCTTGCTCTGTTTGTTCCACTAAAGCCCAGTATTTGTAATAAAATTTTTCATAATCTGCATCTTCTCATTGTATATTGTT
This sequence comes from Marmota monax, assembly GCF_021218885.2. Taxonomy (NCBI): domain Eukaryota; kingdom Metazoa; phylum Chordata; class Mammalia; order Rodentia; family Sciuridae; genus Marmota; species Marmota monax. The sequence goes on from NW_026695227.1 coordinate 35,535,661, forward strand.
GTAAAGCAATATTCTGCTATTACAAAATATTTTATAGTGTTTTAACATGTCTACTACAAGAGACAAATTAAACTTATTCTGTTATTAGTGTGGAGCCAATACAACAAAAATATCAAAATTCTATGAAATCACACAATTTTATAGTGGAAAGGCTTGAAAAAATTTACGTCGATTTATTTTTTCCCCAAAATGCTATTTGCATAATCTTTGTGTATTCTGCTGTAGCAGCAAACTATTTTCTTATTCATTTTTTACTCCATATTCTTTATTGGTGCACAGTAATTATACATAATGGTGGGATTTATTATTATATATGTATACATGCAAACAATATGACTTGATCAACATGGTTCCCTAGCATTTTCCCTTTTCCTCCTGTGGTCCCTTCCCCTGATACCTTTCTTCTACTCTGCTGATCTCCCTTCAATTTTCATGAGCACTTGTTCATTTCCTATTGGCTATGGTTGCTTTTGCACTACAAATGCAGTTGAGGAGGTATGACGTTAGGGTATTTCTTTCTCTTTGACTCTGCCCTTTGGAGTGTTTTCTCTCTCTCTCTCTCTCTTTTTTTTTATCATTTGGTGGGAAAACCCTACTGTGATTCTCACAATTATGAGGATTCTAGACTTTTTCAATAACGCTTGTGTGTCTTGAATCACAGTTGGTGGTAAGACTGTCTGCTCTTTCTAGCTATGTTACTTTCCCCATTTTTTATTTCACTGCTTCTGTTGACTGTTATTTATGCTCTCTATTAGTTTTCCTTAATACCAGCATGATAGATTTACAATACATGTATGAAATGAGTCACTAAAAGTAAGGATTATAATCCATCAAGTTTCAATATACTTTGGTATAAATTTTGAAAATAGAAGAATCAAATTTCTCATCCAATTGTGCTTGCTTTATGATTTTATTCTGTAAGGAGGTTAATTCTCATGTTCTCCAGAGAGCCCTTATAACTTTCCAAAGGTCTGATAAGTTTGCTAGTTAATAATTTTTCTCTCTTTTTTTCTTCTTTCTGCATTATGGAACAAAATATCTTACTGAGGAGAGAGAACTTTAATCCCTAGTGATTATTTTGTGGAGGGATTGCCCACTACTGTTTTTCCCTCCCCATGAGGGAATATCTCTCAGGATTCTTTTAATGTTTATTTGTTAGTTTAATCAATGACAAAGTGCAGTAAACTTAAACACAATAATAAGAGATAAGCCACGATTTTTGCTAGTATTTTTTTATATTAGCAAGTTTGAGTCATGTTCTGAACAGTGAAGAAATGCAATCTGTTGCAGAAAAACTTCCTACTAAACAAAGGTTTGCTTCTTTCTTTTCATGTTTTTGTTTGTGAATATACTTAATTTCACATAAATGTAGTATTTCAAGGTAGAAATAGTATTTCATTCTTGAAAATATGTCATATTTAATTTGCTTATTGTTCCTACCCTTTCTTTAAATGAGGAATAGAGAAGGGAAGCTTTACATTTCTTAATTTTTTTCATTACTTCTACCAAAACCACTATCTTCTTAATGTGAGCTATGAATTTAGGGAAAACATGCAGTTCTGTGGTTAATATGCCCTGCCAGAGGTAATTTTAACTTTTCTTCTCTCTTCTAAAATTCATTGGTCATATTGATAACATTTACTTATTTTCAAGAATGCAGACTACTGGATTTAGATGAAAAATCCAATCTACCTTAAAATCATGTCAACTTTACTGAAACCACAGCAATAATGCAGTAAAAAATTACAAGTTACATTTTATAAGTTTACTATTTAGCCTATTCATTACAATCGTGGTTTATATAAGCATACTTATAAGTTTATACAATTACAAAAAACATTTTCATATTGAATTTATTGTCAGTTTCCCTTTCCACTTCATGATAGATTATTGAATAGTAAACTGCTATGCTGCTTAATCTTAGTATAACACTAAGTCACTTAAATATGTTTTTCATATCTCAGTTTATGCATTTGTAAAATTAGAATTAAAATATTTTTCCTTCTGTATCCCTCCACTGTATTTTAAGGATATTTTATAGTAATAGTAGTAAATATCCTAAATATAATGGAAGCTTGTTTAAATATACCTTTTTTCCTTTTGTACTTTTCATTTGTGGAATCTTAGGTTGTCCTGTGTGTTCTACATCCACGTGCAAAAGATTGCATTTGTAATTAACTTTCTTCTAAAAAGAAAGAGGTCTGCTCAAGTTTTAAAAATTTTCCACTTGTATCCCTATATTCAAAAAGAGTAAAGAAGGAAGAAAGGTTAAAGACAAGAAAGGAAAGAGAGAAGAGGGGAAGGGAAAGAGGAAAGAAAACGAAAGTAGGATTTTCTTGTGTTTTGGAAATACAAGTAAAACCCACAGTTTTTAGCAGTGTTGTACAACTAAGATTTATGTCACCATTATTTTCAGGTCAGTGTATTTGGAAAGGTTTACCAAAGTAAACTCTTCAGTAAGACTACTTTCAATAGTAATATAATTTTTATGTTCATTGGCGTTTTATGAAATATTGGGAACAATATGATAAAGCAACTTTCTTCCATGTGTTACCATTTTTGATCACTCATTTCTTTCAATTTCACATCCCTCCAGTTCTGTTCATATCTCAGTTTTGAAGGATGAGCTGAGTAGGAACTCCTCCGAGGTGACTGAATTCATTCTGTTGGGATTCAAAACCCCTCCAGAGCTACAGATCCTCTTATTTCTCGTGTTCTTGGTGATCTATGTGGTCATCGTGGTGGGAAATGTCAGCATGATAGCGGTCATTAAGATGGACTCCAGACTTCAAACGCCTATGTATTTCTTTCTTAGAAACCTGTCCTATTTAGATGTCTGTTATTCCACAGTCATTGCTCCCAAAACTTTAGCAAACATCTTGAACAATGAGAAGAAAATTTCATACAATAGCTGCGCAGCCCAATTTTTCTTTTTTGCCTTGTTTGTCACAACTGAAGGTTTCCTTCTGGCTGTGATGGCATTTGACCGCTTCTCCGCCATATGCTCCCCTCTCCTATACCCTGTGCACATGTCCCAGAAAGTCTGTGTTCAGTTGGTAAGTGGATCCTACATCTGCGGATGCATCAACTCCATGATACAAACAGGTTTCACTTTCAGTTTGCGTTTCTGTCAAGAGAACAGACTGGACCACTTTTTCTGTGATGTCCCAGCCCTGATCAAGATCTCATGCGTTGACACCTTTGTGAATCAGATTGTGCTGTTCGTGCTCTCTGCTGTCATCATCATCACCACCACCACTGTCATCCTGGTTTCCTATGGGTACATCCTCTCCACTGTCCTCAAGATCCCCTCGACCCAGGGAAGGCATAAGACCTTCTCCACCTGTGGCTCCCATATTGCAGTGGTGAGTTTATTCTATGGATCTGTGTTCTTCATGTACGCCCAGCCCGGGGCCATCTCCTCACCACAGCAAAACAAGATTGTAGCTGTATTCTACACTCTCATAATACCAATGCTAAACCCTCTAATATACAGTCTGAGAAACAGAGATGTGAAAGATGCTATGAAAAGAATATTATGTGGGACATGGTCTTCTCTGTGATATTTGGGAAACCATTGTATATTGGACAAAAGTTGTTTTCCAGTGATTCTAGTTACTCTAGGTTTTGTAAAATGGCAATATGTCAAAGGCATTTTTATATAGAAACAAATGCCATTTTCTAAGTTTGATAAAATAATATTTCTAATAATATAGGTTCATGACATTATTTTATTTACCTCAATTACATAAAAGCTTTTACATTCTAATTTTATGATGTGCTAATATATTTTCATTTTAATTTTAAGAAGTAAATATTAGAGTTGTCACTATATAAACATTAACATAATAGTCAATCTCTGTGTGTTATTCTTTATCTTTTTTTACAAGATGAAGCACATTGTGTTGATGATAAATGGAAAGTGAAAGATATTATGTAGAATATTTTTGAGTTAAAGGGTTAATATTTCTCAAAAATCCAGACTTTATTCAAAAATACATTCTGGGGACTCTCATTCAGAGAGTTACCATGTCTCTAAAAAAGCTATCATTCAGGAAGTCTTTCTTCATATAGAAATTGTGACAATAACATTATGTAAGGTTTTATTTTCCTCTAATATAAATTATTGCATCATATAATAATGAAAGCTGATACATGAAGACAACAGATTTTTTTTTTTAATTTTTAAAATTTGGGGTACCAGGGATCGAATTCAGGGTCACTAGGCCACTGAGCCACATCCCCAACCCTGTTTTGTATTTTATTTAGAGATAGGGTCTCACTGAGTTGCTTAGCACCTCATTTTTGCTGAGGATGGCTTTGAACTTTTGATCCGCCTGCCTTAGACCCCTGAGAAACTGGGATTACAGGTGTGTGCCACGGTGCCTGACCCATAGATTGTATTTATTACCATTTTTGAATGAGGAAATTGAGGTCTCAGGAGCTTACAAAGCTTGGTGGGGTTAAACTCAACACCAGTATGGCTCCAGTATTATCCAAATTTATTATGTACATTACAATGCCTATTGAATAGTGTAAAATTGCAATTGTATATTCTAGCAATAGTTGTTCTTGAATGGAGGTATAGGGCCAGTCTTGAAGCATAATAAATTTGATCCTTTTTCTGTCATTTTTGGTATAGATATTCTGTTTATATTTTCTTTGTAACATTTTAAATAATTTTGGTATGGAGCACTATAACATTGTATGTAATTTTACTTATTGTCCTGGCAATATTTATTACATATACCTATCCCATCAAAATCAAAATTTTTAATATTATTAAAGTTTTCATATATGTTTTAATTAATAGAAAAAGTTTTTTTAATTACATGATCTAGATAGAGGCACTAACTCAAGTTTCCCCCCCATCATTAGCTAGTTTTTCTAAAACAAAGAGAAGAAAAGATTTTTGCCCTATTTTTTCTGCTTTTATTTATTTTTTCTTTAAAGATGTATGAACACTAAATAATAACCAAGGCACTTAATTGAGTCAGGTGTATGGGTGGAGTAAGTCACTTGCTTTAAAAATATACTCTGGGTGGCATGTCACTGTTCTGGCGGGACAGAAAATTTGTTTTTTAAATTTCTTTTCCTCTAAATGTGGGTTTTAACCAATCCCATTGTGGCAGGATTTAAAATTCTTCTTAATTGGTATGAATGATTGGATTTAGGTAGAAGAGGAAAGCTTGGACTCCCAAGACTTCATGAGTTCCCTAAATACTCTAGTTCAACTTGACACTTAACTCCAGCTAATTAAAATGAAGTGATATCATATTTTCAAATTTTATTGTTATCTCAGGAAAATACATTTCAAAAACAATTCATAATAGGATGGACTGTCAGGCTAAAGCAGCATCAAGAAATTACTGGTCTTCTTAGTAAATAGGGCCTAATTTATAACAAAATTCCTAATATATCCTAATTGTCCTTTTTTCAGTTTATGAAATTTATTGTTGTGATCATATAGTCTATATTTGTACAAACTAGATCCTAGTTTGAGTTGCTTGTGTTATTGATTTGCTTGTATTATATATATATATATATATGTATATATATAATATGCATATAATGTACAATACATGTATATAATATATATAAATGTATAATATAATATATGTATATAATATATATAATGTGTATGTATTTATATATAGTATGTATACCTATATATTTATTTAAAATTGACACATAATAATAGTATATATTTATAGTGTACAGTGTGATAATATGATAATATGTAAATGGTCAAGTCAGGATTAGCGTTTTTCTCTTTTTAGACAATGTCATTTCTTTGGGTTGGGAAGCTTTCAACACTTCCTTTCTGAATCATTATAAAATATATGTGGCATCATTGTGCACTAGAGTCACCCTACTCTGAAGTACACTAGAATATTTTATTTCTGCTATCAAACTATATTTTGGTACTTATTAATGGATACCTCAGTTGTCTTCATATCTTGGCTACTCTAAGAGTGCTACAGTAAACATGGGAGTGCAGATATTTCTTTGAGATGCTGATTTCATTTTTTTAGATATATACCCAGAAGAGCATCTGAATTATATGTATTATATGTATTTTTAGTTTTATGTGGAAATTCTCAGCATTTTCCTTGATGACTATATTAATTTGCATTCTCACTGAAAATGCAGAAGAGTTTCCTCTTGCTCTACCTCTTTACCTGCACTTGTTATTTTTTATATTTTGGATTATGGCTGTTTCAACTGGATGGTCATCTTTATGCTGCTATCATGTATTTGTTGGAATGGGATTTAGTGACTGAAAGAGCTACATCTTTTTAAAAAATTTCTTAGTTAATATTACTAGGTTTTATTAATGTCATAGAGTTTCTATATTTAAGAGGTGAAATTTTTAGCAAACATCTTTCTACAGATTTTAAATATTTGTTGCTATTAAATGTCTTTATTAGCTCATATTTTCTTAAAAAATTAATAGTGCATTACTAGTTTCTATTTTCTAATGAATAATCATAGGACACAGAAAACATTAAAAATTACTATATATTTATCTTGCATATGTTTAATAAACTTTAATTCTATCTTGAGGGTTTTAAAATTAAATATCAGATTTAAAGCCTATTAGGTAAACGATCAGTTTTTGAAGACTTTTTTTTTTAATCAGCACTTTCTGAAAGAATTGATATAAATTAAAAATACTTTATATATATGCCAGGTACTGTATGAAGTGCATATATATTTCCTTAATCTTCAAATCATACTTATAGTAAAGGCAACATTATATATATATATATATAAAGTGTGTGATTTAAATATTTCACAAGTTTATTAATTATTTCTTAGAAAAACTTAATCATGTGCTGAATTTCACATTGCCAGTAACAAAAAGGGCCAGGACTGACAAGAATACAGAACTTTCCTACTTTAAAGTCACACAGATAAAAATTATGTGGCAGTAGCTCATGAAACTTTATCCTCTCTGTGGATTGTAAAAGGAGTTATTATCTCAAATGTATTTAGAATTTTATTAAAATCTCCCTAACTTTATTAATGTTTTGCTTTCTTGATGTGTCACAAGCTGAATGTGCTAAAGTAATATTTGTGGATTTTTGGTCATCTTTGGTATAATAATTCTTTGCTTCACTATATTATTTAATATATATAATTTACTTATGTATTGTATTACTATACATGCATTTCTTTGTTACTATAAGTGCATTAGACTTTATTGAATATCAATATGATACTTATGATAATTTAAAATATTATATTGTATATTTTATTAAAACTTTGATATTTAATTTTTAATATGATATTTTATATCTGTACCTGTTTCAAACTCAACTCTTCTGCCCTCTGCCACTCCACACAACAGACATTTTATTCTTAAATGGAAGGCATTCATCTTGTTTAACTAATTCTAATGATATGTTGTTTTCTTCAACCTTCTACCCTTACTACCTTAGTTCTCTGCTCCTTTTTTTGTATGCTACTATTAAAATAATGATTACATTGCTTTCATCTTTGAGTGTTATAAGCCTAAATCATACACTTGTGTTCAAATATAGAAATTTATCCTTTGTTTGAATCTCTTTAAATCATTCCACTTATAATGCAGTTTTCTTAATTATTTTAACCACAGAAGACAGCCCATATAACTTTACCAATCATTAAATGTAATTTAGAAAACTCAAGAGGAAAAGGAAAATGTATTGAATTTATCCATTATCTATCTTATGCTTTAATTTTCAACTTTTTTTTTTGTACTGGGTATTGAACCCAGGGTTGTTCCACCACTGAGCTACATCATCAGCCCTTTTTATTTTTTTATATTGAGTTACCCAGACTGGCCTCAGAATTTGTGATCCTCCTACCTCAGCCTCACAAGTACCTGGGATTATAGGAGTGCACCATCACACCCAGTTTCATTTTTAGTTTTTTAATGTAACATCTTATAACTGTGACTTATAAATTGAGCTTTTCCTCTTTGGGCAGAAAGGGAATTTTCTCTAAAGAAGGATAATATATCTGTTAACATTCATTGTTATCTCCTCTAAATGAGAACAGTATATTATTTTCATTCATTGTTATAGTCTATAATTTTTGTTTACTTTTGTCAGTTTTAGTATTTTCTTTTTCTTTCTGTGTTCCTTTTATGTTGCTGTATGCTGTTACTGAGAAAATAATATTTTTTCATTGACTCAGTCTTTGAGAAATAAAAGCCCATATTCCATCACTTGTGTCTTTGTTTACCAATTAACAGCCACATTTTCACCTTTTAACTTTGAAGACTCAACATATGATCATAACTCATCTTTTATGAATAATAGGTGTTTTGAGTCTTGAAAAAATATGCTTTTAAGTTGTTCTTTTACTAATGAGTGATGTGAGCACATAATAATATTTTTTCTAGAAAATTTTATAATATCATTTAATAGATGAGAAATATGAAGTCATCAAAATTTTATAGCTACTTAAATATTTATGCTCCATATGTCCACGTATAGAAAAACATTACTTTAAATACTAAAGGTCAAATTACACTTAATAGAATTGTGCTTCCCTATGCTCTTCCATTCTTTCTATTGTGCTTTTTAAAAGTGTTGTATTTATTTATTTCTGTTTCTTGCAATAGCAGGTGAATGTCTCCTTAGTAAACACTATGTCTTATTTTCACTGGATATTTTTGGTTGTTAATAATCTCTTTCTGATTCAATTAAATTTTTTCTTTCCTGTAAACAGATTAACACTGGTGTGTGTGTGTGTGTGTGAGAGAGAGAGAGAGAGAGAGAGAGAGAGAGAGAGAGAGAGAGAGAATAAGAGAGAGAGAGAGAAAGACAGAGAGAGACAGATTATAAAATACGACCAGGTTAGAAAACAAATAGAACGTCTGGAAACTAAATTAAAGTTTAAGACTCAACATTAAAATTTTACAGTGTAACTTTTAGTTGAAAAATGAAATACAGGTGAAGTATAACTGAGGAAAGAATTAGAATCTTTACAAAAACCCAGCAAAAAGAGATAGAGAAATGACACAGGATTAAGGTCATGGACACTGGTGATGGTGTGAGAGAGTCTGCAGTAGGTCCACCTGATATCACAGAATCTAAGAAAGAGTGTAGGTGGATGAAATGCTCCCAAACAACACACAGTAAATAAATATATCTAGGAAGGTACCAGAGTTAAATGTACAGTACTAAAGACAAAAAGAAGCAGCCAGAAGGAAAGAAAAAAAAGGAAAATAAAAAAGATAAAAAGCAAAACAGATGGCTGAGTTCTCAAAGGAAACATATTTTCTTAGAAAACACTGATATGATAGCATTAATGCCCCAAGACAAAATAACTAAATGCCTAACATTGTACATGGGTGTGTGCGGCCTTGAGTATTAAGAAGTGCAAAAAAGAGTTGATTTCAAGTAAGTAAATAAATCCTGGGAAACTTTATGACCAACCATCCTTTTCCAATGCAATCCCAGGTACTTGGAGGGAGGGTTATAGTAAAAGGTAAATGTGAATGCAAGAATAAATGCTTTGTAAAAATGATAAAGTTATATATATATATATATATATATATATACACACACACACTCACATATAATATAAAATTGAATATACTGAATCATAAAGTGTTTCTTAAGTTTAGAAGATGGCGTTTGAAATGACATCATTCCCATTGGAAACATATAATATTCCAACTTGATTTACACCCTTGCCAAGAGCAAGTATCAATCATACTTTAAAAATTTTGTGCATAGTCATGATCATGATATTGAGTCACTTCATGGTAGACTTTTCATTTTTCTGATTTTATAGAGTGTTTTTTTCTGTATCTACTGAGATGATCTAATAGTATTTTATCCTTTCATAGTATTAGTGCAGTGAACTGTATTAGTAGATTTTTCAAGAAATAGTCCTGAGATTGTAATCAATTTTGTCATAATGTACTATGTTATTCAGATACTCACAAATGCAAATTCCCAATGTTTTAAAATGCTGCTTTAATATGACATGATAAAAATGATCCAAAATTATTACTTTCCTAAAAGAATCTTATTGTTATGAAGTGAACGGTGGGGTTTCAGATATACAGAACCGCTTGGGATTTCTGGGTCCCTAGAAGCAAACCTGCAGTTTTCTGCCATCTGGTGGCTGTTATTCACTGTAACCAAATCTAAGATGAAGATTGGATGCTGTGACAGAACACAAAACTTTACCACAAAGTGTGAATTCAGACGATTTCCAAGTTACTTGGCTTTCCATCCCCATCCCTTTGTCCTGAGCAAGGCAGTTTGGTTGAAAATTACAGGAATTGTGGGGGCCCTTCTCTACCTCCTTGTTTCCCAAAAAAGTTGTGCAGAATCGTCAGCCTTGTTTTTCTTTTCCTTGTTTTGCTTTTTTTTTTCTCACTAAAAATAAATCCTGTAAGATTTTACCCCCAGAAAAAGAATGAAGAGAAGATGGAAAATATTTGCCAATTATATTCTATGTGGATTATCCAGAGTTGGCACTTTCGCAGAGTTTTACTGAATTGCATTTGGGATTGTGCCCACATTCATCATCAACACAGAATGTTATTTGATTTCCTCATTCTAACCATGACACATTTTGGATTCAAGCTAAAACATTAAAACATAACGACTTTCTACTCCTTTTTATTCTGAAGAGGAGATTGTAGAACGTGGAAACTATCCCCTCTTTGAGGGCTGGAACTGAGAAGAGATGTCATCTGGACAAGTTTATTGAGGGAAGAGTGTTGACTATTGATTCAATTGTGATTGGTTGACTGAAGTGGTGACCATCAAAATATTAACAGCTTGATCAGGAATTGATATTTACAAACATGTCAATAAACAAATCAGTATTATAAAATAGTGCTTTTTATGTTAATAAACTGCTTAATGAGTGATAAACATTTTAGCACAAATCATTTAACCAAATCATTTTAGGAGTTTCCCTGTAATCTACTAATTTTTACAAATTGTTGGGGATATTTTTGGATTGACTTGCTATCATCAAGTGCTGTCTGAGCCACAATTTGATGCAAAAGGACTGGCCTAGGCCAAACTGTTACAAAAGTTGTGCCATTAAGTTGAAAGTCATCACATGACGTGGTGTTTGAAAAACACTTTTTTTTTCCCCCCACAAAACTGTTCATAGTGCTGAATTTTCTCCAGGCTTCTGCTATATTAATCTCAGTATTTAACTTTATCTGGCTTCTTTAATGCTCTCTGATATGTTTCCATAACACCAATAATTATGTTATTCAATAAGTCACAAAATCATTTTTGCAATGGCAATTAGATGTTTTAAATTTATTAATCTTTGTTTACCTTCAATTAGAAAAAGTACACAAATATATCTTTGGCCAAATTTCTGTCTCCATTAGAAAAGTTCACTATATTTTAAAAATTCTTATCTAATTTTTCTCTATATACTTTGCTTTTCTTCAAAATCTGCTTAATTTTTATCATATCATCAAGTTATCAAATATAATTTTTGTTTATATTAGTAATTTTAATTTATTATTTGTAAAATTACTATGTATTTTCTCCTTTTGCAATGAAAGTCTACTATCAGAGTACTTCAGAGAAATGGAATAATTAGGATATACAAATAGGAAGAGATTTATTATGTAGAATTGTCTTATTTAAATCAGTGAGGTTGTCTTGAAAATATTTATTATTAAAACTAGTTTTTTAGGGCTGGGGCTGTAGCTCAGTGGCAGAACACTTGCCTAGTATGTGTGAGGCACTGGGTTCAATCCTCAGCACCACATAAAAATAAACAAATAAAATGAAGGCATTCTGTCCATACACAACAACAACAACAACAACAACAAAAATTAAAAAAGAAAAAAAGCTAGGATTTTAGCATGAACTATAAATATTTTAGTTATTTTTTTTAAATTAGTGAAATTCACAGAAACTAGTTACTTAAATTTTAAGATAAAAAGCTTAGGCTTTTAATAATAATTGAAGTCATTCTATGATTTTTATATTTAAAAAAATTTCTCTTTTTAGTAGATAAACATTTTAATTAATTTGGAATATAGCTGGGTTAAAATATTTCACAACACTATTATTTTCATCACATTAATTTCTATTTTAGTATTTACTGTCTAAACTATATAATTAAGATGACAGATTTGCTATTTTCATCTATATTAATGCATTTTAATAAAATATTTTTTATTTTTTAGATTAGCATTTTTTTTGACAAATGGAGAGATGATTTATTGGAAAAAGAACTATCTGTTCAACAAGTAGTACTGGAACATTTGAACATCTCTATGCAAAAAAAAAAAAAAAAAATCCAGACACAGGCTTTATGTCTTTCACAAAATATAATTCAAAATAAATTTAAGAGCTAAATATAAAACACAAAAGTATAAGTCTTCTAGAAGAAAACAGGAGAAAATCTGTATGACCATGGGTATGTTGATGAGTTTTTATATTCAAAATCAAAAGCACGATCTGTGAATGAAAAATTGATAATTTAAATTTTATTGAAGTTACAAATGACTCCTCAAAGATACTGTAAAAAAATAATAAGATACGCCATAGACAAGGAGGAAATATTTGTAAATTCTGATAAAGGGCTTGTTACTCAGATATGTATGTCTATACCTATATAAAAATAAATGAGCTGATAATATGTATTTATAAAAAATATAATAATATGTTCCCTAACTTTAAAAAATTTGAATAATGTAAACATCATCACTTTTTCTTATACTCTAATTCTCATATTTTTCATCTTAACCCATACAAAATTTTTGTTTTTATTCAGTTATTTTAACATAGCCAATCTAGAACTATACTTCTGACTATTGTTGTTCTTCATACAATTAAAATCCTACTGTGATTCCCATATTGAGTGACTAAACTACTATACTTGCTGACACATTCTTGTTTGATATTAATTGACTCAAATTTTATAATCTGGAGCACATTAGTATTGTAATATATCTTAGAAATATTAACTTAATACTCAAATATGACATATGTTGGAAGCATATTCATTCTACTTCAGAAAAAAAATAAGTGTGAGAGCCTATAGAAAAGAGTCTTAAAGAGACCTTAATTTAAAAATAAAATATTTAATGGGACCACTGTTTGTTATCCTAAGTTATGTGACAATCAAGCTAGCTAGTAAGTAAGAATATATTGGTAGATGATGAATTAGCATTGAAAAAAAAGAGCTTGCACTCATGTTTCTAGAAATAATTTTACATTTGCTTATTACTTTAGGAAAGAATAATTAAATTAGCATTTTTAATTACTCTATTGAGTAAAACTTATTTATGAGATTTATTTTCCTGTTTTTACCCCTTGATGAAGATATAATTACTTTATCTCAAACATGGTATGTGTGCATATCTATATGTATACCTGTATCTTCAGATATCTATAGTTTATCATATGTCTATGTATGACATTTATATATGTACCATTATCTATAATACTGAATAGCTAAGTGTGTATTTCCAAATAATAAAGGCACTTTCTTGTCGCGACCCCTTGCCCGCAAGGAAGACGCAACTCGAGAATCTTCTTTCAACAGTTTATTCAGGCCCTGGATATTTCTTCTTCTCTCTCTCGGATGCCCCTCCCAGCCTTAATAAAGCATCCCAAGCCCCAATGCAAAGCTGCCGCGTGGAGCTTTCTCACAGGGTGATGTAAAATCATGTGCCAACTTTCCTAGATAAGGAGTTGTTTGTCACAGACCACAGCGGAGCCAGCGTCATCTTGTAATGGCGACCATAATCTGCAGAAACGGCAGAAGCGGCTCACCACAGTTCCCCCTTTCTGTTTTCTTAAAACAATACAGGCGAGAGTAGAGGTCCTATCCCACTGTGCAGAAGTGGCTGCATAGTATGGCTCAGTCCCAAGGAGGGCCCTTCCCCAGATCTGAGGCCATATCAGCCGACGCCTTTTTTCGTGGGGCGGGGCGTGGACGCGTCTAACCCGCATGCAATAGGACATGCTCTCCTTGAGGTCCTCGTCAAGGATCACTCAAGTGCAGTGCCTTGCCTCGCATCCTGTATCGTGACGATGGTGGACGAAGGGGGATAGCTGAGGCTGAACTGTGGCTGTTTATAACGACAAACAAGTTGACAGCACCCTGAAAGAAAGGCACGGACTTTAAGGTGATAGAAAAGCACTAGTGTGGAAACCCATCTGCGTGCAATGGCAGTAAGACCGGCAGAGTGCAAGGGCTTTCCAACACTAAGAGAATAACAAGGAAAGTCATGTCGATCCCAGTGCAATGTTATAATAACTTGGGGTGTAACGACCATGACAAAGGTTTACTGCTTAAGATGCGCAAGCCAGACTTGAGGCGAGTTGCCATTTTCTAAAGCTGCAAGAGCTTGTATGATCATAGCCTTTTCTTGTGCATGGCGAGTTTTAAGGTGACAGAGAAGCCACAAACAAAGCACAACACTGAAGCAACACACTGCACCAAAAATGCCTACTCCCACCCATTCTTTGAAGAAGGAAAAAGCAGAAGATATCCAATCGGTGAATTGACCCAAAGTCACTGGTTCGACACGGGTACTATTCAAAACAGCAATTTGAGTTAGTTGAGACTGGATCAAGTTTTCTGCTGCCATGGACCAATTTCCGGCCAAATATTCGCCAATGATGCGGGAGGCATTCCTGGAATCATTAAATCTGACAGAGGTTATGCATAAATGTGCACGTTGGTCAACACAACCCAAAAGCACCAAGTCGGCCAATTCTTCTACCTGAGCTTGGAGTAAATCTATTCTTTGGTTGGCAGCTAAAATCCCTGACAAAATATGTTGATTAATTGAATTTTGGGACTCAAGTATGGTAGAAGTTTGTTGAACAACTTGATTAATGGTGGCAGCAGTTTGTACTTGACTGGCCATGGCCACTCCGGCCGTAACCGCTGCAGCAGCAGACACTGCCACAGCTGTCACTATAGCTGCCGTAATTCCAAAATCCCTGCGGACTCTAAGTAGCTCAACAATGGGGAATTTATCTGGGTCCGCAGTGACTGGGATTGGGACAAAGGTTGGAATTTTCATAACCACTGCTACAGTCCAAGAACCATTCCAACACTCAGATAAGAGACAGGTAACACTAGAACAATCCAGCATCCCCGACGAGGTGTCATTAGCCAAAAGGAGCAAGAATGGGGAATGGACGCAGACCATCGCAGGGGGCAATGTGGCATTATATAGCAAAGAGTTGAACGAAACAGATGTAAGTCTATTACCCCGTTCACTCTCCCTAACAGTGCCAGAAACATTAGCCAGCCAACTTCTGACTCCCAGCAATTGAGCCAATGCAGAAATATCAGCTGAAGCCCCCTTCTCATTGGAAATCAGCCATTGAAACCAGGACCAACCTACTCCTGTAGAGGAGTTGGCACTATGGTTAAAGTTATAAACATACCTCTTAAGAGAGGGGGAAAAGGAGAAACCCTTAGCAACTTGAAGTCTCTCCCAAGAATGATCCTGACAAGGCGTAAATGTTGGGGGGAAACCAAGATTAGGGGTACAGTAAGGAGAGGCCTTGAAATGAGTGGCATTGTAAGTACTATTAGAAGAAGGAGGCACTGGGATTAGTACCTTGGAGATCATAGCCAAGGTAGTTATGTTTAAAGCAGAGCTATTTACAGGGGTCCCTGAACCTGATTGCTTCCCTGAAACTACTTGGCTCAGTACGGCATTAATAATACTCCCTGAGACCTGATTGGACCGCAATGGGTCCTCCCAGTTAGTCAAATTTTTGGTCTTAAGGCTAATGCAATTAGCGTTTCCAAGGCTGAAACAGAAAACTCCTGTGAGATTAACCTGAGATTGATTAAAAATGCTCTCCACGTCCCCTCTAGGAGAGGCACAGGGAGCAGACATCTCACATGAGGTAGAGAAAAGAGTGGGGAGGACACTAGAACTACCATGAACCGGCATCGGCATTGGCCAAGCCCGTGCCACTGCCCACCACTGCATTGGTGTCGTCTGTGCCATCGGCACCAGCACCAGAACCAGAGCACGTAGCAGAGTGAAGATCCTCATCACAGGGTTGCTGTGGTATCTCTTGTTGCTGGTCGGTTGATGTCAAGACTCTTCTTGTCAGACGTTCAGGGACCCACAACGGCTCCGTGCGATCCTGGGGAAAAACACATACAGATCCTCATGCCCACGTCAGCACGGGGTCGGGGCCGTTCCATTGGCCCGTAAGAACATCCTTCCACTTAACATAGCCAATCACAGAGGGCTGAGGGGACACATGTCTATCGGCCACAGAGTGACCATGAATATCCAAATTCAAAAAAATTAATGGTAAAGAGAGCTAAGGACAGGCGTTCTTTAGGAGTGTGTTCAGCTCCTATTCCCCCTTTTTGTTTTTGTAAAGTTTCCTTTAAGGTGCGATGAGCACGCTCAACAATGCCTTGTCCTTGAGGATTGTAAGGCAGACCATGAGTAAGTTGCACTCCCATGGTAGAACAAAAGGATGTAAATTGTCTGCCAGTATAAGCAGGTCCATTATCAGTCTTAAGGGATGCAGGAGCACCCCATGCTGCCCATGCTTCTAGGCAATGAGTAATAACATTACGTGCCTTCTCTCCCGACAAAGCAGAGGCATGAATAACTCCAGAGCACGTATCAACAGAAACATGTACATACTTGAGGTTACCAAAGTCAGGTATGTGCGTCACATCCATTTGCCAGACAACCAATGGCTTCAATCCCCGTGGGTTTACTCCATAAGTAGGGGGATGAAGAAATGTGACACAATGGGGACATTGTAATACTATCTGATGAGCATCCGCTCTTGAAATGGAAAAACGCCTGCGCAGTGTTAAAGCATTAACATGGAAATTCTGGTGAAATAATTTAGCCCCCTCTAAGGAGGAAGCCAAGCATATCAACTGGCCTCTAGTGGCTGAGTCTGCACAGGCATTACCCTGTGATAACGGACCAGGAAGAGAGGTGTGAGCCCGTATGTGCATTGGATAAAAAGGAGCAGTGCGGCTACAGATAAGTTGTTGAAGCTGATTAAAGTAAGCAGATACATTATGGGCATTACTAATAGCTCCCACGGCCTCCAGGACTTTGAGTGCTTGTACCACATAAATGGAGTCCGAGATAAGATTAAAAGGAAAAGAACATTGTTTAAAAACCTCAATAACAATTTGCAGTTCAACCCATTGTGGATTACCAGGAGCAAATTGATGCTGAACAGGGGGAGAATCATTAATTACATAAGCTCCCATTCCAGACTTGGAACCATCAGTGAAAATATTAACAGCCCCCGGAATTGGATTGGGTGAAGTTACCTTAGGGAAAATGATGGGATGTTTTTTAACAAAATGGAGTAATGGATGGGAAGGGTAATGATTATCAATATCCCCTTGAAATGAGCAACATAGAATAGCCCAGTTGTCTAGAGTAGCACACAAAACATTAAGCTGAGCCTTAGTATAGGGTATAATAAGAGAAGAAGGTGATTGTCCAAAAAATTGAATGCTTTGGTGGATCCCTTTAAGTGCTAACGCTGCAACAGCATCAGGATAGTATTCTAAAGATTTTCCTGGGGATATATGTGGGTGGATCCATAGTAAAGGCCCATCTTGCCACAGTACTCCAGTAGGCTGCCGCATAGTGGCAAGCACACATAACTGGAAAGGTTTATCACTGTGGAGCCTGCATAGAGTAGCATGTTGTATAGCTTCTTCTACTGTTATAAGGGCTGCCCTAGCCTCTTTGGTGAGGCTACGAGGAGAAGCAAGATCTGGATCACCCTTAAGGGTAGCATACAAAGGCTGGAGCACACCATTAGGAATATGTAAATATCCCCTTATCCAATTAATATCTCCCAGCAGTTTTTGAAAATCATTCAGAGTTTGGAGATCCTGAGTTCTTATGGTGATTTTTTGTGGTTTCAATTTGTCATGCCCAATGATTGCTCCCAAATACTCAATAGAATTCCCCGTTTGAACATTTTCAGGTGCGATACGTAGCCCATATTGAGCTAACAGCTTTACTAAGTCTTTATAGGCCTCATGAACTATCTGCTCTAACTTAGCGGCCAATAACACATCATCCATATAATGAATGATCTTGATGGAGGAATACTTATGTCTGAGAGGTGCGAGTGCCTTCCCCACATAAATCTGGCACATTGTGGGACTATTAGCCATTCCCTGCGGCAACACTACCCACTCAAACCTAAGATCTGGCTCCTCGTGTTTACACGAGGGAAGGGTGAAAGCAAAACGTTGTGAGTCTTTAGGATGCAAAGGAATAGAAAAGAAACAGTCTTTAATGTCAATAGCAATAATATGCCAGCCCTGAGGAATAGAGGAGAGCAGAGGAAGCCCTCTTTGAATGGGCCCCATAAGTTGCATTTGAGCATTAACTGCTCGTAAATCATGCAGTAGGTGCCACTTTCCTGATTTTTTCCTAATAACAAATATGGGAGTATTCCATGGAGAAGTAGAAGGTTGGATGTGACCCAAGTCCAGTTGTTCTTTGATTAAATTATGGGCTGCTGCCAATTTAACCGAGGGAAGAGGCCACTGAGGCACCCAAACAGGCTCCTCGGTGAGCCATGTTATGGGTATTTGAGCCCCAGTGGCCCCTAGGAAAAACCCAGACCAAATCTGTTAAGCTTTTGATGACCTTGCACAGGATGCCTATGCCCCTGTAGATGTTTTCCTAGTTCTAGACCTGGCCTATACCCCATATTTTGCATAATCTGTTGAGACACCGGGGAATAGTCATTACTAAGAGTGAGCCCCATGTCTTTCATCAGATCACGACCCCATAAAGAGATAGGTAAATCAAGTACATAAGGCTGAAAAGTGCCATTGTGTCCTTCTGGGTCCTTCCAAGATAGATGTCTACAGCTGATTTGAGGGGCTTGGGCATATCCCAAACCTCTCAGTGATTGATCGGAGAGCTGCACCGGCCACCCCTTTGACCAGTCCTTTTGTGCAATTATACTACGATCTGCTCCAGTATCCAGCAATCCCAAAATTGATTTGCCTTCTATGGTTAAGTTTAAAGTAGGACGGTCATTCATATCTAAGGACAAATAAACAGAATTCCCTCCAGTAACTCCAATCTCATCACTTGTCCTTGAAAAGGAATCAGCAGGAAAGCGGGTATGCAGACTGGGTAGAAGTAGCAATTGGGCAATCCGGTCTCCTGGGGAAATAGATACAATGCCCCTTGGAGCTTCCACCATAACTTTTATTGCCCCTACAGTATCAGGGCTAATGACTCCAGGAAAGACATGAAGACCTTGTAAAGTAGAGGATGCACGTCCAATTAGCAAACCTACAGTGCCAGGCGGTAAAGGCCCTTTGAACTCAGTTTCCACCAATTGGACTCCCATCTTAGGTGTTAACACGAGTCTGGAGGTGGAACAGAGGTCCAATCCCGCGGCACCTGTAGTGGCTCTCCGCGTCTCATGGGATGGCGTAGAGATGGCCATGTCTCGGGTTTGGGTGTGACATTCTCCATTGCCCCATATATTTGTGGGCCCTGGGGTTGGGGGCCCCTTCGGCCGTTTTTTGGCCCAGCTGAAATAGGCTGTCCATGGATGTCCCTCACTGATCTACACTCTTTTGCCCAATGGTTCCCTTTTTTACATTTTGGACACAGCCCTGGTTGACGAAAGCCATTGGAAGGGCCACTGTGAGGGGGTCCAGTAAAATTATCTTTTTTAGGACATTCACGTCTGAAATGACCGGGCTGACCACAATGGAAGCATGTTCCGGCACCAGGATTGCCCCCTTTTGCCACCCGAAGGACAGCAGCTGCAAGACCTGCATTAGTTAAAGGTCCTCCAATCTCTCTACACACTTTCATCCATGCTTCTATGCCCTTATTTTTATAAGGAGTGATTGCCGCTTTACATTCCTTGGTGCATTGCTCAAAGACCAATTGCTTGATAAGGGGCATGGCTCTATCAGGATCCCCAAAAATCTTTCCAGCGGCATCCACCATCCTTGCTACAAAATCTGAAAAAGGTTCTGTAGGGCCTTGTAGAATCTTGGTCAAATTACCAGACACCTCTCCTCTATTTGGAAGTGACTTCCATGCCCCAATGCAAATGTTGTTAATTTGATCATATGCCTCAAGAGGAAATCCTGTCTGTTGATTTGCAAATCTACCCTGTCCCAAGAGCATATCCTTGTCCCAATGGGGGTGTCCCGCTGCATGGTTTTGGGCGGCCTGCTCTATTGCGCCCTCTAGCACGAATGCTCTCCAGTCCAAATATTTACCCGGGGAAACGCAAGCCCGAACAAGGCTAGCCCAATCAGAGGGAGTCATACAGTATCTAGACAGATTTTCCACCTGAGTCAGCGTGAAGGCGGCATCCACCCCATAAGTGCGTACAGACTCCGCCAGGGTCTTCACAATTTTAAAATCTAAGGGTTCATGGACTCTTCCCCTGTTGTCATCCTGAAAAACTGGATAAGCAAGACCCATCTCAGCGTGAACAGCCCTCCATGTTTGGGCATGGAAAGCTCTTCCTGAAACGCCCCCGCCATACGGCGGTGGATCCGGGGGATCGCTTTTCTTGAGCCCTTGTTTATCTGTGTTCCCTTCTCCTATAGCTAAACTCCCTAGCTGACGAGACAGCCTCCCGAGCTCTTCCTCCTCCTCCTCCTCCTCCTCTGACCCACTTTCGCATAGGGGTGTACGCAGCATACTGAGATCTGGATACAACCGTTTCCTCCCCCGTCTCATGCTCCGCACACTCCCATCCTCCCGAGTCACTTCACTTTCTGCCGTCTCCGATTTTTCCTCATGCAATCGCTCTAAAACCTCCTGTCCTTTAGTAAGTGCTTCCTGACATCTGTCATCTGTAAGGCAACCACGGACCATTTTCCAAAGGGGGATCACCCCACCCTCTAATATGCCCTGCTCAGAAGCAAAGTCAAGATCTTTGCCTAATTTATCCCAACTAGGCACAGTAAGGCTGCCCGAAAATGCAAACCACGGTGCAGCGATATCTATCTTCTGTAAAAATCTCTGTAAAGTACTATGTTTCACTTCCAGTCCCTTGGAACGTAACAGGCCATCTAGGGCCAGGAGAAGCGGACTTGAAGATGCGGCACCCATGACACAACAACAAAGAAAGCACAAAAGAAAGAAAGCGAAAGTAGGAGCGAAAGTACACAGTGCAGCTGCAATAAAATGTAAGGCTCTCTCTTTCATTACAGAGGAGCTGTCCCGCTTTGGTCGCGGATCCCACTTACTAGGGACTAACCCCACTTTGATCGCGGATCCCACTTACCTGGGACTAACCCTGCTTTGATCGCGGATCCCACTTACCTGGGACTAACCGGTGCACCACCCCTGACTGTTGAAAGTTCTGGTTCCCGGGTTTCGGCACCACTTGTCGCGACCCCTTGCCCGCAAGGAAGACGCAACTCGAGAATCTTCTTTCAACAGTTTATTCAGGCCCTGGATATTTCTTCTTCTCTCTCTCGGATGCCCCTCCCAGCCTTAATAAAGCATCCCAAGCCCCAATGCAAAGCTGCCGCGTGGAGCTTTCTCACAGGGTGATGTAAAATCATGTGCCAACTTTCCTAGATAAGGAGTTGTTTGTCACAGACCACAGCGGAGCCAGCGTCATCTTGTAATGGCGACCATAATCTGCAGAAACGGCAGAAGCGGCTCACCACACTTTCTCACATGACTACAATGAAAACAAAAAAATAGTGAAATTAACATTTATATATGCTACCATATAGTACATAGATACCATTTAAATTTTACTGATTGATTTGATAAATTTATTAGTAGAAAAAATACTTTTTCCCTTGTATCCTTTTCTTTTTTGTTCAACATCTGATTCAGTATCATACATTACATTTACCTGTCATACCTCTTTAATCTCCTTCAATATGGAACTTTTTCTTAGTCTTTCTTTTTCTTTCTCATTTTTGACATTTTGAAATGTTAGTCAATTTAAGTCTAATGTTTCTTGTTGGGCAAGATTCAGGTTCTGTATTTGGATCAGGAATACCATAGAAGTGGTACTTCTTTTTCATTAGTATATAATATCATAATGATTTTTCTCCTTATGATGATGTTAAATATGTTATGATATTTTTATCTTTTTTTCTTTTGTATTGGGGAATGAACTTAGAGGTACTTCATCACTGAGCCACATCTCCAGTACATTTTATTTTTTAAATTTTGAGGCAGGTTATTGCTAAGTTGCTGAGGTTGGACTGAAACTTGAGATCCTATGCCTCAGCCTCCTGAGTCACTGGGATTATAGGTGTGTACTACCATTCCCACCAGTGATGTTAATTTTGGTCATTTTGTTAATATGATGTCTACCGACTTCTCCAATTATATAGTTGATTAGTAAGTATGTTAGTTAATACTTAACCAATATATATTTTATTGGTAGGTATTTTTAAACCATGTGGTATTGTTTCTTTTAACACTTGTACCTGTTATTTTTAGACAATTGATGACTCTCAAATTAATCATTTATTACTTTGAGGGTTGCCAAATGATGGTTTTGTTATTGCACCATTTTTTCCATGTAAATTATTTTTAACATTTTTATAGTAAAGTTATCCTTTTATTCATTCATTATTAATTTATTCACAAATAGATAAAGCATAGCATACCACAGAAAATATTGAGTGTAAGTGGCAAAGACAGACCTCTTGCCTTTTTTCCTAATCTTAATGGGAGATCTTTTGTTTTCCACCATTAAGGATAATACTACTGATCTGGGTACATGGCTCAGTGGTACAGCATTTGCCTGGTATGTAAGAGACTCTGGATTCAGTTCCCAGCACCAGGTGCAGGGAAGGTTGATAATTTTTTTCATAGATGCCCTCTATCAGGCTGAGGATAACTGCTGAGTTGTTATTGGGAATGAATGTATGTTTTTGTCAAATGATTTTTTTCTAGACTTATTGTTTTTCAACTTATGTAGATGGTTAATACAGTAAATCCCATTGCTTTATTTTTGTATGTTAATTCAGCTTTGCACCCTGGTGTAAATTATACTTGGTTAGAGTATTTCATCTTTTTGATCCTTTGTTGGATTTAATTTTCTGAAATTTTGTTAAAACATTTTTTCTCTATGTTCAAAATAGATATTGTCCTGTAATCTTCTTTCCTTATTATTTTCCTGATTGGTTTATCAACATTAAACTGGCTTTATAAGATGAGGAAGTATTCTTCATCTTAATTTTATGGTAAATTTATATGGTATTGTTATGCTTTTACTCCAATGTTAAGAAGGATCTTTATAATTCATAAGGTAACTTTGAGTGAGAAAATTGTTGCTCTTCCTATAGCAATAAGGCCTATTTCACTTGTCTCCAAACTTTTACATAGGGACTGACTTTATTAGAGTCATTTGGGAATCTTCAAAAATAAACAAATCTTTCCCTACACTCTTCTCACTTATAGGCATTTTTCAATATTCAGATTAATTAAGGATAAGGTGTGACCCAGGAATCTGTATAAAAAGCAAATGAAGCCTCCCACTCTCAAGGTGATTTGGAAGTATAGGGAAGTTGTGCCAATATTTCCTATACTTAACTCCAGAGCCTTCTTAATTTTTCAGAAAGACTGCACATTTATTTATATATCTTGTCTGACTTACCCTCTTGGTTTTAATAATAATTGAATGGCTAGATGAGAGGACATAGAGAAGTTTTGGAAGATAACATGTTGGAAGGAGTTTCAGTTCTGCCTTTGAGAAATACAAGAGTAAACTTCTTCTGACATTCAAACTGAAGACCCAATGTAGGATTCTCTTGCTTCTAATTAGTGTAAAGCACATGAGAGTTGGAAATAAATAGGTCTACTTTTCGAATGTACTTAGATGCTTGAACAAATCTGTACATACTGTAAACCAATTTTGTCATGAATTATACTTTCCTCAAAGCCTTCTTTAAAAGAACAATAAACTTTTAAAATACTTCAATAAGTCTTTATTTGGAATAAGCTGGATCTCAAGTAAGGTAACTGTGTTTTAAAAATCATATTCTTTTCCTTTTAGTATTTGGTAGTTAATATTGGTTTCTAGCAGTATCTTTTATTTTGTTTTTAGAATTTGGGATGAAGTTTACATAGCAGATGATGAGCCATTTAAAATGTACAATTTAGTGGCATTTCTTCCACTAAACATTTTCTGTTGTATGCTATATAGATTGGCATTTCTTCCATAGATTCCACAATTTATAGTTGTGCTATTGTGAAACCATCATATGTGTGTGTGTGTGTGTGTGTGTGTGCACGCACGTGTGTGGTTGTTTTTTTTTAGAATTTTTTTATTTTATTTGTTCTTTTTAGATATACATGACAGTAGAATGTATTTTGGCATACTATACATACATGGAGTATAACTTATTCTAATTAGGATCCTATTCCTGTGGTTATACATATTATGGAGCAACCCTGCTTGTGTATTCAAACACAAGGCTAGGCAATTTATGTCCGGTTAATTCTACTGTCCTTCCTATCTGCCCCCTCCTTCATTCCCCCTTGTCTAATCCAATGGACTTCTATTCTTCCTTTCCCCATCCTCCCTTGTTGTGGGTTAGAATCCACATGTCAGAGACAATATTCAGCCTTTGTTTTTTTAAAGATATTTTTTAGCTACACACGGACACATTATTTTTTATTTTGTTTATTCATTTTTATGTGGCGTTGAGGATCAAACCCAGTGACTCACATGTGCAAGGCAAGTGCTCTGCCACTGAGCCACAACTCTGGTCCCTCAGTCTTTGTTTTTTTTTGGAAGATATTTTCTTAGAAAAAATTTCTTCTTTGTTCTGCACACTCTCTCATGTATCAATTATTTATTCAGCATTTTCTATTTCCGACGTGCTGTATATTTCATTTAGCTTGTATGATCATTTAATTTAATCCTTATGGAAATTCTATGGAGCCAACTTTTTAAGTCATATTTTGTTAATGAGAAAACATGCTCATGGAATTTAATCAATTGTTTAAGATGATTCAGTTAGTAAGAGATGGAGCATGAAATAAAATTCAGATTGATGTGAATTACAACTCCATACTTCTAACCCAGAAAACATTTTGATTTCATAAGAAATTAATAATAGAAGCTAAATAAATTTCATTCCTTCTGACTTTATGGGACTTCCTATTTTATGAAAATATTTAGTTAAAAATATGTATCTTCAGCTTTGCGCAGTGGCAGTATCGTAGCCAATGAGGTTTATCCGAGGCGCGATTATTGCTAATTGAAAAATATGTATCTTCAAAGATGTAATGAGTTCCTTGAAGGAAGGGAAACTTTTTGTTAGTTCAAAAATTAAAAATAGTAATGAAATCACAGAATTATAACATCAAATTTATTTTTCATCTTGGATTTAACATTTTAGATATTAAAATATTAACATTATTAGCATATTATCTATGTGCCTTTTAGCATTTGATGTTAAGCATTAATACTTATAGAAAAGCAAATCAGAGCCTATGCAATACTGAGTTTTGGCCCTACTTATTTATAGTAATGTCTTGTATTTTATTAACAATATATACAGGGAAAAATCACATCTTGTAGGGGAAGTTAATTTTATACTTCAACTGAAGTGCTTCTATATAAACAAAATAATTCATTATTTTAAGACTGTCAAAAGTTGTCTTAGAGCTTGTCAAAAAGGAAACTCTCAGAATCCAGAGATTAGCTGTTTGTAGTAGGAGAGAGAAGTTGAGTTGTGTGTGGCTAGTAAAGGTGATCAAATTTAATATATCACTTGGATGACATTCAAGATTGGTGCTGCATTCTACTGTATAAAATCATGATACCATATTTCCTAAGTTTTTAAATATAGCAGAATATTTTAAGAGATCCAAATTAAATTACATTCTGTGGTGGGGAAGGGAGTTCACTCAATTTCTCATTTCTAAATTAAAATAACTTTATGTGTTTGCATATTTGTTTACTTGACTAATATTTATGTTTTTAGGAAGTTTGAGTCATTGTAAATATTGTTTTTCATATTCCCTTTCATTTAATCCTCACAATAATCCTTTATAGTAGCTATTATTAGTCTTTCCACGTGACAGGAGGACTTTTGACTCATCCAAAGCATTAAGTAGTTATTAAGTAGTTATCTTAGATTCTTTTAGACTCAAAGAGATAAAACTAGGGCTCAGGCCATCACAGTCAATGGCATAAAATAACTGGGTCACATCACTACCTGAAACATCCTTTGCCCATCCACATTTCTCATATAACACTGACACTGAATTTAGTAGAACCAACCTAAACAACCTCACTTTGGTTGCACATAGGGCACTTCCAAATGTGAAACTATTTTGTCAGATACTCTGCCAATAAATCTCAATTAGCATATTTAAACAGCACATTTAAAAATATTAGCATAAGTTTTTCAAAGGGAACTTCAGGAACCAAGAGTTGATCAACACTTTCCACAGGTTTATCATAATGCTTTCATTTTTCTCAGATAGGTCTCAGCAATGAAGAGTGAGCCAAGTAGGAATTACTCAGAATTGACAGAGTTTATTCTCCTCGGATTCAGGACATCTCCAGAAGTACAGGTTTTCTTATTCTTACTGTTCTTGCTTATCTATCTGGTAATTGTATTGGGAAACATCAGCATGTTAATCGTTATTAAAATCGACTACAGACTTCACACACCTATGTATTTCTTTCTTAGAAATCTATCTTACTTAGATCTCTGCTACTCCACAGTCATTGCACCCAAAACTCTGGCTACTTTCTTGTCCAAAGAAAAGAAAATTTCCTACAACGGGTGTGTGACACAGTTCTTTTTCTTTGCCCTTTTTGTTGGGACTGAAGGTTTCCTTCTGGCTGTGATGGCATATGATCGCTTCTCAGCCATTTGCTCGCCTTTCCTCTATACTGTGCGGATGTCTCAGCAGGCTTGTGTCCGCTTGGTGCTTGGATCCTACATCTGCGGATGCATCAACTCCATGATACAAACAGGTTTCACCTTCAGTTTGCGTTTCTGTCAAGAGAACAGACTGGACCACTTTTTCTGTGATGTCCCAGCCCTGATCAAGATCTCATGCGTTGACACCTTTGTGAATCAGATTGTGCTGTTCGTGCTCTCTGCTGTCATCATCATCACCACCACCACCGTCATCCTGGTTTCCTATGGGTACATCCTCTCCACTGTCCTCAAGATCCCCTCGACCCAGGGCAGGAGTAAGACCTTCTCCACGTGCAGCTCTCACATCACGGTGGTGAGTTTATTCTATGGAACTGTGTTCTTCATGTACGCCCAGCCTGGGGCCATCTCCTCACCAGAGAAAAGCAAGATTATAGCTGTATTCTATACTCTTATCATTCCTATGTTGAATCCTCTGATTTATAGTCTAAGGAATAGGGAAGTGAAAAATGCTCTGAAAAGGATATTGTTGACAAAAATGCCTTTTTATTAACTTTCAGCCATCTATAAAACTGTAGAGTCTACTAAAAAACAATATTAGCAATAATTTATTATTAAGCAGTTTGAATGAATGGCATCTAAAAGTTTTGGAGGTAAACATTTATTTTCATTTTTCAATTGTCCATAGGGCTTTTAAAATTGAATTTAAAAATCAATCGGTATTTAATATTTCTACATAATTATTTTATAGTGTGATATCTAAGTATTACATAGATTCAAAACTAAAATACAGTAATACCAAATTAATACACATATTAAATTGATTAATAAAATATATGTATTTGTATGTTATGAACATCTATATTTCATCTGTCTATCAAGAGGAAAAGAGACATTATAGAATGTTCTATGTTCTTTGATCATTATTGTTTGGCATAGTCCAATTTTTGCAAATCAGAATTAGAAGAGCTATGTAAAGTAAGTTATTGTCTTTGACAAATAATCACACAAAAGAGTAGTGCCAATTTTACATTAGTAATATTGTTAAGTCATTCAAATATTAAAGATCCCATTAAGAAGAAAAAAATAAGTTAATGTGGGGGCTGTTGTAAAGCTATATTGTCATCAAGGTCTTAATAGATCTTAGTTAAATGGTCAGTATTACTTACACTTATTTAGTTTCTTTTTATGTTCCCGTATCATTTTCACAATTTGTATATTAATTTAAAATCCTTATTTTTTTCTAGATTTGAAAACTTATTGCCACAGAGTTACAATAACTGAATCCTTTCCATCTCTGTGGTTCTACATGTATTCCGTTTTTAATTCTGATAGTTTCATCCTGGTTTTGCCCCTTAGTTAGACTTGCCTCAGATTTGACTTTCTGTCATTAGAAATTTGAGTTTCATGTCATATAATTATAATGCACTAATTATAAACAATAATAATAGAAGTGCTGTCAGTAAAAGAGGGCAAAGGGATTGGGAGAAGGAGTAAAAAAGGGAAGGGAAGGGAAGTTATCAGAGAATGTGATCAAACATATGTGCATGTTCAAATATGGAATACCGAATCCCACTATTATGTATAATTATTATGCATGAATAAAAGTAAAATTTTAAGAAGTATTTTATGGTGTGACATCTTGTTATTACAGAGTCTTTATGCTTTATTTTGCTTAAGAATATTCAAAATTGCAACATAAAACATTACAAATTAATATATATATATATATTAAATTTATTAGTATAATATTGCATGTACGTCTGCATACCCTTGTAATTTATTTTTCTAAGATCTTCTGGTCATTTTCTGAATTTATGTGCTGAATGCTTAGTGACATTATTTTCAGTTTTTATTTTAATGAATTATGTTTTATAATCTTTTTAGAGTTTTCAGTGTAATTTATTTTAATTTTTACTATTATATAAATTAATTTTTTTATAAACTTAATATTCTCTTTTAACCAAGCTTTACTTAGATGTGGTTTCTTGTTTCAATAGTTTACTTATTTAGTCAATCTCTTCTCTTGTTGACTTTTAGTTTTATTATAATAAATTCAGAGAATTGAAACACAAAACACCTTTTGGGTAAATTATTATACCAGGTAGACATTGAAGGTTTATTATTAGAAAATACGTGGTCGTATTTATGATATTAAAATATTTTAGAAGGATTGTCTCAGTAGCTACAGATAGAGCATTTGATAAATTTTAACACCATTCTGTGAGGAAACAAACATATGCAAACTGAATGGGCACATATTCTAAACAGGTAAGTATTAGAAATATTTACCTTAAAATTAGGAAAGAGACAAAAATACCCATTACCCTTGATGCATTTTCATATTCTATCAGAAATCTAAAAGTGCAATATGATAATAAGTAGAAATTAAACATACAAGGGATCAGATGTGGGATTAAACTATCATTTACATGACCATTTAGGGAAGAGCTTATGACAATGTCTGGGTTAATGTACAAAAGTCATTTTCATATCTATACAATAGCAGCTAAAAGATTACAATATTTAATTTAAAGATTTTACCATTTGTTGCTGTTTAAAGCTTATCAAAATTTTAGGAATAATTTAGCAAAATATTTGTAGAAACCCTATGTGGAAAATTATAAAATTCATTAGTTCATGTTATTGCATATATTGTTCAAAAATTAGAGCATCAACCATGTTGAAAATATATATACATATGAATATATTAAATTAAGATAATTTTGCCTATCAAAGGATGCTTTATAGGAAGTAAAAGTACAAAATACAACATGAAAGAATCTGTTCACAGCTCATGCAACCAATAAGATTAAATACTGAACTTCTATAAGTTTATAATAAAGACACAGCCAATCAGCATAAAATAGTACATTTGGGAATGAAAAATAAATTCTGATGTAATTTAAGTTTCCTTAATAACTCTTGATGTTCAACATATAATTATAGGAAGTTTATATATTTATTTTGATGGCATGTATATTCAAATTGCCTTTGTCAAATTTCATTGCATTGATCATTGTTATTTACTGAGATTTTTAAATTTGTTTGTTTTTTTTATGGTACGTTGGATTGAACACAGTGGTGCTTAACCACTGAGACACATCTATACCCCTATTTAAATTTTTTTTTTTTGAAACTGGTTTTCGCTAAGTTGCTCAGGGCTTGCTAAGTTGCTGAGGCTGACTGTGAACTTGTGATACTCTTGCCTCAGCCTCCCAAACTGCAGGGATTACAGGTGTGTGCCACTGTGCCCAGCCTGGATGATACTTTTAATAAGGATACGTGATTTGCAAATGTTTTATCTGGCTATGTTAGCTTTGATTATTTTATTTATTCATTTTTTGGTGATGTTGGTGTTTGAACCCAGGGTCTCACATTGCCAAGAAAATACTCTACCACTAGGCCACATACCCAGCCCTCTTTTAATTACTTTAATATCTTTCAAAAATAAGTTCATAATTTTAATAAAGTCTAATTTATAATTTTTCCTTTATCGATTGCTCTGTGACTTTTATCTAAGAAATTATTTCATATTTTCTCCTATGATTGCAAAAAATTCATAGTTTTAGGTTTTGCATTTATATCTTTGTTACATTTTGAGTTTACTTTTAAATGTGGTTTGAGGTATGAATAAATTTTTACAGGAAGACCTAGAAAGTTTCTTCACCATGCTTAGCTGCACAAGAACTCAGAAGTTGTAAAGAAAAATAATAATAAAGACATAGAGACAAGGTGCAGAGGCAGGAAGTGGCTCCTTGTCCAAGTGGTCACATTTATTTATACCAATAGGTTACTTTAACTACACTATTATTTAGAGTATCAGAAAGGTTGCTTATTTTGCAGTTACATCCAACAGTCACAATATCCAATGTCTAGAGCTTTGTGCAGCTGTTAAGAAAATCCATTGTATAAAGTTACTGGTGCAGTAGACAGATTTAGGTTCAATAAAACATTGTGGATTTCTAACAAGAGTCCCTATATTTCCAGAAGCTGTGTGCCTGATATGAAGGTCAAAGCTAATAAGACTCTAACACAGAGTTTCCTTGTGAAGGACATTGCTATAGCAGCTAAGTATCCTATGTCTTTGCACAGGATTTTCTCAGCATCCAGGCATTCCTTGTCTTTGCACAGAAACTTCCTAGCCACCAATCATGCCACAATTATGAAGTTTATAAGAGAGCCCAATCCTAACATAGAACCCCTATAAGAAGTCATTGCTGGTTGGTTCCAGGGGCTCAACTACTGCATGATCTGGTAGCAGACCTTGGGATCATCCATGCTGTGCTGGTTCTGCAGGACTACAGGATATAATGTTAAGAGATCATGGAGGGAAGACATAGGAGGAGAGGAAAAGTGTAGCAGTGTTGGAGTGCTGACAGGATGTCCCTGAGAGAAGGATGTGTGAAGCTGTGAAAATGAAGCCAAAGCCAGAAATTGAGATGCCAGCAACATGAACTGTCTACCAAAAAAAGATGTTGATTGTGGACAGAGCCAGGCTAAAAGAGAGCCCATATACACTGCAAGTGGAAAAACCAGAGGCAGGGATGCCTTAAGCCTGTTGGAAATAGCCTCTCATAGCCACGTGTCCTGGATGCTATATGCAGCATTACAGGACTCGTTTTCCCAGCTGGGTTTGGGTCTTTTTTGACCTCATTCCTCCTTTCTGTGTCCCTATTCCTCTCTTTAGAAATTGTAATGTTTACTTTGTCCCTGTATATTGTATATATGTAACTTGTTTTTTATTTTTCCGGGAGCTCACAGCAACATTTGCCTTGAAACTCAGAGGAGACTTTGGACTTGGACTCAGGGACAATGCTAAAAGATGATGGGACTCTTGGAGATGAACTAAATGCACTTTGCATTGTGAAATGAACATGAGTTTTTGGGAACCAGGAGTTAAATGTTATATGGTTTGATTGTGAGGTGTTCCCTAAAAGCTCCTGTTAATGCAGAAATAATTAGAGGTAAAGTGATTGCATTATGAGAGCTGTAACCTAATCAGTCCATACTTTGAATGGACTGACTGAATGGTAACTGTAGACAGGTGGAACCTGGTTGAAGGAAATGGGTCACTGCGGGGTATGCCCTGGAATGCTATATCTTTCCTTTGGCCCTTTCCCTATCCCCCATCCCCCTTGCTTCCTGATTCCACCATGAGTTGAGCAGCTTTCCTCTGCTGGACTCTTCCTTCATGATGTGGTGCCTTAGCTTAGGCCCAGAGCAATGGAATCAACTGTCTGTGGACTAGTATCTCTGAAACTATGAACCCCAAATAAACTTGTCCTCCTCTAAGTTGTTCTTGTTGGGTATTTTGGTTATAGTGATGAAAAGCTAACTAAATTTTCATAACAGTTATTTATCAAATATAACTTTTGCAAATAGTTTCTCCTAGCCTGTGGTTTATCATTTTATTCTCCTGACTTTTTTTTTCTGGTTTTCAGTGTATAGGACTTAACACATTTGGATTTATTACTAAATATTTGATATTTCAATGCTATTAAACTCTTGAAAAATGGAACACACTTTTATAAAATATCCAGAAAACTGAATTAGAAGTAATATATATCCAATCTTGTAGGTATAGAATCATGTCACCTGCAAATAGTGATAATTTAAGTTCTTCCTTTCCTATTTTTATGCCTTTAATTTCGTCTGTCTAATTGCTCTGGCCAGCGTTTCGAGAACTATATTGAATAGAAGTGGTGATAGAGGGCATCCCTGTCTTGTTCCAGATTTTAGGGGGAATGCCTTCAATTTTTCTCCATTGAGAATGATGCTAGCCTGAGGCTTAGCATAGATAGCTTTTACTATGTCGAGGTAAGTTCCTGTTATTCCTAGTTTTTCTAATGTTTTGAACATAAAGGGATGCTGTACTTTGTTGAATGCTTTTTCTGCGTCTATTGAGATGATCATATGGTTCTTATCTTTAAGTCTATTGATGTGGTGAATAACATTTATTGATTTCCGTATATTGAACCATCCTTGCATCCCAGGGATGAATCCTACTTGATCATGGTGCACAATTTTTTTGATGTGCCTTTGTATCCGATTTGCCAGAATTTTATTGAGGATTTTTGCATCTAGGTTCATCAGAGATATTGGTCTGTAGTTTTCTTTCTTTGAGGTGTCTTTGTCTGGTTTCGGAATCAGGGTGATGTTGGCCTCATAGAATGAATTTGGCAGAGCTCCCTCTTTTTCTATTTCCTGAAATAACTTGAAAAGTATTGGTAATAATTCTTCTTTAAAGGTTTTGTAAAACTCCGCTGTATACCCATCCGGTCCTGGGCTTTTCTTGGTTGGTAGTCTTTTGATTGCTTCTTCTATTTCCTCAATTGATATTGGTCTGTTTAAGTTGTGAGTATCCTCCTGACTCAGTCTGGGCAAATCATATGACTTAAGAAATTTATCGATGTCTTCACTATCTTCTATTTTATTGGAATATAGGTTTTCAAAATAATTTCTAATTGTCTTCTGTATTTCTGTAGCGTCTGTTGTGATATTGCCTTTTTCATCCCGTATGTTAGTAATTTGAGTTCTCTATCTTCTTCTCTTTGTTAGCATGGCTAAGGGTCTGTCGATCTTATTTATTTTCTCAAAGAACCAACTTTTAGTTTTGTTAATTTTTTCAATAGTTTCTTTTGTTTCAATTTCGTTGATTTCTGCTCTGATTTTAATTATTTCTTGCCTTCTGCTACATTTGCTGTTGTTTTGCTCTTCCTTTTCTAGGGCTTTGAGATGAAGTGTGAGCTCCTTTATTTGTTGGTTTTTCCTTTTTTTGAGGAATGACCTCCAGGCGATGAATTTCCCTCTTAAAACTGCTTTCATTGTGTCCCATAGATTCCGATATGTTGTGTCTGTATTTTCATTTATCTCTAAGAATTTTTTGATTTCCTCCTTTATGTCTTCTGTAACCCATTGATCATTCAGTAACATATTGTTCATTTTCCATGTGATGTAAGATTTTTCCTTCCTTCTTTTATCATTGATTTCCTGTTTCATTCCATTATGATCAGATAAAATGCATGGGATTATCTCCACCCCTGTATATTTACTGAGGGTTTCCCTATGGCATAATATATGGTCTATTTTTGAGAAGGATCCATGTGTTGCTGAGAAAAAAGTATATCCACTTGATGATGGTTAATATATTCTATATATGTCAGTTAAGTCTAGGTTATTGATTGTGATATTGAGTTCTATAGTTTCTTTATTCAACTTTTGTTTGGAGGATCTGTCAAATGGTGAGAGAGGTGTGTTGAAGTCACCCATAATTATTGTGTTGTGGTCTATTTGATTCTTGAACTTGAGGAGAATTTGTTTTATGAACGTCGCAGCACCATTATTTGGTGCATAAATATTGATAATTGTTATGTCTTGCTGGTGAATGGTTCCTTTTAACAGTATATAATGTCCTTCCTTATCCCTTTTGATTAACTTAGTCTTGAAGTCGATTTTATTCGATATGAGGATGGCCACCCCTGCTTGCTTATGAGGACCGTGTGCGTGGTATATTTTTTCCCAACCTTTCACCTTCAGCCTGTGTATGTCTTTTGCAATCAGATGTGTCTCCTGGAGGCAACATATTGTTGGATTTGTTTTTTTAATCCATGTTACCAGCCTATGTCGCTTTATTGGAGAGTTTAAGCCATTAATGTTTAGAGTTACTATTGATATATGGTTTGTACTTCCAGCCATGTTTGATTATTTATCTTCTTTTTTTTAATTTAATTTAGTTTGTTTCTCCATGGTTAGCTTTCCCCCCGCCCTCTGTTTTTATAGAGGCACTTCCCACTGATGGTTTTGGTTATTGTTTTTCATTTCTTCCTCGTGTAGTGTTTTGCTCAAGATGCTTTGCAATGCTGGTTTTCTGGCTGAAAATTCTTTTAACTTTTGTTTATCATGAAAGATTTTTATTTCGTTGTCGTACCTGAAGCTTAATTTTGCTGGATACAGAATTCTTGGTTGGCATCCATTGTCTTTCAGTGTTTGAAATACGTTGTTCCAGGATCTTCTCACTTTCAGCGTCTGTGATGAAAAATCCGTTGTTAACCTTATAGGTTTACCCCTGAATGTAATCTGCCTCCTTTCTCTTGTAGCTTTATTGGATATCTTCATAACAATGTGTCTTGGTGTTGGTCTACTGTGATTTTGTGTGCTCGGTGTCCTGTATGCATCTAAAATTTGTATATCCGTTCCCTTTTTTATTTCTGGAAAGTTTTCTGTAATTATTTCATTCAGCAGGTACTCATTCCCTTGGTTTGAATGTCTGTACCTTCTTCTATCCCGATGACTCGTAAGTTTGGTTTTTTTATGTTATCCCATATCTCTTGGATGTTTCTCTCGTGATTTTTAACCAGCCTTTCTGAGTTGGCTAGGCTCTTTTCAAGATGATATATTTTGTCTTCATTATCTGATGTTCTGGCTTCTACTTGCTCCACTCTGTTAGTGATACTCTCAATTGAGTTTTTAATTTGGTTTATCGTTTCCTTCATTTCTAGAATTATTGTTTGATTTTTTTTTATAATCTCCATTTCCTGATAAAGATGCTTAACTTCTTCTTTTATCTGTTTATGTAATTGATTTTCAAAGTGTTCTTCCACTGTTTGGATTTGCTGTCTCGTATCCTCTTTAAGGTTCCATTCCATCTGTCTAAGGTGTTCCTTGAGTTCTTTATATGACCATTTTTCTGCTGACTCTAGGTCCTCCTGAATATTTAGGCTGTCCTTCATTGTTTGTACCCCTTTTCTTCCTTGCTTTTTTATGCTGCTCATATTACTTCTTGTTCTGCTTGACTGCTGAGTTACTGTTTACTCTTATAAATTTATTTGATGCTTGGGAAGAAAGATATTAGAAGGGAAGGGAAGAAGTCACTAAAGAGAATGAGAGTAGGCAGGTAGAATTCAAGGAAGGGGGAATAAGAAAATTGAAAAGAAATGAAAAGACAAAAGAAACCAAAACAAAACACACACAAAAAAGTTAGAAAATAAAGAAAGAAAAGAAAAATTTTTTTTTACAAAAATAATAATGATAATAAAAATAATGAAAATTAAAATTAAAAAAATTATAATAATAAAAAAAATAAAAAAAATTAGAAACATTAAAAAAAGTTAAAGAACAACAACAATAAAAAATTGAAAATGAAAGAAAAAAAAAAGAAAAAAAATAATAAATGCAGTCATAGAGTTCGATTAATTTCTCTTCCATTAGGTGGAGCTGTGCCCACTGGGTCAAGCTTCTCCTCTCACTAAGTGGGAACTAATCACTGTGTAGCAGCTCTTCCTCACAGACTGGGCGGGTCTCCAATCCTGAGTGCCTAGGGCCTTCTCTTGTGTTTCCTCAAGGCAGGCCGCGCTCACCTGTGACGCTCACCACAATACTGGCTACACGCCATGTCTGCTGCTCCTGGGAGCCCTGTTGCGCTGGTTTCAATGCAGTTATTTCCTCCGCCCATGACGTCAGTTCTCTGCCAAGTTGGTATCACATGTAAATGGTGACCGTTCGTTCCCTTTGCCGGGTGACCAGTAGCAATGGGTGGGTCCTGACTGTCTCTCCCAATCCCCATTTCAATCCTGTGGCCACTGCCTATGAAGGCTCGGTTGGTTTTTACCTCTGAAAGTTCCTAAGGGCCAACCAGTTATTTCAGCGGGATTGTTAGTGCTGAGTCACGAGAAGCAGGCGAACCGGAGCTTGGATGCAGCCGATACGGGCTCAGTGTGTGTGTTCTGAGGGGCCCAGACTGTACACCCCAGATCCACATCAGCTCAGCATTGCCTAGTGATCCTGGGCAAACAGCATTTATACAGTTTACAGCTCCCTATGCCAGCGCAGTTGAAGAGGTCAGAGACTTGATCTCTCCCCGCCCGCTGCCATGTTAGATCTCCTCAATGATATTCATGTTGCCCTTACAGCTTCCTAGCATAAGCAAGTTCTTGGGATTATACAAACTGCTGCTTCTGTTTCCAGTCCAGATTTCTAGAAATTAAACCCTGTCGCCGTCGCCTCTTCCCCGGGGCCACGCTCAGGGGCACCGCGCTTGTCCACGACCGTAGCTGCGCCAAAGAACCGGTGCCCAGCCCCCAGGGCCCAAGCGGCTGCCGCCGCGGCTCTCCGGCTCCCTCCTCTGAAGCACGGGTCCCCTCGCAGGGGCATGCAGAACGACCCCAGAGCAGGCTCTGCCCGAGGGTGCAGTGGCGAACAGGCGACCCAGGCGCTCAAGGCTGCGGTCCAGCCTTTGGAGGACAGGGCTCGGCACGCAGCCCAGCTCCAACCTCTAGGTGCGGCTGCCGGACAATGTAGCCCTAGCCATCAAGACAGCCGGCAGAAAGCAAATGGCGGCTCCCGCGGAGTGGATTTTCGGCACAGAAACCGCAGCCCAGCCAACGATCCCAATCCACAAACTCTCCCTGTATAAAAAATATTCAAAAAAAAAAAAAAAAGGCAGGGCGCACTGAGCTTTCTTTGCCTAGGGTACTTACAATCAACTGCTGATTACACATTCACCTTTTCTGCCCGGAGCAAAGCGCCCGCGGCTTTGGGCAGCAAAGTGTCCGGGAGCCAAGCGTCTCTTTTTCGATCTCTTTGTTCTTCCTGCTGCTTGGCAAAGTGGTCCGCTACAGATTAATGGTGAAAGGGGTTCTTACACGCTGTGCGAAATCTCGATTAAAGCCGCTGCTCTGAGCACCACGCTCAGCACTTCAGCAACCCCCGTGCGCAGCGGCCATCTTTGGCCTTGTTTTTTTTAAAAGAATATTTGTTTTTTAGTTATAGGTGGGCACAATATCTTTATTTATTTATCTTATGTGGTGCTGAGGACCAAGCCTAGTACCTTGTGTATGCTAGGCAAATGCTCTACCTCTGATCCACAACCCCAGCCACACCTGCCTTGTCTTTAAGCCCTGAAATTCTTTCTTCTACTTGATCCAGTCTATTGGTTAGGCTTTTTTGCTGAGTTTTTTATTTTACTTATTGAGGTTTTTATTCCCAAGATGATTGTTTTATTCCAAAATTTTTTTCTTTTAATTGAATTCCTTATATATATCTTTTTATTGTCTTCCCTAATTTGTTGAGTTGTTTTTCCTATTCTCTTGTATTTATTGATCTTTTCCAAATAATCATTCTTTTGAATTACATGTATTCAGTATTCCATCTACTTCAACATGTTTGGAATCAGTTGCTTGTGAATTATAAACATTAGGAAGAATCATTGTGTTTTAGTTTGCACATTTATTGCATTCTCTTTTTTTTAGAGAGAGATAGAGAACTTTTTAATATTTATTTTTCAGTTTTCGGCAGACACAACATCTTTATTTTATGTGGTGCTGAGGATCGAACCCAATGCCCTGCGCGTGCTAGGCGAGCGTGTTACCACTTGAGCCACATCCCCAGCCCAACATTCTTATGTCAACATTTGTGTATGTTGTCTTCCACTTTATTAGTGGGCCTTTGTAGGGCCCAATTTTTTTTTTTTTTTTTTTTTTTTTTAGGACATGTCCTGAGATATTGGATTGTGGTTCAAGGTTCAAGGTATTTCCAAGTTGGTTTCATGTTATAGCTTTGCTGCTATTTCTTTGGTGGTGACTAGTGTACTTTGACACATTGTGTACTGTGTCAGAGCCTGTGATCCTTCTTTCTTGAAATTCTCACAAAAATGGGGTCCTTCAAGTGGGTTAGGAAATTATATTGTAGAAAGCAGAATATATGGGATATTCCTTCTATGAATAATCCTCTAGTCTTGTCAACATTGTATGTTCTGAGAGGATATGGGAGCCTCCTATACTGAGGCCCCTCATAGTGTAGTATACACAGTCTTTTTTTTCTGTTGCTGCTGTAGTAGCAGATATCTGGGGATGTGCCTTTTGTTGAGCCCACCTGTGGCTACTTGGGGTCTGGTTGTTGGGTGTTTTTATCTTACCTTTTCTTTCAAAATACAGGTAGTATCGAAATTATGACTATATTGCTTTCCTTCTTTTTTATTGCCATTATCAACATATGTTTTATATATAAAAATGTTAAAGATTAGATTATCTATAGATTTATTTTTTGAGGTTGCTATTATTTCTGCAGGACAGCTTGCTATGTATATAGTTCTTGGCTCAGTTTTCCTCTTCTTCATTATGATGTATTTTGGTTTCTCTAGTCTAATGAAAATTAATTTTATCTTTTTTCTTTAATATTTCATGTTTTCTTTTACTTTTGTTTGATTGCTTTCAAAAATTTTCTTAATATTTGGCTTTCAGTAATTTGATTATGTTGTATCTAGAAATGGGTTTGTTTTTGTTTATTCTTATTTCAGGTTTCTTTTAGCATCTTGAGTTCATAAATTAATATTTTTCCTGATTTGGAGGTATTTGACCTTTTCTAATTATATTTTTCTGCCTTTTTCTTTCTACTCTTTCTGAGGTTCTTATCTTGAAATTATAAAATATTGAAACTTCTTTTTGTAATTATTTGATAACATCAACTAATAAAAATGTATGTATCCTATGACTAAGACTTCTGCTCCTTTTCATTAAGCCAACAAATGTGTACATGCCTATTCACAAAATGTATATACAGGTTGTTAAGAGCTGCCCAATTTGTGACACATAAATCTCATCAAGAAAAGAATGGGTAAATAAACTTTTACATATATATAAAGTATATTATCAATGAGGAAAAATGAACTATAGGTGAATTGCAATATGGATGAGTTTCACTCATGGATGTTGAAGATAGATATAAAAGAGAACTCAAAATTCTTTCAATTTATATAAAATTAAAAGCAAAAATCTCGTTATTAATAAAATGAAAGTGGACAATTTCTATAAAAAGATATGGAATGATTTATGGATAATTGTTAATTGAGTAAAAGAAAGTTGAAAAATAATACATGGGGTTTGCAGAAGTACTCCAAATAACTTTTTTGTTGATAGATCATTTATAAAATAATCTGTAAATATGGCAACTCATTTTTCTTGAGAGTTCCCAGCTAGTAATACAGCAACTAGCTACTCTGCCCTAACAAGTCATGAAAGGGACCTGGACATATGTTTATGATCTTCCTTACATGGGATACCTCTTTTACCTGGAAGATGGTCCACTGCCTAGTTGTCTACTCATGGCCAGGAATCTTTACCACAGGGGACAAGTATATGCTGGCAGATATTTTTGAGGTTCTTGTCTGATCTATGTCTAGTTTATACCTGCCTGATCATTGGTCAATACTGGGATTCCTCATTTATATTTTCCCTGAAATCACCAGAAAAACCTGGTGTGGGATAGTCCTTGTTTCTTTCAATGGAAGTCACAAATTTAATTCACCATCACAGTAGGTAATAACTCAAAGATTTATTTCTTACAGATCCTAATCAGGAGAAGCACCATGAGTCAGGATGGTACCTCTACTGTAGGATCATGCAGGATGAGAATGAAGAGAAGAGAGAGAGAGAGAGAGAGAGAGAGAGAGAGAGAGAGAGAGAGAGAGAGAGAGAGAGAAGAAGAAGAAGAAGAAGAA
Organism: Marmota monax; assembly: GCF_021218885.2. Classification (NCBI taxonomy): domain Eukaryota; kingdom Metazoa; phylum Chordata; class Mammalia; order Rodentia; family Sciuridae; genus Marmota; species Marmota monax. Next base: position 35,576,015 of record NW_026695227.1, read on the forward strand.
GAAGAAGAAGAAGAAGAAGAAGAAGAAGAAGAAGAAGAGAGAAGAGAGAAGATCATTAGGCAACTAGCAATATTTATTGGAGATTAATAGTGTGGGTCTCTTTAAGTTTAAGGGCAAATGCCTGAATGGGATTGTGTCAAGGGTGACTGAGCCCTGCCTCTGGTATTAAAAAGTTAAATATATTTAAATGAATACTAAAGCAACATAAAATTATAATAATTCACTACACCACCACCCTCAAATAATTAAGTGATTATTTTCTGCCAAAATACATTCTCCTATATAATCACAAATACATTTGACCCTTGAAAAATGAAATATCTACAAAATTATTGTAGCTCTACAGTATATAACATAATTAATTCTATGCAGTTATGATTTAATAGCACATCTTTATAATTGTTTACACTTCTCTCAACTATGACTGGTATCATGTGAGGTCTGTAATTGTTAGTGTGTATAAGTTTTGATAACTTTTATAATATATATTATAGTAGTAAACAATAAAAATACTATTATCCTAATATACTTTGTATATTCATGTCATTACTTTTTCTTTTCTTTTTTTTTTTTTTGATAGTTTTAGTCTTTGCAGCTGTAAGTTTTTCAATTTGTTGTGACATCCTCCCTCCCTCCACAAATCCCTGTGTAAATTGATGCAGGCAGTTCAAACTTGTTTTGTCAAGGGTTGTTGTGTTTTGCATATGAGGTCCCCGACCAATGCTCATGTGTTAGACAATGCAAGAATGTTCAGAGGTGATTTAATTGAATTGTTAGAGTTGTAACCTAATCAGTGGATTAGTCCACTGATATGGATTGACTGGGTGGTGACTTGAGGCAGGTGGAGTGTGGCTGCAGGAGTGGGGTGTCACTGGAGATATGTTTTGGGGGCTTTTATTTTTTCCCTGGTGTGCAGAGCTCTCTGTCGTTTCTGATTGCCATGTCCTGAGCTGCTTTCCTACTTCACGCCCTTCTGTCATGATGTTCTGTTTCACCTTGGGCCCAGAACTATGGAGTCAACTATCTGTGCATGCTGATCTCTAAAAGCAAGAGGCAAATAAACTTTCTCTCCTCTATGTTGTTGTTGTCAAGTTTTTTGGTTACAATGATGAAAAAGTTGACTGAAACAAGGGTCAAGTGTACAATCATCAAATTAGGAAATCAGTGTTATTACATTATTCTCATTAAACCTCAAACCCTATTCTAGTTGCATCAGTTTTCCCAATAATGTTTTTTTTATATCAAAAGAGTCCATATTAGAAGCAGACTGCATTTGGTTGTCATGTTTTCCAAACCCTTTAAGTTTGGTATGGTTTCTTTGTCTTTTTAATTCTTATGACAGACATTTTTGAAGATTATTGACCAGGTACTTTATAGAATATTTATATTTTTTTTCTGAAGTGTCCTTATGATTAAATTCACCTTTTACATTCTTTGCAGAAATATCTCAGGTAACTTTTCACATATCCTGGCATCTGGTACATAATTCATTCTGCCATGTTTCTTATAAATTTCACTCAATTACTTAATGAAAATGTTTCTGCTAGGATTATCCTATACAAAGTTAAGCATCATAATTTTAAGCACTTAAGTCCAGACAGAATTAATAAAACATATCAGGGAGGACTAATATCTTTTTTTATTCAGATGGTCATGACATTATCATATTGAACTCCATTGTCTTAAAGTCTGCCAGTGGAAGCCCCTCTAGCTGGCTTCTAAAATGAGTGGTAACTTAATAATGATGCAAATAATTAAATAAATTCATGTGTATGTGTACATACACACATGCATTCGTACATAAATACATAAATAAATACATAGAAAAATTTAATGAGGAATGAGGTATTTTCAAGATAAAATATTCACTAGCACATAACATTATTATTGAGAAAAATATTGACAAAATATAAAAAAAATCTTACTTCAGTTTCTGTCATAATTTTTGTTGTGTTCAACAGCTTTTATTGCTGTGATCAAAATACTTGAGAAGAACAACTAGAGAAAACAAAATTCATTTTGAGTTTTTGGTTTCAGAAGTTTCAGTCCATGATTGACCAACTCTGATGCTCTGGGACTGAGGTAAGGTGAAACATCATGGTGGAAGGGCATCATGGAGGAAAGCTGCTCATAGCTGAGAAGGAAAGAGAAGGAGAGAGGGAGGGGGGAGAGGGATAGAGATAGAGAGGAAGAGAGGAATGAGCCAGGGACATATATATTTCAATATCTTGTCCTTTATAACCTAATTCCTCCAATTAAATCCTACCTCCCAGGAGTTCATTCAGCTATCAATGGACTAATCCAGCAAATGGATTAATCTACTGCTGAGGTCATAACTCTAATCATTACCAAAACACTTTCTACCTCTGAATCTTGCTGAATTGAGGACCTTGCTAATATATGAGATTTTGGGGGATATTTCAGAACCAAAACATAACAGTTACTATCCTATATCACTGTGGGATATATCATCTTGGTAACTGTTATAGTTTGGATATGAGTTGTCTTCTCCAAAGCTCCCATTAATGCAGGAATATTCAGAGATGAAATGGTTAGATTATAAGATCCATAACCTAATCAGTCCTTCTTAATTGGAATAGACTGAGTGATTACAAGTGGGGCATGGCTGGAGGAGATGGGTCACGGGGGACACACCCTGCCAGTAGGCATCTTCTCTATGGTCCCTGTCCCCACTCTGCTTCATTGCTGCTATGAGGTAAAAGCTTCCCTCTGCCCTGACCTTCCACCATGATGTTCTGTTTCATCTTGAGCCATGTTTTAATCAGCTTTTTCAGTGCTGTTACCAAAAGACCTGACAAGAACAGCATAGAGGGAGAAAAGTTTATTTGGCTCACAGTTTCAGAGGTCTCAGTCCATTGTTTCAGAAGTCTGGAGTCCATTGCTCTTCCAAAGTGAAGTGGAACACTTGGCATCATGTGCTGGGCTTCATATCTAGCATCTGGAGCACATGGTATCATGACATTCTCTTCAAAGGACTTCTGTCACTCCCATCCCTATGGTCTTGCTGATTGTAGTCGACATGGCTTTTCTCTTGGCTTCTTTCTGACCAATCCCTGCAGCTTTCCTCTGCAGAAATCTCATGACACTGGCATCTTTTCAGCTTCCTTTTTGTATCTTCACATAGTGACCTCTCAGGGGCTGAACTCAGGGACTCCAGCCCTGAGGTACTTTGCCTGGCCTCCCAGAACTTCCTTTGAAATTTTGGTGGAAGCCTCCATAACCACCTCACTCCAGCATCTGAAATCCTGCACAACCAGCCAAAAATGGTTGACACCAAGGTCTGCTGCCATCTTGGGCAGTAGCCAAGCCTCCTGGGACCCTGGGTATAGCAGCCTCTGAGTGCCTGGGCACCTGAGCCTGGTAAAACAACTTTATAGGCTCCCCAACAAGCAAGCCAGGTGCCCTCATTATTTCTTCTCAGAGGTATTTTTACTTTTACACCATTGTGCCTGAGATAATATGTTCTTGGCAATTCCTGAGATGCCCTCACGCCATCCTTTCTATGTTTTCTGGGTAAAGTACTTAGCAGCATGTCTTAGAGGCTGTAATCTCTTTAACAACCATAACTTCCTGAGCCCTACTTTTAAGCATACTTTTCTGGTACAATTTTGTTTTTCAAATCTTTCTGCTTCTGATTATCACTGTGTACTTAGTTAAAAGCTTCTAGCAATATCCATGCCACCCCTGAATGCTGTGATGTTTGAAATTTTCTCTGCTAGATTAATTAATTCACTCCCCCTTTAAGTACATCCTCTGAGAAAGTGTCAGAATACAGGAAAAATGTAGACAATTCCTCTTCTCCTAAGAATGTAACATAAATGGCCGCTAGTTCAATTTCCGATAGAGTCCTCCTCCTCTGAAACCTCATAAGCCTAGTATTTATTGTCTATTGTTTTATTGGAATTTTGGTTTTCCAAACTCCCACCAGATTTTGGCTTGTATCTTGAACTGTCTCAAAATTCCTTCCACAAACTCCAAAAAGCTCTGAAATTTTTTGAGCCACGTGGTCAGGTTAGTCAGAGTTGCACCTTCTTCTTGGTACCAAATTTCGGTTCTAGTCAGCATTCTTCTTCTTCTTCTTCTCCTTCTCCTCCTCCTCCTCCTCCTCCTCCTCCTCCTCCTCCTCCTCCTCCTCCTTCTTTTTCTTTGTGAGCAAAAGACCTGACAAGAACAATGTTAAGGGGGGAAAGTGTATCTAGGGTTCTTGATTTCAGATATTCAGTACATGGATGGTGACTCCATAGTTCTAGGCAGAATGTCATGGCAGAAGGGCATGAAGGAGGAAAGAAGCTCAGGACATAGCAACAAGGAAGCAGATGTTCACTCACCAGGGACAAAATATAAATTCCACTTTCAGTGACCTACCTACGTCTTCCAGCCACAACCCCTGTCTATTGTTAAGACCAGATTGTGTTAAGACTCCCATTAGCCAATAATATCACCTCTGAAAATTCTTGCATTGTTGAACACACAAACTTTTGAGAGACACAACATATTGAAACCATAATGGACCAAAAGCAATGGAGTTAACTATCTGTGAACTGAGACCTCTGAAACCATGAATTCCAAATAAACTTTCCTTTCTCTAAATTGCTCTTGTTGGGTATTTTAGTAACAGTGGTAGAAAAGCTGACTAAAATGTTGACCATGCTTTTCAACTTTGGTACCCTGTCTTCTATCTGCAATATAAGATAACTAGATTCAGTGCAATTTGGGACCATGTATATATACTTATGAAAAATAAATGGGTCATGAATGACAAGCATCGAAATTTCTTGTACTTGTTGTCATTATTATCCTTCTCTTAAATTCAACATTTAGTGTAATTTAATTTTTTTAAATAAAATTATTTAAAATTAATAATATTGTCAGTATTGGCATAGTTTCATTTTATAATTTTTTGCATACTACCATAGAAAATTATTTTATAAGTATCTAAAATTCTGGGTTTTATTTGCTATTGAATTTAAGAGCCTTCTAGAAGATTTTGTTTGCTTTCATTTTCAAATTTGTTAGTTGTCTTTCTTCTTCTTCTTCTTTTTCTTTTGTGGTTATTTTCTATTTTACTATAGTTTGTTTTTGAAACTTAATTTTACTCCATATTTTTATTTCATAATGTTATTCTTTGCTTAATATCTGATTAAATTAATAATTTTGTATGGATATTTTGAGGAAAAATGTGCTTTATTTGTTTGTATAAAATATTCTGGTGACAAAGCATTTATTGAAGTTTATTATTACTTATATTTCTAATCAATTTTTCCACTTGTTCTGATGTCAATGAAAGGTATATAGGAATATTATCTAATGTATTCAATTTCTCCTTATAGTTTTAAAATGAACTAGCACATATTTTGTCATGCTGTTCATAATAATAATTTTGATTGCTATTTCATTATTATGGATTGAAACAAGAAACAGTATAAATAAGAAAAACATGATAATTTAAAAAAATATTTAAAATTATTTTTAAAAATCACTGAATAATGATGACTTGTTCTTTCAAGGAAGATTGTAAGACTACAGTGAACAATTTAAGGGAACTGACACATCTTTTATTTTTTATATTTGTTTTATTCTAAAAATTATGATAGATATTTGTGCATGAGTTGAACATGGTTCAACTTGGGAAATGGAATAAAAAATAGCGTATGTGTTAGTTTGAATTGATTCTTATTTAGTCTTTAGACTGTCATACAAGGCTACTGTTAAAACTGTAAAAATGAGAACTTCACACAATGTAAAATCATTAGCTCACCTCCACATTTATTGGTACAAATTCATCACTGCGTTTCATTTCTATATTTTTTTTCACAATATTTTGCCCATATTTAAATTAGGTAAGAGAGAAATATTTCTTATTGACTAGTTTAATTCTAAGAATTTGTGAAATTTAGTATGGCATTTCTTAATTTTTATTTTCTATTTTTTTGGGAAGAAAGTCTTATGTTAATTTTGGAAGAGGACATAATCCCTTTAAGTTTCTTTTATCTCCTAAAGTGGTTAGGGTGGCTTCTGGAGTGAGTAGTCAATAGAAATTTACATCTTTAATGCAGCAAACCCTGGAGACAAAGCAAAACTTCCAAAGCACTCCTCTATTGTTGCCATTAATTATCTGTACCACAGAGAATATTTATACAAATATTTTTAATTAGTGATGAAGTCATTCTCAAGGTAGTATGTTTGGAGCCAGTTCTACTTTGATAGTTTCCAAATAGTGTGATTCCCACTGGATGCTTAAACTAATGATCCATTGCCCAGTCAAGTGTGTTAGTTAGAGAAAACTATGAGATAGTTTGTGTCTTTGAGAAGGTTAATGTGAGAGGGGACCCCATTGGTCTCAAGGCACAATTGAATGTAAGGAAGCTAATTTCCCAAACTTACAAAATGATCTGGTCTTGCTATAATTAGTTATAGGTTGTACCAGGGTAACTAGATGATTCCCAATGGTGGAGTGAAACTTTTATATCCTGCTGTGAATTACCTTAAATAAATCCTGTGAAAAATATCTCAAAATCTTAATCAGTCTCCATGGGCCCTGTTAAAAAGTGTATTTAGTAAGGAACAAAATTAGAAATAACCCTAAGAAATCCCTGGATGGATGATTATAGTGCAACTCAAGCTTGAAATCATTCTGAGTGGTATATTAAATGTTAACAATTATAGAGTCAGAGATAAGCATTTAAATTCCATACTTGTCTTATATTCACACATGCACATGTAGTACTAAGAATCTCTTGGGTGAATGTCAATATTGGTAGACTTATTTCTAGAGTTCATATGTTAAAAATAACTTTAATATATCTGCAAACACAGTTTTCTGATTCCTTCCACAGAGAATTACATCTGCCTGTAATTATGTTCTCCCTCTCTCCCTCTTTATTTTGAATCTGTTTGAAAGGGCAATTGATAGCTCCTATTTTACACTATTTACATTCGTTAAGCACTGGAAGTTAGTTTAGAATTGATTTATATTTATTATTGCTTCAGTGGAAATGTTCTTATTCATTAGGTTTAACACATGTAACCTAGTATAAATCGGGGGTGGGGGGGAAGCTCTTAAAACTGTTTCCCTTCTTCATAGACAAACTGTAGTTTCTTTAGCTTCTAGCACACTCATGTAAAATAATATTTTACCCAATTCCTTAGCATTTAAATACTTTTTTCCTATCAAAAGATCAGTTTGAATGGCAAGATACAATTTAAACAAGTTCTCATGAGAAATTACTATCATTTTATTGGGAGAGTTTGAAGACACTATTTCCACTAGTTGGTCAATAAGAATGTTACAACCTTTACTTAATCCAAATAATCCTCTTGATTGTTTGTAGTTCCTTCAGCTGTATCCTCACAGCTATTGTTTGATAATTAGAGTAGTTCTGTTTTGAATTATATTAGGTACTGCATGGTGTAATGCACTGTTCTCAGCTAGTACTATTTTTTTTTGGCAGTGCTGAGGATAGAAACCAGGGCTCCCCACCACTAAACTACACTTCTAGATCTCAGCTAGTACTTTCAGCCAAAGCGTCCACACAGCAGAAATATGAATTAATTTTACCATTAATGATTCTTTAAAGATATCATTTAGATATCGAAATCACATCACAAGCAATATATAATAAATGAGAATTGTTGCAAAAATTATTTTTGTCTAAGCCTTCTCAATGACACTTATTAAACTTTATCATCTTTAAAGTTTTTTTTTTCCTTGTCATATGAGGGATAACTGGGAAGAAAATTAGGGGATGAATTCCCTGACTCTAATGACACAACCTGGTAAATGTAAAAGAAGAGAGTACAATGCCAAGAATGTTGTATTTGTGTTCTCCACCTAAAACAGTATGATTTGATCCTTTCATTTACATTTCCAGAATAAATGAAAAGAAATGTAAGCACTATGTTAACTGTTGATTTTTAAAAAATCATTATTTTTTTAACTTTCTGTTTGAGACTAATTCTAGATATTAAAAATTAAGCTATAATTCACATTCTTTACCTTATATTTACCAAAATCTTATATCACATAGAAGTACAGGATTTTTTATTTAAGATAGAGGTTATATTTTAAAATTTAAAGATACTCTATAATGTGGATAGATACTCTTGTTTTCATGGACTATCAGATGATTATGTAAAAGAAATTAATCATTCTTTAATAAATATTCAATTTTAGTTGCTTATGATAACAACATTCCTGCATAAAAATAATACATCAAAAGATTAGAAGCATTATTCCACCTAAAGAAGGAAAGGAAAAACCAGAGAGGAAGAAGAATTAAAAGATATTTAAGTTGAAAATACTGTCTTTTAGGGTTTAACACATTCAAATGCAAAAGGTGTTTTTTTTGGTGCCATGGATATGACTTAAATAATTTAACAAATTATTAAATATATTTCATAAAAATAAAATAAATCCTATTTGTATGCTTCTTAAACTAATAACTAATTAAGGTACACTTGAATAGTTTCATCGATGGAGAATTTCATGTATTTGAAGGAAATCCATTTTATTTTCATCTGCTCTGCCTCTTAAAAAAGTTTTCCTCACACTGAACAGAAAGATGCTTACCTCCAATTGTTTTTAATTCTACCCTTTTTGTTCCTGAAAATAAGTGAAATTTCTTAAATATGTCCTTTAAATGTTAAGGGCACTTTCCACAATGAGTTTTGTTAAGTGGTGACCAACCATAACAATACTGGCCCTTCCTGTGAACTTACTTAATTATATTATCTGGGTCTTTAAAATTTTAGTAAAGTTTAGAACTTAACACTATAATCATTCATTTATTTTAAAAGTATTTATTTAGTGTTATCTGAATCCTCCTTTAATGATGCAGATGTAATTCATGGATTTCTTGGGTTGAATATCATGGAAATCATCAAATTTGCTCCTTCTCTTAAACACTTCATAAATTTCTGGAGAGAGACATGCCAGGGTTCTCTAAATTCTTCAGAGAAAAATAATGTTAAGTGGGGAAAAAAAAGACTCATACATGACATGTTCATTTTAAAAAATGTGATAGACATTTTGTATTCTCTTAGTAATACCTGGGCTTAAGTTTCTGTCATTTAATAAGGAATTGTAAAGCACATATTTTACAACAGTTTTGAGTTTGTCTTTGTAAGATGAAATAAATTTAAATATTTTATATGCAGGGGAAATAAAACTTTTTATTTTAAAACAAGACACACATTCAGATACAATCACTGCAAGTTGTCTCCACCAGATGGCACTGCTGGTAAACTTTTCATGGACATGTCCTGCTGAGGTTTACACTGTAAAATAAACTGCCTCTAAATTTCTTTAACTAGAACAGTGTGAATATAGTTATGTAGTCATTTTTTTTTCTTCTAAGGCATTTACTTGGCAGGTAGTAAATTGAATTTATTGTGTTTAATTGAAAACATGCATGATTTTTGAAAGATGTACAACATCCTATTCTGGGTTATATTATTGTTATCAGATTAATCAATGTTGCCAGATCAATCAATAATTATTAACAGCTTTTTGCCACCTCATTTTGAGTAGTGAAAATTGAAAAAAACATATTTTAAATCTCATTTCACTATAGTTTTAAAAATTAAAAAATTAAAACATAAGGATAATGTGATATATCTTCATCTTAAAAAGGGTCCAGACTGAGGGTGTAGCTCAGTGGTAGAGCATGTACCTACCATGTGTAAGACCCTGAGTTTGATACCCAGACACTGATCATATATTTTTGTTTGGGTATTTGGAAAGTTTTTCTTCAGTTCTGACAATCCGATCACAAAGATGATTCTTGCATTATGCAATTTGTCCAACACTTATCAGGACAGTAGAAAAATTTTAAAAATAAAATTAAAATACTTAGAAACTCAGACAAATAATGGATAATGCTTGATTGTTCATCTCATAATATATGGACCTTATTTTTGAACAAATTTATATCATTCCTGAATATTCTTTTTTTCGGCGGGGGGGCGGGGGGAGGAATTAAATCCAGGGGTGCTTAACCACTAAGCCACATCCCCAGTACTTTTTTTAAAAAAATATTTTTATTTAGGTCTTGCTGAGTTGCTTAGGGCCTCACTAAATTGCTGAGGTTCCCTTTGCATTTGCAATCCTCCTGCCTTAGACTCCCATTTCACTGGGATTACAGGCATTACAGGCATGCACCACCTTCACCCACCTGAATTATTCTTAAAGGATATACATATGCATAATAGATTTGTGGGATCCTGCCTTTTCTCTCTTTTTCAGCTTCCTAGCTAGAGATGCTATCACAAGCACTCCTACCATGATGTGCCACACTTGCTAGAGGCCCAAACCAGTGAAGATGCTCAATCTTGAACCTCCAGATTCGTGAGCCAAAATTTAAACTTATCTTTAAGTATCTGCCTGTATCAGATAGTTCACTGTAGTAATGTGATACTGACTAATACAGAAACACCTCCACAGACTGATATAAGCAAATCATAAGAATTATTATCTCATGCAACAGAAGATTCTAGTATATTACTAAAATTGGGTTCACAGGTCTGTATGTCATCATGAGTCAAAGTCATATCTTTCCAAGTTTAATGAAAAAGATATTATGTTCTTCCTGTTTGGTTAAATAAAAACTCAACAGTTAGTTTGATTGGAACCTCCTGAGTCATGTGTCAAGATTTGAGCCAACCTCTTTTGTGAAGCCTTGGTCACATGCCAACCCTGGTGCTCTGAGGTGCTAACATGTAGTTTGAGAATTGGGAAGGTGTATTTCTCCATGAGAAGCAAGGCAAAGGAAGGGTGCCTGCTACAGAGGCAAGAATTTTAAAAAGGGCCTCATGCATTAGGAATAATACAAGATACAGAAACAAAAGCATAGTGATGTGTAAATAGATTTCTTTTCTCTAACTCATGGTGGGTAGATGTCAAGCAAATGACCTGTGTATTTTGTATATTTATAATTTCCTAACAGTTCCTGAAATGAAAAATATTGAATAGTTGATTTTCGGTTTAGGGAAGGATTTGGTACAACAATACCATGTGAGTGAATTAATATTCCACATTTACATCGTTTTTTCCTTGACACTCACCATTTTTTTCTTTTATGCTTAAGAAATTTAATTGCCCTGGTCAATTTAATCTCAGAGTTCCTGAATTGTCAACTGAAATTAATTCATCAAAATTGTACCAAAGAGATCATAGTACTAGACTAACTTGATGAGGGCAAAAAGGCCTTTTGGGTCATGATTATAATTTTGTTTTTTATTCTAAGCATGACAGGGACCATCGTATGCACTTAAACAGGTTGGTGAAATTTGTATTTTGAAACTATTACCCTGACTCCATACTGGAAAAGACTGAGTGATGTTTATCCTAATGGACATAGGGAGGTTAATTGAAGGTCCAAAATGAGAACCCCTTGAACTATGCTAGAGGAAATAAGAAGTAGATAGATTTTCATCAGTTTCAGTTGTAAAAGTGTCATCATTTCATGTAAGATGAATTATATGTGACAAAAAGAAGCATACTACAAAAATAATCCTTAATAGTTCTTTCATAACAATGGATGATGGAGTAATTTATGCTAAGATATAAAATAACATTTTTTTTCATGAATTTTTCAGGGTTGGGTTCACTTTCAGGGTTACTTTGAATATGTCTAGATTGAAATGCCTTTAATTGTCAAAGGAGGTATCAATTAGAAACTGATTTCCAATTTGTAACTGGTACTGTGGGATATTAGTTGTCATGGTATTAAAATCAAGAGGAAATAGAAGAGTATTGCAAGTGTCATTGGAACATATATAATAGTAGAGCCAAACTCAGGAATTAGTCTTTAGGTTTTTACAGATCATTTATTGAAGGAGGTGGGTATGTATGTGTTTTTGTTTATTTTTTGGGGGGATGGGGAGGTGACGGGGGTACCACCAGGGATTGAACTCAGGGGCACTCAACAACTGAGCAACATCCCCAGCCCTATTTTGTATTTTATTAGAGACAGGGTCTCACTGAGTTGCTAAGCACCTCACCATTGCTGAGGCTGGCTTTGAATTCTCCATCTTCCTGCCTTAGCCTCCCAAGCCACTGGGTTTGCAGGCATGGACCACCATGCCCGGCTGTTTTTGCTTTTGAGAATGGAATAGGTTTAAAAAATGTTAAATATTTTAAAATGTTTTATAAGAAAATTTCCAATAATAACTTTTACAATTTTTTTACTATTTCAAATATTTGCACTGCAATTTCTTTCTCTATTCTCTTTTCATTGCTTCGAAGTGTCAGTTTTTAAAAATACAACTGTTTCCTTAAGAATGAAAAAAATTTCTTCTAAAAATTGAAGGATTTGTTATACAAACTTAAACATAAACTTCCGATAATTTTTACTAAAATACTTGGAAATTTCTGTAATCCCAGTGGGAGGCTGAGACACAAGGATCACAAGTTCAAGGCCAGACTCAGCAAATTAATGAGACTCTGCAACAAAATAAAAAATAAGAAGGGTTGGGGATGCAGCTCAGTGGTATAGCACTTGCCTAGCATATGAGAAGCTGTGGGTTCAGTTCCCAGTCCTACAAAAATAAAAAAAAATACATACATATATGTGGGAGACCAACCTTATACGTGACTGAGTCACACTCTCCGGCTGGGTGCTGAGGCGCTCAGTCACAGAAATGTGGCAGAGCTTTCTCCACCCTTCTTGGGTTCGAGGGACAGTGTCTCATGCATGGGCGGGTCTTGCTACAGCCCTATGGGTGAAGCTATGCTCACCTGTTCCTTTGTAATATAACCCCTTGCCCTGTTTAGGATAGAATCTTCCATGGAAGAAGTGCCTTGTGTGTGTCCCCTCCTCTTACTGTGCCCTTGGGTGTGGCTTACCCAGGTTTCAGACAACCTGCTGACAGTGGACATCATGAAGATAGACTCAGCCCCCTGAAACCTGACCCCTTGCCTCATTTGAATAGCTTCTCCTCAATAAAAGGGGTCAGTGGGTGCTCTTGCTCTCTCTTTCTGTGGATCCTTAAGGTCAGAGGAGCTGTCACAGTGACCCCAAAGAAAAAGGTATTTGTGTCTCTTGTGGGTTATTTTGCGCAGCCCAGTTAGCCCAGTTTAACAGGAGTGACCCCTGAGCCTTTTAGTCACGAGAACAGAAGTCCAGCACATATATACACACATACATACGTAATCTTGAAAGAGAACAGATAAAGTACACAGATTCTTTACATATTGCATTTCATACATTTGTGGATCAATATATTAATTTTAAGAATGACTATCAATTTTCCATTAAAAAATGAGGTACTCGTTGATTTGGTGAGTTCTCATGTTTGGGAAATAACATGAGGATAGATGATTATAGTCATTCAAATCTCTGTTTAAGTCAATAAATGCCATAAATACTACATGTATAACTGACTTGCAAATAATACAATAAGACATTTGTAACAGAATTATTTTTTCTTTAGGAACAAAATTATGAAGAACCTATACTAAACTTTTTTTTTTTCCAACCTTGCCATTTTGATACCCCCTTCTAATTCCTTAATTATCTCTATCAGTTTCTAGAACTCTCAGGTATATATTAGTTGTTAAAATTTAGGCAATTGAAAATTTTTAAAACTTTCAAGATCATTTATTTCAGAATCAAATCAGTGCCTTACAGCTTCTAGACCCTACTTTCTCCAATGAATGCATAACTCAGACAGGAAGGATAGGAAAAGAGCAAATTTCTTTACTGGGTGAGGTAAAAATTGACAATGTCTCAGTTCTGTAGCTGAGAATTATTGCAGATTACTCCGCTGAAGCTAATTTGTTTCCCGCTGATACTAGCATCATTTCCTTGCAGCACTGTTTTGTTTAATTCTTCCTTTATCCAGTGTTGAACCTCCAGAGAAAAGGTCCAACACTCCATTTCTATGGTCCCTATGGTAGTCTATACCTAAGACTCTTTCCTGTTGGCTTTGTTATTCATTGCCTCCAACCTCCTTACTCTTTCAGATACAGCTGTAGGGAGTTTGTGGGTCCTGTTTTATATCCTTCAACTATCACAGAAAATGTTTAAATTTGGGGGAGTGTTTTTTATCATTTGAAATATATCATTCATTTATGATAATTTTAGGTCTGTGGTAAAATTGAGAAGAACAGAGATTTTTTTCATATATCCCTTTGGTTTTTTATTTTTAGGGTCTTTGGCTAATATTTTAATCAAGTTGTTGTTTTCTTTTTATGGAGTTTTAAGAGTTCCTTGTATATTTTGGATGATTGTCTTTATAATCTGTATTTTTGCAAATATTTTTATATCAGTCTGTGGTTTGTGACATTGTCTGCCGCAGCCCGGCTGGCTGGGCAAAATAACCGGGGGGTGACGAACAACTTGTGTAGATTGATACAGCAGGAGTGGAAGCCGTTTATTGCAGGACAGGAGCAGTATTTATATATTCCACACAGCTTATCTAATTAGCATAAACTAGATACATCAGTCAACCAATAAGGAATCTCCACACTTAATGGCTCGCTGGTGTTACTTCTCAAACCACTCCCTCTGGCATTTTGCCAGGCACCATCCAGACTTGTTTACGACCTCTAACATTCCCCTGGCAAAATGCCAGGTGTTATTTTGACTTGTTTACAGACTCTAACACTTGTCTTCTACAGAGTAGAAGTTTTAAGTTTAATGAACTCTAGCTTATCAGTTATTTCTTTCATAGATTGTGCCTTTGATCTGGTGTCTAAAGAAACATTGCCATAAGCAAGGTTATTTAGGGTTCATTTACTTAGTTCTTTGATTTTGTTCAACATATAGTCTTGTAGTTTTCCTCAAATCGATCTTGACCATTTCAAAATATTTATAGCTAAGTTGCTAACCTTTTTTCAAGTTCTGCTTATTTCATTCCATCCTAACCCAGCTTTTAGTTTTTGTTTCTTTGTTTGAGATGAGGTCTTACTAAGTTACCCAGGCTGGCCTTGAACCCACAGTCCTCCTACTTCAGCCTCTGAGTTGCTAGGATTACAAACACATACCACTGCGCCTGACCCAAACCTTCTAAAAACATTCGCCTAGTGAACCTTCAACTTACAGTAATATTCGGATGTGAAATGACACTAGTCTTTATGTTCACGTATGCTCCCCAAATCTGGGTTATACAATTCAAGTTCTGATTTAAACATTATGCAATTTGAATATTCACTCCTATGGGGGAAAGTAAGGCAATAGAATTTCTACATTTTAGCAGGCATCCATTTGGATGCCATTTGGATGCTTCATTTGCAATCTGTTTAGAATTTAAACGGACTCTTTTTCTTCAGTCTTGCCTTCAAATATTTATAAACAAGTGAAAAGCTTCACTCCACACTTTTTACATATTTAAGTTTCACTGAATATAACATCAATTGCACTACGTGATTTTTTAAATGATCTAACATTTGAAAAAGTGCAATAAAAATTACATCAACTTTTATTATTTTGGAGGTTTGTGAAAGTAACTGCATTCTGAAGATTTCTGGTACTTGAAATCAGTTTGGTTGTGAAAATGGTTAAGTGAAGTAGTTTTAATATAGGGGAACTGAGTCCTAGGCAACTTCTGAAGAAGTAGGCATGTATTAAGAAAATATGGCATTGGTGTCCATATTTTTTGTTATTTACATTCCAGATCTACACACACTTTTTACAATAGATTGATTTTTTGAGATTGCTTTTGGGAACTTTCTTACATTCTTATAAACCAACAGCCAGTATTGACTGGTTTCTCATGATTTGTGTGGAAATCAACCTTTAAGCATTTCAGATGGGGAGAAACTGCTTTGAAGTTAGTTTAGTAAAGACATCTTCCTTTCTTTTCTTGGGAACCCAGTATCTTTCTCAAATCCCAGGGGAGTGGAGTTTGAGAATATCCAAAATCATCATTTGTGGCTCAAGCATGGGTTTCTTAGTACTTTAGTAACTACACAGTAAAGCTCCTTTAGCTGGTTTTGCAGAGTAGTTAATTATTTAAAAGTGGTAGCAAAGCAATTTAACATATCAAACACCCCATGATTAATCATATCTCTTTGACTGGTGTGTGGGTACATACATGTGTCTCAAAAACAACTAGGAGAGCTTTGGAGGAGAAGAGGTTCTGCTATTATACAGGAAGTGCCTATGGAGCCGTCAGTCATTCCAGCATTCTAAACTTTTCCCTTACCCTAGCTAGGTACAGGGCAGTAACATGCACAGTCACACTTCTTCCAAACAGGAGAGAGCACACAATCAGGTTGCTTAGTCAGTAACAGGAATGGATATATTTGTTCAGTTTCTAACTGCAATGATGGTTGGTCTCTGGGTTTAAAATCTACTGGCCATATCCTTTCTTGTTCCATTGATGAAAACTCCAGGTTCTATTTTCCACTATCAGGAGTGATAATTTGATTGGTTTGATAATTTTAATAAAATAATGTTCTGGCATCCAGTGAAGAAAAAGACAAGAATATTGGAAGAAAAACTATCATAATAAAATCAATATGAAAACCTTGGATATCAGTGTCATTTATCAATGGCCTAGTGAATATGTGTGTGTGTGTGTGTGTGTGTATATATATATATATATATATATATATATATATATATGTGTGTGTGTGTGTGTGTGTGTGTGTACTATATACACATACAAACACACAATTTTGTAATAATTTTCCGAGGACAAATGACAATGGGGTATCAGTTTGGTCATATACTCTAATATAGCATCAATTCATGATTATCAAATATTTCCTTCACTCTCTGACCACTTGAAATACTTTATTCTTGGATTTTCTTAAACAATGATGATAAGACTACTACAAATTTCTCACTAGAAAACAGTATAACTAAATAATCACTAAGACAACAATAATATTCAAGTTCCAGTTCTCTGGGGCATTGTCATCATAGCTCACTTTCTCCCTCTGACTGTTCTTGCTTCCCACACCATGGTCAAGGTACTGGGGATTGATCAAGACATTTTAAATATGTTTGGGTAGTTTCCCTGCTGCTCAGCTATATCGCTGTGCAACTAAGAGACAGCACACTTTGTTCCACACACAATCAAGCCCCTCTAGAACTGTGGCAAATACTATATCATAAAGAATAGAGGGGATAAAAATATCCAGCCAATGACCAGGTCCCATTTGGTAGTGGTGAGGATCTGTTTATGGACATCCATTCCAATAACAATAGCAGAGAAAGAACACAAAGACTGTTGGCACTGCACCTGTAAGGAGACTCAGTATAGTTATGTCCTTTCAGAATGTACCTTTTTGACCATACTAGAGGAGTAATCACAGAGGGTGTTCCCATATATTCCATCATACACAACAATTTGCCTTATCCACTAGAAGGACATTACTCTGGTGAGATCTACAGAGAAAGTGGCATCCTCAAGCTCTGACAGAGTATGTGTTGTATCAAAGTACGCTAATACACACCAAAGAAGTAACAGGGAAAGTATACTACAAAACTCATTTGGAAATATGTTCTGCTGAGAGCCACGGCCGAGTCTGTATGGCCCCTGGCATTTTGCCAACAGTATTGATTGACAGGCGAGGCATTACTGTCCGCCTCTGCCGCAACTTTTGAGTTCTCGCACTATTTTGGAGTTCTCATGGGGATTTCCGGGGATTCCCCGAGAGTTCCCATTGGTTGGGGAAGTGCAGGAGGAGGGATTTCCGGGAGAGATATTTCCGGCTGGGGGTTCCTGGACAAGCCTCCTGGCGCGCTCGGGAGGATTCCCCGGGAGCTGCGTGAAGTGTTTTCCTGCAGTTTAAAAATAAAGTTTGTTCCTGCTTCAGTGGCTCGTGATTTGTGCCCAGCCAGACTGCGGCATTTGGCGGCCCTTGCGGGGAACATCTGAAGCTTCGGGGTAAGTGAAATTGCTTGCCCCTAAGGGAAGGCAAGAGAATGGGCGACCATTTTAAAAAACAATGTGTTCTTGTTTTGATTTGTTTTGTGTTTGTTTCAAGCTGCCTATCCCTAGAATTTTCTCAGGCAGATTGGGAAAAATGGTTGGCTCAGGGTTTGAAGTTGTTCGCCCCTGAGGAAGAGATAGAAATAGACCACAAATGCACATGTCAAGAAAATAGGAAAATTGATACAACGATTTTTTGTTCCGTTTTTGTTTCATTCTGTTTCGGTTTTGTTTTGTGTTATCTTACTGGGTTGCATTATCTTTATAACAGATTAGAAATTAGTAAAAAACAAACTGAAAGAGTGTTAAGTAAATTGTTAGAGGTTCAGACCATGGAGAAAGACATTTTAGATCAAGCAAAAGAGAAGGTCTCTCAAGCTAGTCAGACAGAGGAAGAAAATTTAAAGGAAGAAAGCTTAGAGGAGAAACAGCTATTAGGGAAAAAGCTACAACAGGAGGCTGCTACTAACACCGTTCTATCACCAGAGGGCGTAATTCAACCAACAGCTCCCCCTATGGAGATAGCTGAGTGGCCCTCAAACCCCGTAGTTGATAGATGGGATCCTGAGACAGGACCTCAAAGATTAGCATGCCCTGTACTTGAGCAGGCAGGAGGGCAGCGAATTCACCGTGCTTTAGATTTCAAAACAGTGAAGCAGTTAAAGGAGGCTGTAACAACCTATGGTCCTCAAGCACCGTTCACTGTAAGCATGGTCGAATCCATTACCAACTTGGACATGACGCCAGCAGATTGGGCTAGTATGTGTAAATCTGTGCTAAATGGAGGACAATATTTGTTATGGAAGGTTGCCAATGAGGAATTTTGCAGGGAGACAGCTAGACGAAATGCAGCAGCCGGTTACCCTCAAAGAAATCTAGATATGTTGTTAGGAAAAGGACCTTATGAGGGTCAACGGCAACAAATTGAATATGATCCTGGCGTATACGCACAAATTGCTGTAGATGTGGTTAGCGCATGGAAAACTTTACAGGGACATGGAGGTTTACAAGATCAATTATCTAAGGTAATACAAGGAACTAATGAAACTTACGCTGAATTTGTAGATAGGCTTATTGAAGCAGCTTCCAGAATTTTTGGGGATACAGAACAGGCAATGCCATTTATAAAACAACTGGCTTATGACCAAGCAAATCGTTGTTGCAGAGAGGTCATTAGACCATGGAGACATGAAGATTTAAACACATATATTAAATTATGTAGAGACATTAATGAACAAGGGCAAGTCTTAGCAGCAGTACAACAGGCTTTAGATGCCAGGCCAAAAACATGCTATAATTGTGATCAAACAGGACATTTTAAAAGGAGTTGCCCCATAGGAGGAGGGTTTAACAAAGCTAGATATCAAACGAATAGAATACCGGGTATTTGCCCACGATGCCGTAGAGGGAAACATTGGGCTAATGAATGCCGTTCTCAAACCACCATAGAGGGTATTCCGTTATCAAAAAACAGACAAGGACCAAGTGTTTACCCATGATATCATGGAGAAAGGCATCGGGCTCCATTGCCAAAAAACGGACAGGGGGGCCCAATGCTCCGGGGCCCACGACCACAAATGTACGGGGCACTGGAGGAACCCAGAAACACCATGGAGGAACCTAGCAACACCATCAGGGTAGTGCCCAGGACACATTATCCATCAGATCTCTCATCAGACGAACCAGAGGAAGCGCAGGGTTGGACATCTGCGCCTCCGCCAGAGCAGTACTAACTCCAGAGATGGGAGTTCAAATCATTCCCACAGGAGTAAAAGGACCTCTTCCCAAAGGAACAGTAGGCTTATTGTTAGGACGCAGTTCTTCTACGCTAAAAGGACTTATGATAAGTCCCGGGGTAATTGATCCCGATTATGAAGGTGAAATAAAAATTATAGCTAGTTCTCCAAAGGGTATATCAGTAATTTCACCAGGAGATAGAATAGCACAGTTATTAATAATACCCAGCCTACATGATAAATTTTCTAGTAGTACTATAGAAAGAGGTTCCAGGGGATTAGGCTCCACAGGTGTAGATTGGGCTATGCTGTCTTTAAATTTAGATTCTCGTCCCATGCTAAAACTAAATATTCAAGGACATGAATTTAATGGACTACTGGATACAGGTGCAGACCTTAGCATCATATCTCGTCAAGAATGGCCAAAACATTGGCCGTTACAACAAGCCACTCAAACGCTTCGAGGCCTAGGAGTGGCGACTAATCCCCATAGAAGTGCAATGGTATTAGATTGGAAGGATCCTGAAGGATGTGAAGGAACTATACAGCCATATGTATTGGATCATCTTCCTATAAATTTATGGGGACGAGATGTCCTAGATCAATTAGGTTTGACATTAACAAATAACATCAATCCAAATGCGCCCACTATTAGGGCTAGACAAGGTTTCAGGAAAGAAAAAAGATTAGGAGAACAAGGCATAGCAGCACCAATTCAAATAGATCAGGGAATAAATAGACATGGACTGGGTTTTCAGAAGGGGTCACTGAGGCAATAAAAATTACTTGGAAATCAGATAGACCAGTATGGGTTCCTCAGTGGCCCCTGACTAAAGAAAAGATACAAGCAGCCCATGACCTGGTCAAACAACAATTAGCGGAGGGACATATACAACCTTCCGTATCTCCTTACAATACTCCCATTTTTGTCATTAAAAAGAAATCTGGTAAATGGAGATTATTGCAAGATTTAAGAGCCATTAATAATGAGATGGTTATTATGGGACCTGCTCAATCGGGGATTCCTCAATTGTCTGCTTTGCCAAAAACCTGGTACGTTTTAGCTATAGATATTAAAGATTGTTTTTTTTTCAATTCCAATTCATCCTGAGGATAGTCCACATTTTGCATTTACTATCCCTGCACTGAATCATGAAGGTCATGATGAGAGATATGAATGGAAAGTACTCCCTCAAGGGATGGCTAACAGCCCAACTATGTGTCAAATTTATGTTAACAAAGCAATCCAGCCACTTAGAAATCAAAATCCTAAACTACAAATATTTCACTATATGGATGATGTATTGTTAGCACACAAAGATAAAAACACATTGCTAGAATGTTATGCCACACTTACAAATTTATTAAAAAATTATAATCTAGAGATAGCAATAGATAAAGTACAATTAAATTTTCCAATTAATTATTTAGGAGTTCTATTATCCTCAACCATGGTCCGTCCACCAAAAATTCAAATACGAGTAGATCAACTCAAATCACTTAACGACTTTCAAAAGTTATTAGGAGACATAAATTGGATAAGGCCTTATCTAGGCATACCAACAGGAGAGTTGGGACCTTTATTTGATATCCTAAAAGGTCCATCAGATCCAAATTCACCCCGCATGTTAACGCCTGAAGCAAGAAAGGCATTAAAAATTATTGAAACATATATGGAAAATATGCATTTGGATAGAATTGATATAACTTTGCCTTTATTATTTATTGTAATACCAACAAAAAATATTCCTACAGGAGTATTTTGGCAAGAAGGTCCATTATTGTGGATACATTTATCTTATTCTCCTAACACTATTCTTACTAGGTATCCTGAGGCTGTAGGACAATTAATACTCAAAGGAATAAAAGCAGCAAAGGGAGTGTTTGGAATTTCTCCCAATAAAATTATTACTCCATATACTATGGATCAAATTGATGAGTTAGCTAATGAGTTAAATACTTGGGCAATAATCATGTGTAAATCTAATGTTTCATTTGATAATCACTTACCATCTAATCCTTTGTTGTCTTTTTGGTCTTTGCATCCTGTAGTTTTTCCAAAAATGACAAGAAAAACCCCTATCATGAATGCTCCAAATGTATTCACTGATGGGTCAAATAATGGTACAGCAGCAGTAGTTACCCCTGATCAAACTTTTACATTTTTAGTACCCAAACAATCAGCTCAAAAGGTAGAGCTTAATGCAGTTTTACAAGCCTTTGTGATGTTTAAAGATTCTGTATTTAATTTATTCTCTGATAGTCAGTATGTAGTTAATGCTATAGTATCCCTTGAAGATGCTGGCAGGATTTCCCCTTCCTCTACTGTTTTCTCTTTGTTTTCTGCTATACAAAGTCTAATCTGGGACAGAAAAGATCCATTCTTTATAGGACATATCAGAGCACATACAGGATTGCCTGGAGCCCTTAGTTTGGGCAACGATTTAGCAGATAAAACTACACATGACATACATATTTTCTCTACACTAGAAGAAGCTACACATTTTCATAAAAGGTTCCATGTCAATGCTAATACTTTACAAAAGCATTTTAAAATAACTAAGGAACAAGCTAGACAAATAATAAAACAATGTCAAAATTGTGTGACCTTTTTACCACAAGTTAATCTTGGAGTCAATCCTAGAGGACTGATACCTAACCATATTTGGCAGATGGACGTCACACACTTGCCACAATTTGGAAAATTAAAATATTTGCATGTTACAGTTGATACTTCTTCCGGATTTTTGATGGGCTCCCTTCATGCCGGAGAAAAAACTAAAGATGTTATAGCTCATTGCTTACAAAATTTTGCCACTGTGGGCGTTCCAAAACAGTTAAAAACAGATAATGGTCCTGGTTATATTTCTACCTCTTTTAAACAATTTTGCTCATCATTTGGCATTACTCATATAACAGGAATTCCATACAATCCACAGGGACAAGGCATAGTTGAAAGAGCTCATCAAACTATTAAAATGTACTTACTAAAGCAAAAAGAGGGAATTGGAAAGGGGTATATGTCACCCAAAGATAAACTTAAAATAACCCTTTTTACTCTAAACTTTTAAAATTTGGATTCCTCAGGGCTTAGTGCTGCGGAAAGGCATATGTGTCCAAAAAATGTACATAAGCCTAAGGTACTTTGGAAGGATATTCTAACAGGACAATGGAAATGTCCTGACCCAGTGATTGTCTGGAGTCGGGGTTCTGTTTGTGTTTTTCCACAGGGAGAACAGCAGCCGATTTGGATTCCAGAGAGATTAACTAAAACAATTTCTACAGGCCAAAAGGAAGATGATTTGACTCAAATCCATAACAGCTGATATCCAGAACTCCAGTTTGGCTATTCTTACATCTGCGACAGTGATTAACCAGGATGCTTTTTTCAATATTTATTTTATTATTTGCCTTTTCCCACATCATAAAGTTCTATTTTATTTTTGAGCTCATACAGACCTAGGTTAATGTTTTTCTGATCAGTTTTATTTTTTGACTGTGGAGTTTTTAAGCATTGCAATGGAGATTTCACCTAGGTAAAGCTACAAGGCCTTTACTATTGTCTTATGTGTTGTATGTTATGTGTGCACACTTCTGTTTTGTGTTGTATGTCTGTATGTGCGTATGTCCATATATCATATATGAGGAGCGCTCATGAATAAATGGATCCAAATTTTTTTTATTCACGTGATTTTAATGGTTTAATTTAGATTGGGTAAACAGCTGTTGAAAATTGTTTTAATATGTGAACAAATAAGGAGGTTAACAGATCTGTTTGTTTACTTTCACCTTTCCTTCTCATTATATTTAATAATTCTGTTCAGGATAATGTAAATTGTTCAAAAAATTGTTTTCTTAGTGCCTGTTGGAATGTTACATAATTTTTTTCTTAGCATCATTGCCAGAATTCCTATCTTCATCCCAGTGCCGGTGAAGACAAAGATAAAACCAAACTACAGCTTCTTTGATAGTTATCACAACAAACTGTAAAAACTGATGCATCAATGAATAATAACTCAACAAGTAATGCTCAATTAAGGAGTTGATTTACTTTGGGAGGAAATGGACATATTGACAGATTCCTCTGCTTTGAATTGCTTGCAGACCTTGCCTGGACTATGTATCACTTGTATGCATTGTGAACTATCTGTTGGTACAGCGAATTGTGGTAGTGCTGGAGTATTTTTGCTGATGGTGTCACCGGTGGTACAATTTTTCAAAGGAGCCCTCAATTGGCTTAGTGTCATGGCATTTTGCATCCTCCTCCCTTCTACTAGTGATGGTCTAAAATTTGGGGGCCAACAGAGGTGAGGCAAAGAACCTCACCCCCCCACTGGTGCAAAGGCCTATCCACAAGTATGGCTGTATGCTGGACCGGTAGTCAGTGACGGGTATGATCCAATTGCAGTGGTACCAACCTAAGACAGGAGGCTGACGCCTAGAGGTCAGTTCATCCGATGACGGGTAAGGACCATATGTTGAATTGGACTGCCTAACAGGCACGGTCCCTAAGCCACATTGCTTGCTGTTTAATTAAACAAAAAGGGGGAGATGCTGAGAGCCACGGCCGAGTCTGTATGGCCCCTGGCATTTTGCCAACAGTATTGATTGACAGGCGAGGCATTACTATCCGCCTCTGCCGCAACTTTTGAGTTCTCGCACTATTTTGGAGTTCTCATGGGGATTTCCGGGGATTCCCCGAGAGTTCCCATTGGTTGGGGAAGTGCAGGAGGAGGGATTTCCGGGAGAGATATTTCCGGCTGGGGGTTCCTGGACAAGCCTCCTGGCGCGCTCGGGAGGATTCCCCGGGAGCTGTGTGAAGTGTTTTCTTGCAGTTTAAAAATAAAGTTTGTTCCTGCTTCAGTGGCTCCTGATTTGTGCCCAGCCAGACTGCGGCAATGTTCAATAGTCACAACAGTCCCATCTCCCAGGACACACTGACAAGAGAAGACTGTGGTGTAAAAATGCCCTCATACAGAAGTAGGGGAGAAATCCAATCCAATGGGTGCGCAAATCTCAATATAGAAATACACAAAATGAAAATAAAAATGACTCCTCTTTTTTTATTTGTTCTTTTTAGATATACATGACAACAGAGTGTATTTTGACATATTATACATCCATGGAGTATAACTGATTCTAATTAGGATCCCATTCTTGTGGTTGCACATGATGTGAAGTTACACTGGTGGTGTAGTCATATATAAACATAGGAAAGTTATGTCTGATTCATTCTACTGTTTTTCCTATTCCCATCACACCTCCCTTCTCTTCATTCCCTTTGTCTAAACCAACGCATTTCTGTTTTTTACTCCCCTACCTTTATTATGTGTTAGCATCCACATATCAGAGAGAATATTTGGAATTTTTTTTTAATTTGGTCATTTTATGTAGCATGATAGTCTCCAGTTCCATCTATTTATTGGAAAATGCCATAATTTTATTCTTCTTTATTGCTGAGTAATATTCTATTTTGCATATATACTACATTTTCTTTATCCATTCATCTGTAGAAGGGCACCTAGGTTGGTTCCATAGCTTGCCTATTGTGAATTGAGCTGCTATAAACATTGATATGGCCACATTACTATAGTATGCTGATTTCAAGTCCTCTGGGTATATGCTAAGGAGTGAGATAACTGAGTCAAATGATGATTTCATCCCAAGTTTTCTGAGGAATCTTCATACTGCTTTCCAGAGTGGGTGCACCAATTTGCAGTCCCACCAGCAATGTATGAGTGAACCTTTTTCTCCCATCCTTGCCAACATTTGTTGTTACTTGTATTCTTGATAATTGCCATTCTATCTGTAGTGAGATGGAATATCATGTAGCTTTAATTTGCATTTCTCTGTTTGCTAGAGATGTTGAACTTTTTTTCATATATTTATTGATCATTTATATTTCTTCTTCTGTTCAGTTCCTTTGCTCATTTGTTTATTGAGTTATCCGTGTTTTTTTTTTTTTTTTTTTTGGTATTGAGTGTTTTAAGTTATTTGTATGTTCTGGTGATTAACTCTCTATCTGAGATGCAGGTGGCCAAGATTTTCTCCCATTCTGTAGGCAATCTCTCCATGTTATTGTTTCCTTTGTTGTGAAGAATGTTTTTAGTTTGATACCATCCCATTTATTGATTCTTGATATTACTTCTTGCACTGTAGGAGTCTTGTTGAGGAAGTTGATTTCAATGCTGACATGACGGAGAGTTGGGCCTACTTTTTCTTACAGTAGCAAGGGATCTCTGGTCTAATGCTTAGGTCCTTGATTCTCTTTGAGTTTTGTACAGGGTGAGATATAGCTTTTTAATTTCCTCCTAGTACATACGAATTTTCAGTATTCCCAACACTATTTGTTGAAGCAGCTACCTTTTTTCCAATGTATGTTTTTGGTGATTTTTGTCTAGTATGAGATAACTATATTTATGTGGGTTTATCTCTGTGTCTTCTATTCTATTCCATTGGTCTTCATGTCTGTTTTGGTGCCAATACCAGGCCATTTTTGTTATTATGGCTGTGTAGGATAATTTAAGTTCTGGTATTGTGATGCCTCCTGCTTCACTTTTCTAAGGATTGCTTTGGCTATTCTAGGCCTCTTAATTTTCCAAGTGAATTAACGTGATTCCTCTTAAAACTCATAATTTGCTAGCAACTGAATACAAAGATACTAAAGTGAATAAAATATCTGATAAAGGATGAAAATAATGATTATGGAAAAGATCAATGAATTTTAAGAGAATGCAGGAAAACACTGAATGGATTAAAGGTGAGAAGAAAGGATATGAGTGAGAAATTCAATAAAGTATGCAGACTTTGAAAAAGAACCAGATATGTTCAAATAAGAAGCTTAATATATCAAATAAAAAATTCAGTGAAAAGCCTAAGTAATGGTCAAGACCAAGCAAAATAAAGAATTTCAGGACTTAAAGATAGGGCAGATAAACTAGAACATTCAGACAGTAATAAAGGGAAAAAAGTCTCAAAACATATTATACAAGATCTCTAGGACAATTTAAGATTCAGAGGTCTTGAATAAGGAGTAGAGATACAGATTAATGGCATAGAAAACATGTTCAATTAATTAATAACACAAAATTTCCCAAATCTTGTGAATGAGATGGACATCCAGGTACTGGAGGTATTTAGAACCCTAATCTGACAAAAACAGAAGGAAATTTCCATCACATTGATGTTAAAATGCCAAAACCTAGAGTAAAGACTACTAGGGAAGAGTACGGGGGTCATGATGAGGTAAGAAAGGAGGGTGAGAGAGACTGAGGAGAGTGGACATGCTCAAAGTGTGTTTTATGCCTGTAAGAATATGTCACAATGAAGCACACTGTTCTGTATAATTAAAATGTGCTAAAAATAGTAACAACAACCACAAAAATTGTTTTTCAGGACTGAAAGCCAATACCATGCACACTATACCTGTCTGTAGGACTTAACTTTCTTCTCAATAATATTTTAATTAATGTTCTTTACTTGAGAATAAGGAGTCAGAGCATGAGGAACACTGAAATATGGCTGAAAGTAGAATTACAATTGCAAGAAATACAATAAATTCCCTTGAAAAATTAATTTTCGAGTATAGATTAATGTCTCAAAGTAACTTAAAACAATTTTTTAATCAAAGTTAATCAGTATTAATAAAATAAATAACAACTGCTCTTGTGTGATTATTTGGTGTCTGGACATGTACCACATGATTGTTAACAACACTTGGAATAGTAATCACCACTACCCCTTAGCATTGCCAAAAATAAAATAATTGCCTTGCCTGTTAGTGAATCATATTAAAGCATGTTAAAAGATAAAGAGCATTTTGAACAGAATTCTATAGAGAAAATCTTCAAATCCAAATCTCTTTTATGTTTATTACAAAGGAGGCGTTTTGTATTGGAAAACACATAAAGCAAATAACCAACTGCTTCAAGTCAATGAAAGTATGCAGAAAGTAAAAAGTGAGGTCCAAAGATATTCCTCAATGTGCATTTTCAAGGGGATTGGAGGTTTTTAATTATAAGGGCAAATTGAGTAGCTTCTTACCACCTTGTATGAAAGACTCAAATATTTAAAATAATGGATTCTCTGATGAACAAGTACTTTAAAACCTGATCGTATATTTCATTGTTTACTCACAGGACTAAGTGAACATAAATAGAGAAAGAAATAATAAAATAGTCTAACCAATTCAGTTTAAGTAGTGGGACATGAGGAATGTTTTACTCATAATTTTGAAAAATTAAGCACATCTAAACATGCTCCATGTGAATATGTTCTTGGAATTTCCACTAACAGTCTTCAGTGAAAAAAAATGTTACATTTGTGTTTGTGAAGGCTACTTTAAGAAAAATAATAGTTTTAGCATTGATTTTAAAAAATCGATGATTCATGGCAAAGTTGAACAATAAGAAAGGAGTTGACAGGACATAATTTATATTTCTCTTGTGTAAAATGTCTGTGTGATATACAGCTCTGTCACGAGCAGCTTCTCAGCCTTGTCTGGTTACCAGGAGTTCCCTTCCGGATATCTGCACTGGACCCCGGACCGCGACGTACGCGAACACCAAGCACGAACTCGATTGCCTTTTGAAATGCTGGTTTATTCGCACACCACACAAAGCAATACACGAGGTGGCTGGCACACAACTGCACGATCTTACTCTCAGGCGACGAGAGTTGGTTGTGAGCAAATACATGGAGTTTCCCTCGCGCTTATATACTCTATATGTTTACAACAAACTTGTTTATGTCTAACTTATCTAACATAAGCACACTACCTAGTTACATCATCAACTTATCTAACATGGGCATACTATCTAGTCATCCTATAACCAAAACATGTTTACAACTAAAAAGTCACTTAGTCACTGCAAAGTCCAAAACAAGTCCAAAACAAGTCCTTTTGCTGATTCATGTTGTTTATTCATCCTTGATGTTTACTCCTGTCATTCCACCCCCTTGATACGGAGGCGCCGATGTTACTGATGGTGCCGATGTATCAAAGCGACAAGAACGGTCCCCTGTCTTAGGTCGTCCATTCGGAAGTTGCCCGTCCTCGGGGAAACGTATGGGCTGTCGCGGCCCTGCAAACCAATCTTCAGATTGGAAGATGCAATCCACGGCATCCATGCAGCCACCGACCACACAGGAGTGCAGAAAAGGATGAAGCATAGCACGAAACTCACAGCAGAAGGGAGCTTTCACTCTTGGAACGAAAAGTTGTTTCAATCGTGAATAAAGGTCCAAATCCAAATCCTTTACTAGCAATAAATCTATCACCAAATTGTGAACTATCATAAATGGATAATTAACATCTTTTTCAGAGAACATCGGAATTGGAGTCATCCGGTCCTTCCTGAATAATAGGTCGTTCCTCAGCTTGCGTCCTAATATCCGTTTGATGATTATCTGGTCCACAGACATAGTTCCTCAAGAAATTCTATAATATTAACCAATCTTAGGTAAGTGTTGATGATAATCCACATAAGTCCATAATTTAATAAAGTAAGGCTTACAAATGTTTCTTAAACATATGTCAAATAAAGATCTAGGAACATATGTATTCCTTTGTCTGCATTGCGAATTGATTCTACACAATAAATCATCACCAAATAATAATGATCTATTATAGTTAAGTGAAATAAGTCCATTAACATAAAAAGCACCTGCATTAGATTGTAAGGTTAATAAATCATGATCAGACTTCATCACTTCAGTGAACAATCCAAATAAAGCCTTAACACACAAATGTATATCATATCTACAATAAACATCACAGTGCGAATTAATATTAGGAATACAATTCCAGACATGATTTAAAAACATACATAAAGAAGGTACAATACCCTCTAGATGTTTATCCAGCGGACACCATGGTCCACTGCGTAATGTTACTAATCTACATAAAAAAGAAAAACGTTCCTGACCAAACAGTGTATATGCACTATATGAAAACCATGTATTTACATGAAATTCAATGCAAAGATGACAATTTGCGTAGTGCAACTGTTCAGAATAATTCCTCGATCTTTCCGTCCTTCTCCTTCTTGGATTTAATTTTCTTAGTGCCTTTCGCTTCATGGTCCCTGTAATGTTGAAGTTTATCCATTTTAATGTAAGTTTTCTTTCCTGCAGACTTATTAATCTTTAAACAAATCTTAATGCATAATACAAATAATACAAAACAACATACATATAGCAATCCTTCCTTAAGCCAATGGAAAGGGTTCCATCTCATAATGCAACTAACATCTGCATGAACTAATTTTCTAAAGAAACCTACAAAACTACAATCATAAGTATACTGAAAGTCACGCGGAATCAAATATCCAGAATCAACTAACATTTTAACTTTATGAGTTTCACCTGAAAATCTTTGGAGAAGTTCAGTAGTTTGGTTATGTACTGTCTCAATTTCCTTTCCTAATGAAGCATAAACGGATTTGGCTGCCTCTGTTGCTTTCATCATATTTTTATATTCTTCTGACAGAGGTGGCTGGGGTACAAAAGAATGTAACCCAAAAGTATGATTAGACATATAAACCACCTGAGTCAGGACTCGTAAGTTTTGCGTAGCAGTAAAATACTTAGACCTAAATAGATGTTTCTTAACAGTTAGATTCATATGTTCCATCATCATGACATTGGAATGTACATGACAACCAGCATTCAGACTCAAAGAATCACTATAAGAAATGTTTTGCCATCGTCGAACCATGTAAGGTTCAGGATAACAAGACAACATATTAAAATTCCCAAGATCTAACAAAGTAGCCTGAGGCATAGATATAGTTATATCAGAGGTCCTAGGTTCATCTGAGAAAAGATCATATGCTATAATAGTTGTTTTACCTATAGCATAAGTGGCTTCACTAGGCACATAATATGACATATTGTTCCATTTTAACCAATAAAACTTATCAAATGGTATTATCCAATCTTTACCAATTTTCTTCGGTATAGCCTTAGTTGGATATCCTATTACAACCTTAGATGTCGACATTTGCCATAAATTAATCATGCAAACACCAGTTTCACACCAAGAATCCTTTGTAGGATCTAATATGGTTATAGCTGATGCAGTTTCCATGCCTATGCCAGTTCTAAATAACAGTCTTATTTCTTCTAATCCCGCGGTGATCATTGCTTGCAGATGTTCACACTCCTGAGTTGCCTCCAATTGTTTCATACGTACATTCCATGATGCATCCATGGTCTCAATCACCTTACTTAATGAATCAACATGATGTTTCAAAAGTTCCTGTTCTGCAGAAAGTCTTTCCATAAGTAAAGATGCGGAGTGCAGATTTTTAGATAATTGTGAGATAACAAAGTTCTGTTTATTCTGAAGTCCTCGAAGGGCTGAAATTTCCACTCGAAGTTCCTCCGTCATTGCTCCAGCGATTGCTGCCCCCAAAGCTGCTCCGGCCAGGAAAGCGCCAATCGCTGCGAACTGCAAAAGTCTCCGTCCTGCTGCATTTCTTTGAACTGAATAAAACAAATCTGGCAACACAGTAGACTCAAAAGAAGGACATACAGTTTCACCTTTCAACAAATCACTAACAGACAAACGTAACACAATTGGCTGTACTTGTGGTTGTATCAAGAATCTAACTGGCTGATGTAGTAAAGGTAAAAATCCTGGAGCCTCTAAAGTCTTCATAAAATTACCGTCCTTTTCCTTGCGTGGGAAGAGGACCGCTCTTGGGAAATGGGCAGTAACCCATCCCTTGGTTTTATTAAATCCTCCTCTATCGATTAAACAAGGATTCAAAGAGGTCGGTTCCATGTAGCATTTCTGCATATCCATCTTTGTAGTATATATAATATGATTACCTGCATGTGCATCAAACACATCAGTATTATTATGTAAAACATCATGTGTTACAATATCATAAAGATTCCATTCATTTTCACTTCCTGGTAATAACATATACCAGTAATAAGGTAATTTTCCTGGATATATTTTACTAGACCAAGTAGAGAAATCCATTCCTTGTGTCAACCACCATTTCAGAGTTTTTCTATCTGCTATATCCACATGGTATCTAATTATAGTATCCCAGAGCTGTGCTCTAGGGCACCCAGTCTTCAATGACCAGTAGTCATCAGCATTTACCAGGTAAGTGTCTGTTTTGTAATTCACTAAAGTAACTTCATCCAAATCTGGTGGTACAAATTCAAGAGAATATACTGTTGGATGTAAAGTATAAGTCCTCGTTTGTTTCTGCTGATTGTCTAATACAGCGTTACCACCTTCATAATGTTTGGAAAAGTTTCCAGTTATATTCACATCAAGAGGGATATCATAGTACGTGGAATCATTATGCATAATAGACCTATGAATACCAATCACATATTGCCATGAATGTGGAAACCATCTGCAAGTAGATCTTTCCATAGCTAAACTAACATTTTTAGTGTCCACATAATTAGAATCAACTCCCATCGGGATTGACATATTATGGACATTCGCTCTGATTTTGTCATCACTCAAATTAAACACGGGAATCAAAGTCCCAAAGAAATCATCATAAAACTTAAAGGTACAGTCTTGGCATTTATAATAAGGCCACTTTGAAGACTCTCCTTTGGATCCATTATAAGTATAATCTATTTGCAAAAATGTGACATTATAAAAGTATTTATTCAAAATATCCTTGGGTGTGATAACCAATACAGGTTGCCAGGACTGATTATCAAACCTATGCCACGTATTATTCACCTCAAGATGCATATGAGAGGCATTCAAATATACAGCATGAAGAGGATTCTGTACACAATTTTGTCTGCTAAAATTATAACACCATGTCCAATTAAATATATTATAATATTGTGTGTAGTTTTTCCACACTGTCTGGTTAATAATGTATTTGTCCACGGTGAATTTATAATCATGTAACCCTGGACTATGCACTCTCTGTCCCAATTTCGGGCTATCCACAATCTCTGAGAGGTCCCATTCATTATTGGCATTTTTAAAAACATACCTCCTTGTTTTGTTTTCAAATAATAGCCATCCAGAGTGATTAAACATTCCAAATTCAGGATGTAATACCCCAGTCGTCCTGTAAGCTGGACCCAGCCTACAGGCCTGTGTGTGAATCTTATAAGTTACAGATGAATAATTACCAATTTTATAATAATATCTATATTGGCACCACTTAAGGAAGGTTGAATCAACAGGGAAGCAAACTCTACCAATAAATGCTTGTCCCTGTGTTCGGTTAAGCATATCTCCAAAAATGCTACGGATACAAACATACCCGATTTTATCCTGTAATTTAGGAGGCGTGGCCACTGGTTTAACCAAGTTATGGGTAAATGGCTGTGGTAAAGGGTCGGTCAACACAACAGGTGATCGCCAAGTGGCGGTACCTAAGGTATTGACTTTCCACCAATTATCTATAGTAAGATAAGATTGGTTCCGTATTTCTAAGGATCTATCAGGATTCTGTAGAATCTCGAACTTTCCATATATAGGTAAGTTAGGAAAATCCGCTACACAAGATACATAATGGGTATAATTCAAATGAGTTCTGCTTTGCACATCTTCAATATATATAGACATATTCCTTTGTTCAGTGCTCATGGAATCTAGATACTGCTGTAACTCTTTTGGACACCATGTCCCGTAGGGTTCAACTAAAACTTGCGGCCATCTAGGCAACGGCCTAGCTCCTTGTAAATGTCTAGGCCATCTTTTCCACTCATCCAACATTTCCTTAGAATCATTATATGGCAACAAATTTATCCCCAACGTAGTTGTTCGTGGGGTTGTTGTTGTAAATTCACCAGAACCTTCTTCTTCTCCATCATCATATGAAGAATAGTCATATTCTTCATATTCATAATCGAATAAATTATAATCATTCTGTTTGTTGGACACCCAAACCTGAAAAGGCAGTGATGCAACATCCTTTTCTGCTGCTTTTATACATGTAAAGTCATTCTCTTCTGTAGACTCCTCAAAAGTATATACAGTAAGGTTTGGATTATTAAGCACTGCTGCTGTAGCATTATAGCTCTTAACTAAAGGTTTGCCTCCAAGTTTCCTATAATGATACACAAAATGTGGCTTATAAGACCACATATCCATAATCCCAGGTACAAGATGACATCGGAGGGGGTTAGTTTCATATTTATTAGAAGTTCCTCCATCCGCACTAGATCTAAACATTGGGCTATATACCCCAACTGTATTGATGTCCCAAAAATGGTCACACTCCTTAGGTGCGGAGTGTTTGTTATAATGGTGGCAAAATGCATAATTATGATAAAACAGGTATCTAATAGCAGTAAAATTTTGTAGGAATTTGTTACTTTTCCAATATTGTGGTATTACTGCACAAGAATTATTACACTCTTGAAGTGAATGAGTGAAATTAATATAATTGAAGATCCAATCTTTGTAAGAATGCTTGGTCAGGTTAATGTTCCTGATACCAAAATAATATGGAGTTGCAGTAGTAAAAGTAGTGGGAGTTGTAGTTTGATTTCCCATTACTGAATAGAACTGCAGGGCTATCAAAAGTAGCAAAAATAGCAAAAGTA
Source organism: Marmota monax (assembly GCF_021218885.2). Taxonomy (NCBI): domain Eukaryota; kingdom Metazoa; phylum Chordata; class Mammalia; order Rodentia; family Sciuridae; genus Marmota; species Marmota monax. Next base: position 35,610,208 of record NW_026695227.1, read on the forward strand.
ACAAAGTCCTAGGTGCCATTACCAGAAACATAGTGTATAATTAAGTACATAACAGGGTAGCAAATCCCGTACCAACAATTTATGATTCACGTTAATAAAACAAGTAGAACCATTCAAAAGAGCTGTCTGCCATTCGTTACAATAAAAATATCCACCCAAAAACAAGCAAGAATATACAATCAGGATAATAAAGCATATGTTAAACCAAACACACAAACGTTTACCTAGTGACAACATCTTGGCTTTTTACTAATCTGAGGTCCCCTTTTCCAGTTGATACCCATAGGGTATTCCCTTGTCCGTGTGATACAATCTCACCTTTAATCACAGAGTTATCTTTTCTGTTACGTATCCACACCTTATATGGTCTTATATTATCTGGGTTTGGGTCCCCGTCTGCCTGCACATCGATGTCCTTTTGGAATGTTTCCTCAAAGGGTGATCTCCTGTGCAGTCTTTGCCTAGAATTAAGTTCAAAAACTGCAATCAGTATTGCCTTGTCAAATGGCACATCTTGTCCTATCTGCCACAATTTAGTCTTTAATAATCCATTGAACCTTTCAATATTTCCTGCTGCTTGTGGATTATAGGCCAAATGAAAATCCCAATTAATTCCTAAAACGTCAGCTAATTTCTGAACATTTCTACCAGTAAAATGAGAACCCTGATCGGAAGTCACATTCCAAGGACATCCATATGCTGCACACCAGCTCCAAATAGTTTTCATAGTAGAGCTTTGATCTGCATGTCTACTTGCACATGCATGTCCCAATCCGGTACTACAATCTACCATAGTACACACATATTTTCCATTCTGCAAAGGACCAATATAATCAATTTGTACCTTTTCATTAAATCCTCTTGGTGACGGCCTATTATGGGGTGGATCCCTCCGGAAACGTTGTACCGAGGATGCGCATAATTCACATCCAGATATCGCATGCTTGCATGCTCCCCAGGTGACTTTTATATTTCTTCCTTGAAACCACTGGAACATTCCATGTGTTCCAATATGTCCTAATTCCTTATGCAATTGTCGGATCTCATCCTCCGAAATATCAGCATTCAATTCAGGAAGTTTTATATGCCAATTTGGGTCACGTTTCAACCGAATCTTTGTATCTGTTCTATCTAATATTTTCCAAGGGGCCTTATTCACCAATTTTAGCCCTTCGGAGTCAAATTTACTCAATTTGTCTGCCACATCATTAAATTTAGATATTTCATCCGTACGTCCTGTGTGAGCATCAACGTGCGCTATCTTTACATGTATAGGTGCCTCCGCAAGAAATTTCCAAATATGTATTCCCCATACATCTTTTCCATTAATTTTATAATCAGATTCCTTCCACTTTGCAGACCATATGGCAATACCATTACAAACTGCCCATGAGTCCGAAAAAACGTGTATATACTTTTTCTTTTCATGGATAGATTGTTCAACGGCCAATTTTACTGCACAGAGTTCTGCTAACTGTGCTGAGGCATCCGAGCCTTCCTTCACTAAGATCTTATTATCACTTGGTCGATATGCCACAGCTTTCCATCTAGTGATATTTCCTACTACTTTACTTGATCCATCTGTGAACCATGCATTTTTATGAGAAGCAACTGCCCCCCATTTTCCAATAGGTTGTGTCTTTGGTTGTTTAACCTCTACCGGTACTTCTACCATAGGCTGAGCAAAAACTAATTCTGATAACCTTAATGTCTTATTATTCCCTGACACTGTTGCATCATTAATTATAGTTAACAAATACCATTTCCATTTCAACACTTTTTGTTCCATGGGTAAACCTCTAAAGTCTTCCTCCTTAGTTCGTACCCAATCCAAAATTGGTATCTGAGTTCTTAATGTAACTACTCTATTAGTTAAAACAAAACCTAGACTCTGTACCGCCGTATAAGCTGTCCACACTGTTTTTTCGAAGAAAGAGTACTTGTTTTCGGAAAAAGGAAATCTTTTGGAGTAAAACCCAACTGGTTTAGTCTGACTATTACTTTTAGTATATATGCCCCAATTTCCAAAGTCATTGGCATATATTATATCAATTACAATTTCTTCACCAGGTTGAGGTACATACAATTGGGTATATGTCTGAACATATTCCTTAGCTAATTCTAATGACTTTTTCTGTTCCGGTCCCCATACAAAGTCCGCAGCTTTCCTGCATACCCTGTGTATTGGAGCCAGAATCATTTGCAAATATGGAATATGTAATCTCCAATATCCCAAAATGCCCATCACCTGCTGAGCCTCTGTCTTGGTTTTTGGTGACTGTAAAGCCAAAATCTTATTTATCACTGCATCCGGAACCTTAGGTCCTTCTGTAGTCCACACCACCCCCAGATACTTAACTGACGTGGCTGGACCCTGAATTTTATCAGGATTGATGGACCATCCTTTTGACTTCAATAATGTAACTACCTCGTCCTTTACCTTATTTAACTCGGTCATATCTTTCCCAGCAATTAATATATCATCTACATATGACCATAACTTAGTAGTTCCTTTATCTTGAAAATCCTTTAACGTTTCTTGTAAAGTTACATGTGCTATAATTGGGCTATTTTTATATCCTTGTGGTAACCTCTTAAACCTATATTGTACTGATTCCCAAGTGAATGTAGTCAATTCTCTACTCTTAATATCTAATGGGATAGCGAAAAACATATCACTCAAATCTATAGCACAAAAACAAGTAGGTGAAAAATTTCTAATTTGAGCATAAATGGACTCTACATCTGGGAGAGTACCTGGCATAGAGGGGGTTACTTTATTTATATTCCTATAGTCTACCGTCAATCTCCACTTGCCATTAGGTTTCATAACAGGCCATACTGGACTGTTATATTTAAATGATGATGCCTTTTCTATTATATCTTTTTCCAACATTTCCTTTATTGTGGTGCTAATCTCTTCATGTCCTCCTTTAATAGGATACTGTTTAGTAAATACTGGTGGAGTATGGGGCAATTTTACTGGATCAATCTTTACTTGACTTAAAATTTTTGTTTCAAAACACTTCAATCTCTTCAAAGGTAACCATTCACCATATAATAACCTGAGTTCCTGAATTCCTAATACTCCATGTGGAACTTTGCCTACCAATACTTGTATTGTATAATCCAAATCATATATTTTAAATGTTACCCATTCTTTTCTCATTTCTGCACTATGTCCAGATACTCCTTGTACTATAACTTTTTCCTTAGCTGGTTTATTATTTACAAAATCATCTCTGACTATTGTTACCTCGCTTCCCGTATCTATCAGGAAGGAGTCTGTATATTCTTGATTATCGACTATAAATTTTAATTGTATGAACGGCCGGGTGTCTGGCTGTTTTGCCATCTGGGTGTTCCAAACCTTGGCATTGTTAAACCAAACCTTCTTCTTTGGCCCTGCACCTGATTTCCTCGCGGTACCGGCCTTTGTGGTTTTATTCTGTTTCCTATCTGTCTGTTGTTTACAGCAACATTTCCTTGTGTCCAGGCTTGTCCTGGTCGCACCTTTCTCCAGTCTTTGCCATTTCCCAACATATTTCTGTTTCTTGGGAGGCTCCGCTGGCCAGGCGGGCCTCCCAAACGGAAGTTTTTTGTCTGGTAACATTTAATATTTCCGTTACCATTTGTTGGAAAACAGACTGGGTTTCGGGCTTTAGCTTGAAATGACATTGCAGCTTGAAATGACATTTTGTGCTCTTGTTGTAATTCTCGATGTTGCTTTAAGAACTCAACTACATCCCATAGGGTGTTGGCTCCAGCTAGCATGGTTGCCAACATCATTCTATGCTGTTCTGGTGCCCCTTTTATAATTATTCTCCTAAGCGCGGCTGTTAAGTGAGCACTTAAAGGGGATCCTTGAAACTGATTATAAATTTTGCTAAAAATAGCTAACTTCTTTACTATCTTAATCCCTTCACTGGGATTCTTCCACTGTACCTGGCCTTCAAAGACACCCCAATCTATATGTGGGATGGCCTCTGCCCAGGCTATTGCAATCCAATCCCAAAGTGTGCGTACCCTGTCAGGTTCCTCTTGTATAATCTTTGCTAAAGTGTCCGCAACACTCGGATTGTCTATCTGGATATTAACCACCTGCATCTCCTTGCCTGCGAGTCTTATAGACTCGCCTCCCTTACTATGAATTGTAAACAAAAAGTCTCCGTCGGTCTGACCTTTCTGTGAAAAATCTTGCCTTAACTGAACCATTTCAGGTCTAGTTAAGTCCCTAGTTTCAATAACTTGTTCCAACCCATCTGGGCGTCCCCGTCCGGGTGTGGATGTTTTAATTACTGAAACTGGCATGCTGGCCTTATCAGGAGCTTCCAGTTGGTTCAATATATCTTTCAAAAATGGGTTATTACTTCCATTTTTAAGGGCTTCTTTTACTAACCTTTTGCCTCTTAGCCTGTCATCATCTATATCATCTATAATTTTACATAATATTCCCGGGATTTCTTTCTTGTCAGCCCGTTCCATTATGGGCTTGACGGTCTGAGGATTACTTAATGTTACCTCAACTGTGGTTCCTTTCTGGAACTCAGGCATCTTTGCCTGAACAATTCTTTCAATACCTCGCCATGGCGATTGAGATTTTAATTCCTTTTGCTCGAGCTTTAGTTCTCCTATTCTACATTTCTGCCTAAATCTTTTTATTACTTCCTTGAAGCCCATGTTGCTATTTTTAAGAGGATCCTCAGTTTAGCTATATGAATTTTCCAAGCAATAAACCCGTTTGTTTCTATCTTATAAGGTATCTGACTTATTCCCTGATGCCAGCTATATAGTGCCCAATTTTCTATCCTTTCCTTAAGCCACCCCATGCACAGGGACCACCGTCCTCCTAAGGATTTTGGTGGGGGCACTCCCCTTTCATTCCACCTTCAGCCTAGACGCCGGACGATCACGGTCATTCTAGGTTTTCAGTAGAAGAAATTGTGCATTGCCATGTGGGTTATATTTACCTGCTCCGGAGCTCTTCTTCCGTATCCTGCCGACTACGCCAACTGTCACGAGCAGCTTCTCAGCCTTGTCTGGTTACCAGGAGTTCCCTTCCGGATATCTGCACTGGACCCCGGACCGCGACGTACGCGAACACCAAGCACGAACTCGATTGCCTTTTGAAATGCTGGTTTATTCGCACACCACACAAAGCAATACACGAGGTGGCTGGCACACAACTGCACGATCTTACTCTCAGGCGACGAGAGTTGGTTGTGAGCAAATACATGGAGTTTCCCTCGCGCTTATATACTCTATATGTTTACAACAAACTTGTTTATGTCTAACTTATCTAACATAAGCACACTACCTAGTTACATCATCAACTTATCTAACATGGGCATACTATCTAGTCATCCTATAACCAAAACATGTTTACAACTAAAAAGTCACTTAGTCACTGCAAAGTCCAAAACAAGTCCAAAACAAGTCCTTTTGCTGATTCATGTTGTTTATTCATCCTTGATGTTTACTCCTGTCAAGCTCTACCCTGGAGTTTTGGAATTTCTGACTCCCCTTAGTCAGAAAGTGAAAGATAGAAAAATAATTATTGAGATAAAATTCTTATTCTATATTCAAACCACTTCTTTAGAGACACAAATTTGCTCTTTTTTAATTGGCACAAATACTTTGGGATAGTAGCTTTTATGGATAATGTCATCTCCTATCTCTTCAACCTTACTTAACATTTTCAAGGTTGAAAGTCAGATAGTTTTTCATTTGCCAAATAATTTGGGTCCATCACCAACAAACACCATAACTTCCTCTGTAGCCTTTTGACTCAGAGGTATGACGATACCAAAGTGGCCAGGTGGCAGTCTTCCAGTTGAGCGGAATCTTTGCTGTTTCATTGTTTTAGGTCTCTTGCTTTAACTCCACCTGGACCCTGTGTTGTTTCTCAATCTTGTTTTAAAATCAAGGGATAGTATTTAAAAAATAATAATATGGGAATGTGCCTGGATGTGAGGTGTTAAAGATGGAAAAGTCAAAAGTCTCCTCATGCTGCCTTAGATCTGCCTTGGATATTTGGTAAGATAATGGCCACCAAAACAAGCTCCAGATCCCACAATGATACCTCTCATACCTCTTGTCCTTCTCTAATCCATGAGGCTGTGAGTGGTCCTACTAGGGAGAGAGAGAGAGAGAGAGAGAGAGAGAGAGAGAGAGAGAGAGAGAGAGAAGGAGAAGGAGAAGAAGAAGAGAGATCCTTGATATGAAAGAGTAGATTGTGGAAATGTGCTGTTTTTGAAGGCAAGGAGAATACTTAAACAGGGATGATTAACTGTGCCAAATATTTCTGAGAAGTTGTGAAATGATACTTTTCAATAATCCTTTGATTTCTACTTGCACATGAATTTGAAAGACAGGCAAAAGCATGAATCAGATTGAAGTTATTCTTGAGTAAAAGAAACTTAAAAAGTTAAGAAAACTAACAGAAGCAACAATTTAGAGACATTTGGCCATGAAGGACTAGAGAAAGAATAAGTAGCTAGAGAAAAAGAACAGGATCAGATTAGTTATGACTGTCATTCACTATGTTTTTGTTGTTGTTTGCAGTGCTGAGGCTATAACTCAGGGCCTCACACGTTAGGCGAGTGCTCCACTGCCGCGTCCGGTTAATGGAGCCGAGTCCGGCGAGGGACGGCGGGGTTAAAAATACACAGGACACCAAGGTTCTTCATCCAGGAGGGAGCATGTGCGTGCTTTATTGCCAAATTTGTTCCCCTTATATATCTTTTTAACAGCTGTGGGAAATCACTCAAAAGTGAGGAGGGAAGAGTAATAACTGCGTCCTTGGGTTACCGTCACGTCACCGTCCCCTATCAGGAGGCTCAAACAGGTCAAGATGTTCCCGAGAGACACATGTGCTCCAGGCAGATAAACAGGGAACCGCAAGCCCGCGTCACAGCCTTGTGAGCTGGCCACATTGACATGCATAACAAAGAACTGGGGGTTGAGTCCCCAGGGGCCAGGGCGGGCCTGCTACCAGCAAGTCCCCCTTTTTTGTTTTTTGCATGTCAATGGGAATCAAGTAGCCCCTGTCTTAGGTCGTCCACCACCCCTGCACTGCTTACTCATCTCTGGGGAGGCCCATTCCCTTGGCTTAGGTTGCAGTGCAAGCGTGGAAGTTGCCCGTCACTGGGTACTACAAGATCAGCTCTTGTCCTACGTAAACGGACACTTTTCAGTTAGGATGTCATGGCCAGCAGGACACAACTGCGGATCCCAGTCATCATCTTTGCCAGTGGGATAGCTATGACCAGGGAGCTTTCTGAACGTAAGGGTCTGGGATGACGGCACCAAGTCAGCAGGGTAATTAGGGACCTGGGCAAAAGCAGGCATACATAGGAGGGCTCGGGTATTGGCTCCTGTCCAGTTACATCTCATCTCTGGATGGGTCGTAAGTACACCTCGTGGGCGGAGTCGTCCATCTCCAGGCGTTGGTAGTGAACCTGTATTGGCTTGGAGGTTAAAATGAATCTGGTCCTTAATGAATTGAGTTATCCTATTTGCAACACAAGGTCCCAAGGTTGCAATCAAAAGAAGACCCAGTAAGGGCCCCAGGAGGGGAAGAAGGTAGGGCAGGAACCCATTCATCCCAGTCCAAAGAGGGTTCTCGAATAATTCTTTTCTCCTTTTCTCTAGGTCTTCTTGAAGCTCCTTGATTTTAGTGCAAACTATGCCCGATTTGTTGGCATAGAAGCAGCACCTTTCTCCTAAGGCTAAACAGATTCCCCCCTGATTGGCAGTCAGTAAGTCTAGGCCTCGCCTATTTTGGAGGACCACTTCTGCCAAAGAGTCAATTTGGTCTTGTAGGTCCCTAATAGTGCCAGATAGGGTCTGCACATCATCTATAAGCTGCTGAGATAGACGGCGATAAGAATGTATAGCCGTACCCAGTCCAGCTGTGCCTGTGCCCACAGCAGCGGTTATTCCAAGGCCAACAAGGAGTGGTAAGGCCTGAACAGCAATCTTGTGTCTTCTAACTAGGGTGTCTAGGCTAGGAATGGGTAGGGGTTCATCTCCTGAAATAATCGTGATATCAGGAAGCAGTAATGCCAGAACGCAACCACCAGTCCAATTTGCTGGGAGCCTGGGAAAAGCTAAATTTCCACCACACATAAAAACTGTACCATTAGGGGGACAAATGGGCGGAGTAGGTGAAGAGTAATTCTTTACTAATGAGCAGTTCCCAAAGGAAGAGACTCCAACATCAACATCATAGGTATTATTTTGCATCATGCCCAGAAGGCAAGACATAAAACCACCTAGAGGCTGCACCTTAAAGGGTAGCCCAGATTGACATGTGTTGTCATCATCAATGGTATAATTAATGGGGACTGCCAATGGCATGACTGTACCTGCCATCATGCAGAGCCAGCAATCACCAGCAAGGGTAGGATTGGAACTGTTAAGTAAGAAAAGGGTGGTTTCTAGGATATGTAATGTATTGGCATCTAAATCAGGAAGCTGGGATTTGGGCAATATCAAGGGGTGGTATGTAGGCTTAGGGATCTCCGGCTTTAAAAGCTTAATCACCTGAAGGTGTTTGATAGCATCAGTGGGTCCCCCTCCATCAGAGACTCCGATGGAGGCCTGCATGGGCCAGCAGGAGGGTTTACCCACGACGCCCTCACATCCTGCCTCCGTTAACCGAGTCGTGATGCCTTCTCCTCCCCGGTCACCAAGAAAAGGAATAAAATTATAAGTGGTCCCCCCTTCTCCACGGGTGTTAGTTAGGATGGCCTCAAAATACTGTTTTCCTTGATTATTAACACAAATTGAGGCTGATGTATAACAGGAGATGTGCATCGCCGGGGTGTAATGACAAGTGGCGGAACAGCTTCCAAGAGTCTCGGTCGAACTGGGGACATTAAGTCCGGGCTTATTGACATATACCCATTTTGGTTGCTCAAATCCTCCGATGTTTTGATTGAGTTCAGCCGCCATGTAGGCTACTTTAGTCCCACAATCAACGCTCTGGGTATAACCAGAGGGGGCCGAGTGCCGGGGCCCTCCCTTACACTCACAAGGGGCTCCAAAAAGATATTCATGAATATTCCCAGGTGGGGGGTCAAGCCCTCCTTCAACAAACCTGTCCAGAAGGAATGCCACAAGCGGGGTCCAGCTCATGAGGTGTGTCTCGGCACTCACTTGAAGGGGTGGGAACAACAGCGGCAGGATCAGCCATCTTGGGAACTTCATTTTGTCTTGAATTCTCATTCACCGGTCTGGTGCAGCGCTCCGGGATCCAAATGGGTTTTTCCGTCCCTGGAGGGAAGACACATACAGCTCCTCTCACTCTAGCCAAGAGTGGAGCAGGGGGTTGCCACTTCCCTGTAGCCAGATCCTTCCATCTTATCTGTGCTTTTTGTATGGTGGGAGGCTTTCTCAATAACAATGATTGGGATTTAGTTTGGCAACAGCTTCGCAGGGCTGTGTTGTCCGGAGGGGATTTTTTGTTGTGGAAAAGTGAAAATCAAGAGAGGTGTCGCGAGCTAGCCCGAGTCAATCAGGACGCCGGCTTCCCACGGCATAACCTCGAAATGTTAACAGGCTCGGGACAATATGCTGTCATAAATCAGCAAATTAATTATGATCCTGGGGATCTATGCTCAGATAGCCTCAGCTGTGGTCCATGCATGGAAAGCCCTGCCCATTTCTAAGACTGAAGCAAAAATTTCCAAGATCTCTCAAGGGCCCTCTGAACCTTATTCGGACTTTATAGCCCGCCTAATGCAGGCGGCTGGAAAAATATTCCCTAATCTGGAACAGGCTATGCCACTTATTAGACAACTGGCATATGAAAACGCTAACACTTACTGCCAAAATGCTATTAAGTCCTCCCGGGCCAAAAGTATAGATGACATGATTCGAGCATGCAAAGATATAGATGGGCCTCATATTATTGGTCAGGTTTTGGCTGCTGCCCTTAAGACTGGAATGCAAAAATCTGATAATAGGGGAACCCGCTCTAAGGGGTGTTTTAAGTGTGGGAAAGAGGGACATATAAGGAGAAACTGCCCTGAAAGGAGCGAGGGTGCTGGCAGAGGGATGCTTGGAATTTGTCCTCGATGTCATAAAGGAAATCATTGGAGTAGTGAGTGCAGGTCAAAATTTGACATCCAGGGTAACCCAATACCGTCTGGAAACGGGGCATTGGGAATAGGAAACACAACAGACTGAATTGGATATAACTTTCCTATGTTCTTATATGAATACATGATGAGTGTAACTCCACATCATGTACAACCACAAGAAAAGGAAGTTATACTCCATGTATGTATGATATTTCTAAATTCTATTGTCATGTATAACTAAAAAGAACGACCACAAAATAAATAAAAAATGGTTTTTGGTGTCAGAATGCTTAAATATTTACCTTCATTCTCAGCTTAATAACTGATTTGGGGCAATTAAAAAGCTTCCTTTGTGTCCGTGTCTTCATCTATAAAGTGGAAATATGAATATTTTTTGCTTCATTAAACTTTTGTGAAAACGAAAGGAGTAACAGGGATTGGGATGACACTGAGTGGCAGAGCACTTGTCCAGCATGCAGGAGGCCTGAGTTTGATCACCAGCACTGAAAAGGAAAAAGGAATAAGTAAACAAAAAACACTTAGAACATTATTTGAATCCATAAGTCTTATTATTAACAAAAATTTTTATTAGGAATAATTTTGAAGAATTTGTGCTTATCTATATTCATCTGGTTTGAAGATACAGTGGTCTCTATTATGAAAAAAGAACAGGATTACCAAGGGAAAATGAACCTAATGCTTATGATCTTCATTGTGCTAGAGCTCTGTCGTAGATGCTTGACTAGAATCATTTATTTTTTATTAACTGATGAATTATTGATTACCCTCAAAATTTTCCTGTAAAACAAGGATAGTCACCACTTTTCTTTAAAGGAAATAATTGCTAATTACTTTGTTTAAAATTATATAGTTAGGCAAAAATAATGAAATGTCAATGGACATCCAAATCATTTATATTTGCAGTTGGTCTTATATCCACTTAACTGTCTTTCCTTACTATTGATGGTTAGGATTTGACTGTTTGTCATAAGCATATTAAAAGAAAAATTCTATAGTACTTGTATACTGAATTGCTCATTTAATGCTGTCTGAGGGACAAAATATGGAAAGAACACAAAAGTATTCTGATATTTTAAAAGGGATATTAACTATTCTTGTAAATTGACGATAAACACAAATTTCCAAAGTCTGTATGAGAAAGTTCTCATAAGGGCATTCAGTATTTTTAATTCTATTTTATTATTTTTTAGTTGGTGCATTGTGGTTTTACATAAGAATGGGATTCACTGTAATAAATTCATATGTGCACAACTCACAGTTTGGTCTGTTTCACTGTCTCTTCCCCTCCTTCCCCTCACTTTCATTCCCTTCTCCCTCCTGATCCCCTTCCTCTAGCTAACTAGTCTCTTTTCTATTTTCATGAGGTTCCTTTGCCTTTCCATTTTCTATCTTCCAAATATCAGCAAAACCATATAATCTTGACTTTCTGAGTCTGATTTATCTCATTTAGCATAAAGTTCTTGAGTTCCATCAATTTTTCTATAAATCACATCATTTTGGTCTTCTGTGGCTGAATAAAGCTCCAGGGTGTACACACAACATTTCCTTTATCCATTCATCTCTTTACAAACACCTAGGTTGACTTCATGAGTGGGCTATTGTGAGTTGCCCTGCTATAAAGATGGTTATCCATGTATCACTTGTATAGTTTGCCCACTTTAATTCTTTTGGATAAATACTGAGGAGTGATATGGTTGTATCGTATGGTGATTTCTAGTCTTTTGAGGAATTTCTGTACTGATCTCCATAGTGGCTGTACTAATTTATAATCACACAAATAGTGTATAAGTGTTCCTTTTCCCCAGCATCCTTGCCAGCATTTATTAATATTTATATTCTTGATGATTGTCATTCTAACTGGAGTGGGATGAAATTTTAATGTAATTTTGATTTGCATTTCCCTGATTGCTAAAGATGTCGAACATTTTTTATTCATATATTTGTTGGCTATTTGAATTTCTTCTTCAGAAAAATGTCTGTTTCATTTATTTACCCATTTATTGAGTGGGCTATGTGGTGTTATGCTTAGATGTTTTTAGTTACTTGAGTGAATTGACTACTAAATAGTAACTTTCAGGCTGGGGATGTGGCTCAAGCGGTAGCATGCTCGCCTGGCATGTGTGGGGTGCTGGGTTTGATCCTCAGCACCACACAAAAATAAAATAAAGATGTTGTGTCCACCGAAAACTAAAAAATAAATATTAAAAAAATCTCTCTCTCTAAAAAAAAAAGAGTAACTTTCAAGTTAGTAGAGAATGGATAGTCAGCTTATTAAAAATATACATTCCCCAGTTTAAAGTACAAAATGGTATTTTATATACCCTTTTTATTTATAAAGTTTTAGTGTTTAAACTCTACTTTTAGATGAGTTTCACTTGTGTTCCTTATTCCCAAATGGAAGACAAACTTTGAAATAACTTTAAATTTATTTTCTGAAACTCAAGTCTGTGGACCAAATACTAGAACAAGTGAGGTCACTTTTTGATGTGTTTCATGAATCCATTAAATAGCCTCTCTTGCTGACATTTCTTCATTCTTTATTTTCTCAAAAATGAATTTCACCAAAGGAGAATTTGACAATGCAGTCTTTTGGGGATAGGAGTCTTTCTATTGTTAGTCTTCAAAGTTACCACTTAACAGTCTGTCTACCAGTTGGTAGGTGAACCAATATGTCTATAGGAAAAGAATAATCGACTTTTTTTCCCCCCAGGGAAATACAAAATCATGATGTGAAAAAGTTTTAGCTAAAATAATTAAGATGAATCACCCACAAGGTGGCAGTAATATGTAATCAATGAATGAATCATACACTTTAACTTAAGGAAATTTTTTTGTTGTTCATTTATTTTGTTTTTGGTACCGGGGATTGAACCCAAGGGTGTTTAACCACATCCTCAGCCCTTTAAATTTTTTGAGACTGGTGTCTACCATACTTTCTACCCTACTTCCTCAGCCTCCGGAGTCACTGCACCAGGCCCCCACCACTGCGGCTGGCCAAGGGAACTTTTGATAAAGGAATGTGCTACTCTGTAGTGATGATTGTGCATCTGTTGTGTGTGTGTGTATGCATATATGTGTGTGCACTTGTGTTATGTGAAGGATACATGTGTGATTATTATTTAGGAGTAGCTAATGCAGAACTGGCTCCACTGAAGTTTTAACTGTTTTTCAGAAGGGGATTTTCATGGCATTCTTGCTGAGGTTATAAGAATATTTTGTTTGATTTTTTTAAAATAAAATAAAACCTTGGTTCATGGTTCAGGAATGGACTGTTTTTTTACTTGATTTTTTTGCTCAGTATTATAAACATTCCCTTTAGTATGGTGTATAATTACGTATTTTGGACTGATGTGAATGGAGACAGAATAAATACTTTTTTTTTTGGTCCATGCTGGAGATTAAACCTAGGACCTCATACATGCTAGGGAAATGTTCTACCATATCCCCAGCTCCAAATATGTCTTAACTTTGAAATGGCTAGGGACACACACACAAACACACACACACACGTGTGTGTGTTTGTGTGTGTGTGTGTGTATTTGAGTTGTCCATATATATATATACACATACATGTACTCCATGGAGAATTTAAAAAAGGAAAAATAATTAACCTATTATACTACTCTTATTTGGTTTCCCTAGAAAATAAAGATAAAGGAATTTTTCCTCTAAATTTTACACATTTAGGAAGCATTCATTTTTTTTCTGGAAGGAGGTAAAATGAAAGTAAGAAGCCATCCTGTCTAGCATTTGTGAAGTCCCCTGTTCATGCATATGTTGACCTTAAACTCCTGGGGGTATTTCATGGCTTTTCTTCCCCCCTAAAGATTTCATTAGAATTTTTTGAATCATCCCATTGCACTAATTTGTGACTATACTCTTTGTATATACCTAATTTATTTGATTATGCAGTAAATAAGATGAAATGAAATGAGTTATTTCTATAGTTTTGTTAGCTCACTATACTTCAAAATTTAATGTTATTTATCTAGATTAAAATAGCCTCAGAATAAAAATGGCCAAGGATAAAAAACTCCCAATACTTCTTTGTGCTTTAAGCATTTAGACATTATAAGGTACTACTGCCATGTAATAATATATGAATCCTGGTTTTGTTTACTAAGTAAAACATACCAATAGTTAACCTACTAAAGGTATCAAACAACAACAAAATACATGCCAATTATTAGCTTAGTTTAGTGCATTTAATCACTTTAAGAATTATTACAAAATTATGCTTAAAATAAAAAAAAAATTAAATGATTTACAATTATGGCATTTGCAAGAAAATGGTAAAGATTTAGAACTGAAGAACATCATGCTAAGTGAGATTAGCCAAACTCAGAAATTCAAAGGTCATGTGTTTTCTCTCATATATGAAAGCTAGACAGAGAAAAAGGAAGGGGGTGGGAAAAGGGACCTCATGAAAGAGGGGATATCAGTAAAGCAGAGAAAGGGGATCTGGAGAAAGAAAGAGGATATATGGAAGTGAAGTAGATCAAATAATGCTTTGTGCATGTGTGAATATATCACCATAAATCCAACTATTATGTATGATTAGAATGCACCAATAAAATTAAAAAAATAAAATTTTGAAAATCTTGCAAAATTTAAGTGCATGCTATCAATCTGTTATCAGTATTGAATCAGAATTTAGAATTATTGAATCAGAAAAATGTGTGAAAATCTTTCAGGGAAAATTAAAATCTATACTCTTCATATGTTCTCGCCCTATTAATACTGATAGTCCCAAGAGGCTTAAACAGTGTGTCCAGTAGCTCAGTATTGTCAAACAGGTACTGAAGTGCCATCATTACACAGAAAATATGGATGCTTCTATGAACATTTTATATTCTCCCCAATGAGATAAAAAGTTGTTTAATTAACAGTAGTCATTTTAATGTTCCAGGGATCATTTCCCCAAGGCCAGTCACATTTTTAAATACTGTTAATAAAACGTATCAACCATTTAATGCCAATGGAAAGCAAGTTTCCACGGATAGACTGTTTGATTCATTCTGAAGATTTGAGCTATAAATTTCAAGATCAGTAAATGTTTCTCAGAAAATATCACATTTTAAAAAATGAGCAGAATTCTAATTAAAGAAGAAGTATGAGTTTTTATTTGGTAAGTGATATCCAGATACTTCTTTATGCTTTATTTTGTGCCTCAATTTTTAGACACACTTGCATTTTATATTACAGGTACTTCCCCTACAAATCAAAAATAAATCTGTTTAATTACAGAAAAAGTAATAACTTTATTTTTTATTAAAACAAAAATAGACAAAAGATAATGGAACCCTTCAATTGTCTGAAAAGTTATAGAATGTTAATATATAGCAATGTTATGTATTTAAGTAATTTTATATATTATAGCCACTGGGGTTATTTACTCATCTACATATAGTGTGTTAGAAGTGTTGTTCCATTTAGACAAATTTAATGACGATCTAGCTTCACATTGCATCTTGAATACTGATAATGTAATAACATTAATCCATTATGATTTTTATGAGTATACATTTAAGATGTCTATCTAGAATGATAGGCAAAAAAATATATTTCCTAGGAAAACCCAGTTAAAGTTGGGTTGCTTAATGGGACATAAAAATCTTTTTTGACCCCTTTGGTACCTAGGCAACTAAGTTAGTGGAGTTAACTAAATGACTATCACATTATTAAAACACCACACAACAAGTAAAGCAGCCTCTATTTTGCTAAGTGATAAATATGGCAACAAGACAACTTTTGAAGGTTTAAAAAAGCCATCAGTACAAATTTGCATTAGTGACTGTAACATTAATACTGCAGAATCTCTTTTTTTGATTGAAGGATATATTCAGTGTTATAAGGTTTTTAAGCCACGGAAAGACTGAGAAGGACATTTGGAGGTACATTCTGTGATTTTATGAATCTCTAGTTCTCCAAACCTTTATTAAATCTAAATATGCCAGGCAAGGTAGAATATATGCATTAATTTCAAAAATCAAGAAATTGACAACTTGTGTGTAGCCTTTTCATATTTAATAAGATTGGTACACTGTAGACCTGATTACTGAAGGACAAGATTTTTTTTCTTCTATACTATTATTCCTACATTCACATTACATTGCATAATAAGTGGTTACATGAATTTATTTTTATGTGGATTTTAGATATAAAACAATATTTACTGTAAGGCATCATTTAAACTCTCTTGTACATAAAACATCTAAGAGATAATCATACTACCTTCATTGGCTTAAATATTGTATGCTTCTCCACCTGTCATTCTAAAGTTCCATCTGTGATATACCATGTTCAATTTGATGTTAAGTGACTACATATGAGCATAGTGCTGCATTAAAGGGATGAAAAAAAAGTATGAATAATGCAAAAATAACTCATAATGGTAGTGATAGAACTATTTCATTATCTAGATCCTGGACTCTATTAACACTGGGTGCCAAGGAACCATCCCAAACATTGCCGAGTTTTCTTGAAGCACTTTGTGATTCTTCTTATACCTTAATTTAACTAAAATATATAAACAGTTGCTCATGAAAGATGAAACTGAAATAAATATTTGTGCTGATAAGAACCATGTAGACTGTAATCTGGCTTAGAGATGTGTTTTTGCAAATAGGACCTTTTATTCTGCAAAAAGTCCTTTAATGCCTCCTCAGAGCAATTGCTCCCCTACTCATCCTACTTTTAAAAATAAAAATGATATTTTAAACTAATAATTAGCATAAATTAATATTTTAAGGTCAAAATTATTGTGTCCCAATAAATCAAATTCAAACTGCCCAAATCTGAGTCTATGAAAGTATATGAAGGTTAGATTATTCAGATAGCATTTCATATGAGTTTTATCTTATTTAAAACTTTTTATTTGTGCATTATAACTATACACAATATTAGGATTCATTATGATACATTCATACTTGCATATAGCATAATTTGGTCTGTTTCATTACCCACTACCTCCCGACCTCAATCCCCCGGATTTTCTGTCTTTTACCCTACTGGTCTCCCTTCTATTTTCATGAGATCCCTGCCCTTTTATTTACTTTTTCCTCTCTAGCTTCCACATATGAAAGAAAACATAGCCATCATCTTAGTATTGCTATCTGACATCAGAATTCTGAGATGCAGTAAAAGTTGAGGCATTTTAGGATACACTGAATATTGTAAGTGTACTATGAAGTCTTGACATCTTCACCAACTTTTTTTTTTTTTGGAAACAAATGATGAAGCATTTTTAGAACCTTATAAAAAGTTTAGAATTGTTCCAAAATATTAGTTAGCATAATACATATGAAGACTTCTTATAAGCTTTGCTGAATATACCAAGACTACTGATGCAGTTGTTGCTATTAATGATATTGAGAATGAAGGCAGTACTGGTGAAAGGATAATAAGTATAATCATCCCATCTGGTACTTAAATTATTCTGGGGTATTTTAGGAGTGTACAGCCTGAGATCATTCGAGTTGATCCTTTCTTGTGCTGTAGAGGACATTGATTTGAGAACTTTCAATATACAAACAGGTGAAATGTTCTCAAATAGTGTATTTTTACAGTACAATGAAAGTATAGAATTCTTCCAATGAGCATTTATTTTAGAAGACTCTATATGCTATGAGTTTTCAGCTTCTTATATCAAGAGGTAAAATTGATTTTAAATATTATTTTGACTGTAAAGTTTTTTTCTGAATTAAATTAGACAAAATGTATAATAGTTGATGCAATATTTACCTAAGCTCAATATTTTAAAAATTAAAAATTCATTCATTTCAGGTACAAAGACATGTTTTTTCAATTGCTAATGTTTGGTATTCTATTGCTAAGTGATATTTATAAAATTTTTTTGTGTGTAATTCTACTATTGGTTAGATATTTTAATCTAAATAAGATACAGTGTTTGAGTTCATACTAGTTTAATTTGCTCTTTTATGAGCCGAAATACTTTAGAAAGTGACTAGGTCCCCCTTTTGACCATGTAGTTTTGGAGAAGATGGATGAACATGAGCAGAGATATTTTGGTGCCTAGCAGTAAAGATGAGTGTTGACTTTTCTATTACAAGTTATTTTTGTTCAGAATTTTTTAAATCCCAATTTAAACATATGTCTATAACCATGTACATAATAAAAAAATGAAGTCCCAGTGAAGTCAAATCATGTTAGAGAAAATAACTAAAATCACATAAACCTTAAGGCCCATTAGGGGCTTCAGAAAAGCACCAAAATCATAAGCATACATTATGTTCATTTACTAAGTTTGTTTCATGTGTGTGTGCACACGTGTGTTTTAGTATATCTGTGCATATACTGGACAAAATGCTGTGAAATGCACTTCAGTTAGTAGAAACATAATTTATATAATATAAATAATTATTTAAATTTCTTCAAAATTTAAAAGGCAAACTAGCTCATTATTTATCTCTATTGCTCTCTGATATCATTTAAAAATTAGTAAATGATTGTATTTTGATTCTAATGTGTTTAAACTCTTCTATTTACTCCTCCAAAATATCATGTCTCTAGTGAAGAATATGAGCTGCAGACACTAACTACTGCTGAGAGAAAACTTGCACCAAGGTGACAAAATTTCTACAAAATATTCCTTTCCCTATAGTTTTATCTTACTGTAAAAGTTCTCAGTGCTTTACTAAAAGGAAAGGAAGACAACAGAGAAGAGAGTTATGTTTAAGAATTTTACTGTTATTTTGAAATTATATCTGTTGATTGGATGCCTTCTGATGCACATAACTGGATTATTTGAGAGAAATTGCCTCTGGTATGGCTTGTGAGAATCACACCAGAGTTACTGAATTTATTCTTCTTGGTTTTACAAGCAACCCTAAAATGCAAGTTTCCCTCTTCATTTTATTCCTGGCCATCTATACGGTCACTTTGTTGGGGAATTTTCTTATTGTCACAGTTACCAGTATGGATCCTGCTCTTCAAACACCCATGTACTTCTTTCTCCGAAACCTATCACTTCTCGAAGTTTGTTTCACCCTGGTCATGGTGCCGAAGATGCTGGTAGATCTAGTATCACCAAGGAAAATCATCTCTTTTGTGGGCTGTGGGACACAGATGTACTTCTTCTTCTTCTTTGGTAGCTCGGAATGTTTTCTTCTCTCTATGATGGCTTATGATCGCTTTGTGGCTATCTGTAACCCTCTCCGTTACTCAGTCATAATGAACAGGTCCCTCTGCTTGTGGATGGCCATAGGCTCTTGGATGTCTGGTGTCCCTGTGTCTATGCTACAGACAGCTTGGATGATGGCTCTACCCTTCTGTGGACCAAATGCTGTCGACCATTTTTTTTGTGATGGTCCTCCAGTCTTGAAACTTGTCACTGAGGACACAACCATGTACGAAATGCAAGCCCTTGCTTCCACCCTATTATTTATCATGTTTCCGTTTTCCCTCATTTTGGTTTCCTACACCCGTATTATCACGACCATTCTGAGGATGCCCTCAGCTACTGGTCGCCAGAAGGCGTTTTCTACGTGTTCTTCACATCTCATTGTGGTATCCCTATTCTATGGAACAGCTAGCCTGACCTATTTGCGGCCCAAATCCAACCAGTCTCCTGAGAGCAAGAAGCTAGTGTCTTTGTCCTACACAGTCATCACACCTATGTTAAACCCCATCATCTACAGCTTGAGGAACAATGAAGTCAAAGGAGCCGTTAAGAGAGCAGTCACTCGGAAAGTCTTGCAGAAGTTAGACGTGTTTTAAGTTCTGTCAAATGTAAAATGTCTCTAAAAAATGTATGGACAGTAGAGCCTACTTGAAAAGATCAAAAGGGAGTGGAAGAGTTGCTCTTATTCCACCAGTAGAAACGTCACACCTTTGGTATTAGTGGGCAAGGAGAAGGAGTATTACCTAGGTAAATGTACAACAGATGCTTTTGAACTTTTGATGAGAATAAGTCTCGAAAAAACATTGCAAATTGAAAATATCATAAATTGAAAGAACATTTAATACACCCAATCTACTGAACCTTATAGCTTAGCAGTACAGCACATTATAGATTATTCCTTGCTCCCTTTCATGATCATATGGCTGACTGGGAGCTGCAGGTTGCTGAGCAGCCCTGCATCAGAAAAGAGTATTATATATCATATCTCCAGTCTGCTAAAAAGATCAAAATTCAAAATCTGAATCATGATTTCTACTGAATGTATGCTGCTTTCACACCACTGCAAAGTCAAAATACCATATCAAGTTGGGGAGGATCATCTGTATAAAAAAATCTACCTAGCAGGAGCTGTGTTCTTTGGGAGAGAAAGACAGACTTCCTAGTGTTCTGTTCTGATTCTCTCAAGTCTATTGTTCATGGCCAAACCAGATCTGAGAGGGAGGATGAGAATATTCCTTGATGCAGTATGTAAAGATTAGCCTTCTGTGGAATAGCCAGCAGGATGGAAAAGGGTAAGAAAAATTACAAAGGTGAATATAAATACCTTTAATTAACCACTACGTATTCTGCAGCTGATGTGATATAAAGATGAGTCTTGTAGCATGTTTTAAGTGACTTTTAAACAATTCATTAAATGATGAAATTTATAGTTGCCAAGAATTCATGATGTAAATTTTTTATATGGGTTGCATATTAAAGAGGTTATTTAATAAAAATAATATTAGTATTGGGTGACATGATTCTCGACTTTTGATCATTGGCAAAATCAGTCATTAATTATTTAGTAATCAGCTGATCTTATAATTTAAATGACAAACATTTACATGACAGCATAGTAAACAAAAGAGATAATAACAGCAAACATGGTTTGTTCAGGCACGGTTTTTAATATGCACCCCTGAAATAAGTCAAGAGATAGATCCTATTATATCTTTTATTTTTCAGGAAAGACAAATTAGCATTAGAAAATGTGTGCATAGTTGTGCACGCCTGTATTCCCAGTTGCTCTGGAGGCTGAGGCAGGAGGATCATGAGTTCAAACCCAGCCTCAGCAAAGTTGAGGTGCTAAGCAATTTAGTGAGACCCTGTTTCTAAATTAAAAAAAAAAATACAAAATAGGGCTGGGGATGTGGTTCAGTGGTTGAGTGCCCCTGAGTTCAATCATCAGTACCAAAAGTAAATAAATAAATAAAATAAAAAATTTAGTTGCATTTTTATCATGGCAAAATCATTACCAACATGAGAACTTCACTTTGAAAGTAACAGCAAAGATAAAATTCATATTGAGTCAAATTTAATTTTGAAAAATCTCATATTTCATGTAGTATTATTATGTTTGAAGATACAACTTGGGCATAATGATATCTCTTCCTCTTTGTCATTATTAACCAATGCTTCTATTAATTGTATAACTTTTTCTTTAATTAGTAATCACCCTCTATAATTCTTTGTCAATTTTCCAGAAACTGTAACTCACTAAAAATTTGTAACTTGTGCTATTTTAGTTTGATTGTGATATGCTAAGTACATATTTATTGAGTATAATGGAAATTTGAGGTAGGAACTACATGTTTCTTTATATCTTCTTAAACTGTCTTAGTTTTTAAAGCGTAACACAAATATTCTTAAATGAATATTAACTAAGTTTAATGACCAAGACTCAATCACAATGCTTTTCTACCAGCTGGATATGGCTCATGAGTAAAAGGTAAGACTGTAAAAATCAATTTAGTAGTGTATGTGTAGGTGGTTATAAACTATCATAGTAAAACATAGAGTAAGTAGTATGTGAGATGACCTTACCTGACATATAGCAAACACTAGCTAAATGTTTGATGTTATTCTCACAGTAATAAAGAAAACACATAGTAGATATTCCATATAAAAATGGTACATTTTAGTTATACATACAATACTGAATGGAAAAATAAAATTAATTACTTCCTGTTAGATGCAAGCAAAAAATGTTCATAAATCATGCACCTATTGAGTCTCCTGTGTAATTTAAACTCTGAAGCTTTTAACAGAAAATTGGTAGTATAATTATGTTTCAACTAGTTTTATTAAAATTGAATTATAAAATTACAGAACCACAAAGTCTTTATGGGACTCACTTTTTAGATTCAAATTATTTGATTTTTTTTCTTGAAAGTTCCAGCAGCTTATTAATAGTATCACTACTATGTCCAGAGAGATGATTGAAAAGATTTATTCATTGAGTTATTTTCCTAAATAAGTGGCATCTAATTTACATTTTAATTACTAACAGAAACTTTAGAGTTTTCCTTGGAGCACAGCAAATAGTTTCTTCATTGTTTTTATAGTAATACTATTGACTCTTTGGTTACAGTAAACAAAACAAAACTCCCCCCAAAACTTTTCAAAAACCCCAAAAAACCTTTTGAAAATTCCATAAGCCACTTTCAAATGTATGCCCTCATAATATTAAATAACATTATTTAATATTAATTTATAAACAATTCTGAAAATGTTTCCTTGAAGCTTCCTTGAGTGTCAAATGATGGTTTCAGAGGCCAAACTTGGCACAGCTAAGATGAAAGTTGTATAATCAGTTTGATTACACAGTATCATGTTACATATATGGGAGCTGAGGTAAGAGGAAACGTCTGTTCATAATTTTAGTGCATTAAAAAATTTCATTTTCAATTTATTTCACTGGCATTCAAGTCACATTAGTGAATATAATCTGATTTGTAGCTTTACTTTATGCTTGCACTTTAACAGACACTGAATAAAACTGTCTAATGGGGCTCTAAATTTGGAGATAAGTGTAAGTACAATTAAAATAATAAAATGATGAAATGAAAGTGATAAAGCAAAATTCTTCAATGCTAAAATAAAGGCTACAAAAACACAAAGCTATGCACATTTATAAACTTTATAAATGAATCCTGACAGTTTTGTAGATTTTTCAGATAGTGAAGAGAATAGAAGTTACATAAAATAGGGTTATAATAGGATTTCACTGTGGAATGAACTCACAGACTAGGGAGTTAGATATTCATAAATTTGAATTCAGAACCAGTCAGTACCAATATGATCATAAGAGATTTTTTTTATCCTCCATGAGTATGAACTCATGTAAGTTCTCTTCATGCTGTGACAGTTCAGTATATTCAGAAGGGAGTGGGCAGTGACCACATGGGGCTGTTTAGCCTTTGAACTCCTATTTTATGAGCATTAGTGGGAGGCAGAGACATTTCCCACAGAGAAGATGTGAAGGACTGATATGTATTTTACCAGATTTCTTACAGAAAATTTTGGTTATGTAACCTAAATTCAAACAATCATATTCTTGCATAAGGATGCAGGGAAATGAGGCAGTGGAGATTCATGAGATGCCAATGTTTCCCAGAGTCCAAGAGCTACGAAGAAATCCCTGCCATGGTGCTCCTCAATGTCCAGTGCTGGAAAAGCAAACCTAAGCTGTGGCCAAAGCAGTGCTGCTTATAGCAATTCTGAAGTGTGGTTTTGAATTTTGCATGTGGTCCTGGTATTACCAATTCTTCTATTTCTCTCCCCCATTTTATGTGTGCTATCAGTATTTTTCCAGCATTTCTTTCCTGTTTAAGTCAGCAAGATGCAATTTCAGATTTTTGACAATGAAGAATCCTGATGGATACAAAACTGCACATGGAGAAATACATACCACTTGTAAGTTCAAAATAGCTCATACAGAAGAAGTCTTTCAGAAGGTACAAAATGAATATAAAGGCATAAATAATTCACATGTATATACACACACATGCCATCAATAAGTAAAGACAGGACTCCATCATGAATTAGACATGACTACTTATGTGTGTTTATGTGTGTGTATGTGTGTGTGTGTGTGTGTGTGTGTGTATGTGTATGTGTTTTGGCAGCAGCTGGAAAGAGCGCAGAAACAATTTTTCAAAGGGTCTTTGAATCTGGGCCTAAATGCTATGATGATATTTTTAATTTCAGATAAGTTGCATTTTTTTCTCTTTATATACAACCATGGGCAAATTTGTGGAAAATGGTTGATAGAAGAAAGTACTTATTTTTCATAATGAGAAAACTCAGATCTATTTATGGTTATTTCATTCATTTCTTATTAATCATGACCAAGATGGACACTATTTGAGAATCTCTTTGATCATATGTAAAGGAAAAGATTCTAAAACTATAAGATACTAAATTTTGACAACAACAACTAATAACATATGTATTATTAATGGCAGAGTAGTTGGAAGGTGGGTTGGGAGTATTCATGGCAAATTTGCAAAAGGAGTTTAGCTGAGAAAGAAGCAACCCTTCTGTTTTACACACATAGCAGAGGGCAATGTAATCAATTTAAGATGAGGCTATATTGAAGATTAGAGTGGGTGCTAAATTCAATGGCTGATGACTGTAAATAAAGAGAGATATTTGGAGATAGACACACAGAGAAGACAGACAAGTGAAGGTGAAAGCAGAAATTGTAGAGATACAACTATAAACCACAGACACCAAGGATTATCAGTCACCTCCAAAATACTGGAGAGAGGGATGGGACATTTTATCTTGAGTCTCCTGAAGAATCTGATCTCTGATGACATCTTCATTCCAGACTCCTAGTTTTCTAAATGTGAAAGAATAAATTTCTGTGTTTTTTTTTTTTTTTTCTTTTTCATTTGTGTGTTTGTGGGGAGGAAAGGGAGGTTAATGAAGATGGAACCCAGGGCCTCAGGCTAGGCAAACTCTCTGCCAGTGACTGAGCTGCATCTCCAGATCAAATTTCTGCTGTTTAAAGCCTCCTGATTAGCCTCCTGATTAGATGATTAGGTGATTCTTCATGAGCTGTGTGGTAGATGGATAGAAAAGCGGCTGTCTTGTGTCTTGGCTGGTCTTCCCATCAGGATGGTATCTATTTCCCCTTCCCTTTAAATGTGACTTGCTTTCGCAAAAATAATGGGACAGGGGCTGGGGTTGTAGTTCAGTGGTACATTGCCTGCCTAGCATGTGTGAGGCACTGGGTTGGATCCTCAACACCACATAAACAAACAAACAAATAAATAAATAAGTTATAAAAATTAAAAAAAAAATAATGGGACAGAAGAAACGTTGTACCATCCACAGTGTTAAAATCAAGAAACTATGCATGTACCTGTTCTCTCTCTGGAACCCAATTGATTTTCACAGGAACAAAGAATATCTTGCTGGAGACAGCCATCTTGAAGCTGAGCTGATTCATCTCAATGGAGCTTTTCTAGACTAGCTTACAACCAATAGTTCTCCCCAAATGTGGGAGAATCCCATCCAGATGAGTAGAATCGCCTAGTTGACCCATAAATCAGGAGCAATGATAAATTAACATTCTTTACACCTTAAGGTTAGGGGAGACTTATTTTGTAGAAACTGCTAAGTGATAAAAGATGTTTAGTCTACTCTAGATAATGAAGTTATTAGTCACAACTGTCAGACTCATCCTTGAATCCTTGATAGAAGTTGTTCCCACCATGAAAGATACTATAGAGAAGATAGAGCAGATCTGGTATTTGTCTTTCTTTCTTTTTTTCCCCTGTGTGGAAACAAATAAGATCTTAATTTATTATCAGTTCTAATAATTTCCACCTAAATTTAAATATTTTAAAATTTCTTTTCTATAAGATATATGTAAGCTGTCTCTTGCGTCAGTTTTCAATCATTGCCATGCACATTTCCCTAGTTACTCTGAGCAGTAAAGAGTCTATCAGAGCTTTAACTAGTCTCAGTTAAAGAATCATTTTAAGGCATCATGTTCTGAGAAGAGGCTCCCTCTGAAGAATTCAAATGATGTTTCTATACTGTCTTGAGGTTCAGGTTTGTAAAATTTTCACTGGCTACTTAAAGTACAACGTGATTGTTATTTTTAATATTATTTTTAATTTTAATGTTTTTATTGACAAAAATGGGTATATTTATTGTGTACAATACTTATCTTTAAATACTTATCTTTAAATAAATATACAATGTAGAATGGCTAACTTGAGTCAATTAAAATATAATTACTTCATGTATTCATCATTTTTTTGTGAGTGAAAACACTTAAAATTTAATCTGTTAGCAATTTCCAAGTATACAAGGTACTGCTGTTAACTACAGTCACTATATTATACAACAGATCTCCTGTTCTTATTTCTCCTCTCTGACTATTATTTGGGGGTACTTTTTACATTGAAATCTCCCTGCTTTCATCTGTCTCTCTGAATTTTTTAAAATAGTTTTTTTAGTCATAGATGAACATGATAACTTTATTTTTATTTATTTATTTTTATGTGGTACTGAGGATTGAACCCAGTGCCTCACATGTGAGGGGCAAGTGGTCTACCACTGAGCCCCAGCCCCAGCCCCTGTCTCTCTGAATTTTAATCCCATATACACAGGCTTCTGATCTTTTTCTACCTTTTATTTTGAATATAAAATTCTCTTGCATATCAATTTAGGTTTCTACTTCCCTTCTGAATCCCAGTGCTACATTGATCTTAGTGATTCACTGGCTTTGTAAACCAAGAGAGAAAGAACTGCATACACATTTTAGAGAATGAGAATGTGGTGAAGTCAGTCACAGATTGTAGGCTTCTGTATGTGGACTTAGAGGATGAAAGTTGGAAAGATTTTGTGATGAGGTTCAGAATTCTACAGCATTTTACATTGACTGGGAATTCATCTCTCCAAGGGAAGTGGAGATAAATCAGAATGTAGAAATAGTTTGTTTCTTTTAGTCTCCCTTCCATGTTTACAGGTATCATCGTTGTCCCAGGCTAGGCTGTGTAAGGATAACACATGATACTATTATTGACTCAAAGCTTCAACTGCAGTTGCTCTACAGCAAGTTTTTAAAATTACTATGCCATTTCTTTTATGTTAGAGTTACTTATTTCCTCGATAGTGTCTAGTAAAGTTTCATTCTTATCCTGCAAAGTACTTTAATGGTAGGTGTTTTAGTTATTGCCTAATTGTTTTTTGAAAAAATTCTAAAAACATTAAAAAGCACTATTTTGAGATATATTTTAATGTAAATTATTGACTTCCCATCTTTTAATTTTTCTATTTTTACATAATTCATTATATATATCAAATCCAGTCAAAGGAGAGAATGCTACAGATAATTTTCAATATCCTTCGTCAAGTTTCCCTAAGTGTTGACATTTTATCAGTCTTTCCTATTTCTCTTTCTCTTGAAACATTTTACAGTATAAGGATATATTATGAAATTCCTAAAAATAAGTTTATTTTTACAGAAGCATTCTCATACATACCACATTACATCCTAAAAATCCAGAAGCTAACCAGGAGGCAACTCTATTACCTCACATATGGGCCAGAATCAAGTTTCTCCAACTTTCCCAATGATGTCATTGTTTTGGTCCAGGGTCCAATCCAAGATTATCTGTTGTATTCAGTTACATGGTCTCTGTAGTCTCCAGCCTACAATGCCTCCTCAGTCTTTTTGAGCCTTTCCTGACCTTGTCACTTTGGGAAAGTTCAGCAGTTGTTTATAGAATGACAGAAAGTCCTTGTGTTTGGTTTGTCAGAGGAGTCTCTATGATTAGATTCTCTTTATGCATTTTTTAAAAAATATTTTCTTTTATTTTAATGTTTAATAGTTATTTTTATTGATTTATTTTATTTATACATGAATAAATAGAATCCATTTTGACGTAATTATACAAGTCTGGAATATATCCTGTTCTAATTCAGACCTTCATATCTCTCTTTCCTCTTCCCTCTCCTTTTAACACCTCCCCTCTATTGATATTTCTGCCACTTACCCATAGATTTTTAAAAATTAACTTCTTGTGGCTGTGCATAATGGTGAGATTCACTGTAGTATACTCATATATATGTACATAGGAAAGTTATGTCAGATAATTACCACAGAACTAATGGTACATCCTTAATAATATACATGATATAATATTAATAATAGGTATGATATAAAAAAGAAAATATGAATAGCCTAATATAAGGTATATGACAATCTTATATACTCCAACTCTGACATGTAAATGACAAACTTTTATAAAATTAGAAATTATTGAATAATATCTGCCATAAATATAGAATAAAAATCTAAAATACGTCAATTCTAGAAATATGGAAAATTTTAAAAATGTCATAAGTTAGTATTTACTCAAGGAATGCTGTCAGTTTAATATTTTTTAAAAATAATGAAATTTTAATTCTGTGTCTAAACATCATAATACATATAGAGAAAGCACTTGCCAAAACAAAATTCAACGTTCATTAAATATTAGAACAAAGGCAAACTAGAAATGGAAAACAAATCATCTTAAAACAAAGCAAAATTACATCTCAAGTCATCCTTATTGGTGAAACACTGAACATTTTCTTCTTAATATTAAAGTTAGGTGACGGCTTTCTCACTCTACTTAATTTCTTGTTGGAGATATTATCTAGGGCAGTAAGACACAAAAATAAAGGCTGAAAAGACTGAAAATGAAGACAAAACTGTCTTCAAATATTAGTCTGATTGTTTATGCAGAAATTCCAAGATTTCTAAACACTATGATACAATAATCAATACAAAGGAAGTTAGACCATAGTTTCCTTTTAATGGTAGTTATATGTAATCCCTGGTTTTTGTAAACTTTAGTTTCTGCAAACAATGGAAACACGAGATTGAAGAGTCAATTAACAGGTTGGGAGAAAACATTTGCAAGTGATTTTTTTTGTGTGTGTGTGTGGTGCTGGGGATTGAACCCATGGCCTTGTGCATGTGAGGCAAGCACTCTACCAACTGAGCTATATCCCCAGCCCAAAGTGATTCTTTTTATAATATGACCAAAATATATAAAGAACTCAACCCACAAGCAAGAAAACAACCCAATTTAAAAATGAGCAAAGGACCTTCTTTTCTCAAAAGAAGATTTGAATGGCCAACAGATATGTGAAAAAGAAATGTTCAACATCAATACTCATCAGGGAAATGTAAATTGAAACCCCCATGAGATATTATCTCATATCTATCAGAATTCTGTTATTAAAAGATGAAAGATAACAAGTCTTGGTGAGTGGGATGTGGAGCTTCAATTAAGAAGGAAAAATCAAGTAGCAGAAGTTCTGAGAAACATATTCAAGAAAAGAATAAAAGAAGCTAGAATGGCTATCTTAACACCAATTAAGTGGATTTCAGAGCCAAAAATGTCATTAAGAAAACGGAGAGTCATTTCAAAATTACAAAGAGGTCAGTTCATCACGGGGATTTCCTAACAGTTTAAGGCACCTAATAAAAGAATTTTAAAGGATATTAAATAAAAACTGAAAGACTCAAAGAAAAAATAAATAGATCCAAAATTATACGCAGATGTCACAGTCCTCACCCTTCTCTCAATAATACTGAATTTTACCTTTTAGCAGCCATGTCCTATGATCGGTATGTTGCCATTTGCAGACCCTTGCATTACACAACCTTAATGAGCAGGAGACTTTGCATTGGACTCGTGTTCTGTTCCTGGTGCTCTGGTTTTGTAGTTGACATTGTGCCACATATGATGACTCTCCAGCTGCCTTTCTGTGCATCTAACATCATCAATCATTATTGCTGTGACTACACTGTGTTGTTGCACTTATCCTGTTCAGACACATATTTCATAGAAGTGATTCAGCTTGTCCTTGCTGAGGTCACCCTCATCTTCACCTTGGTGCTGGTGATTCTTTCCTACACATACATTATCAGGACCATTTTGCGATTCCCTTCTGTTCACCAGAGGAAAAAAGCCTTTTCTACCTGTTCCTCTCACATGATTGTGGTCTCACTTTCATATGGAAGCTGCATTTTTATGTATATAAATCCTGTTAAAGATGCAACAACTTTTAATAAGAGAGTGGCTGTTCTAAATATGTCCATTGCCCCTCTATTGAACACATTCATCTATACTCTAAAGAACAAGCAGGTGAAAATAGCCTTCCAAGATATGGTAAGTAAGATAATTATTTCAAAAAAGTGAAACTGTCTTAGGCTCATTATTACTAAGTATGTAGAAGATCACAGTTGTACACAGTTGTAGCTCAAATATATTTCCTACATTATGTAATTAATATTTCCATTTGTACACTGAAACAATGGAATTATTTAATGAAGCCAAAATTTTAATTTAATGTTCTTAAATCAATCTAGATATATGTGTATGTGTTTGCTACCTCTTAACATTTCATTGCTATTTTTCTTTATTTAGATCTCACTTTTAATGCACAAGCTTGGAATAAGGTCAGAATTGAGAATATGACTTTTAGTAATTTTTTTAAAAAACATGGATGCATTGACATTGGTTCTTTGATTTCTGTATCTGTAAATTAATAAAATTCACAAGCTAAGGACATTTATTTTAACTTATAAATAATAGCATAATATTTTGGTGAATTCACACCAAGGTTATCTTCAAATTTCAAATTCAAATTCAAATTTAGTCTTTTTGCAATAATCACATAATGCATAGTCAATGTTTGATATAAGAAAGTTATGAAAAAACAGAAAAATTATGTGTTTGTTTTAATATTGATGGGAAAATAGTACATGGTGATTCATACACAGATTAAGCTCACTGAGCTAATCTGTGAAAGAGATGAAGGAATGTTTCAAGCTTGAGGTCTTAGAAGCATGTCTCCTTAGAAAATTTCATATAATTTGTTGTTATGTCTGCTCATTCATTTATTGGTATTGTGCAATAAACCACTATTAACATTATTTGTGGTATAATGATTTTACAGGTCTATATTATATTCATCTAATTCTTTCTTTCATCAAATAAAGACATAAGTATTCATTATAGTTCATTATAGTTTTGATCTGGAACGTCCCTCAAAGGCTCATGTGTTAAAAAGGTTGGGTTTCCATAACAACAATGTTCAGTGGTGAGGCTTTTGGGAAGTGATTAGATCATGAGGGCTCTGACCTCATCAATGGATTAATCCATTGAGTGATTCATAGCTGAATGAATTATTGGGAAGTGGTGGAAAATGTAGGAGGTAGGACCTAGTTGAAGGCATTGGTCCTTGGGGGTGTGCCTTTGGACCTATATCTTGTTGACCCCTTGCTTTCTCCCTTTCTCTCTTTCTCTATCCCTCCCTCTCACTCTCCTTTTCCCCCTCCCTCTCTCTGCCTTCCTGCTGTCATGAGGTGAGGAGCTTTTTTTCACCTGTCATGTTAGCTGCTAAACTTGAGGTAGTTGCTGTCTGTCCATCTAGTCATACAGCTGGTTAAGCATAAGCAAAATTCCATCATCAAACAGAAATGAGATTCTTCCTAAAGTCATCCATTAAAAGATGAATGTTGTATATCAGGATAGAGTATCACCAAATTCAGAGGGTGCATTAAGCTGGGAGAGGAGGTAGCCCAGACTCACATGTTATCTACTACTATTGCAATATTCCTTTCTTTTTCAATTTATAGCTATATGATTTAATATTTTCTTATCTATATCAAATAAAATATAACACAAATATATCATATGACTTTTTTATTTCATAAGCATAGTGTGATATTTTAAAAAATGGTCAAAATAAAAAAAATTACTATTATTATTATTTTAAATCTCAATTTCCCACTTTCAAATATATTGAAAAAGAAAACTAAAAATGTGTACCAAGATATAATAAAATCTGGGAAAAACTGAAATCCCAAAGATGTTACATCATATAATTATTTTGAAATCATTAAGATTTTACATAAAATTAAATATGATAATAAGTATTAAACCTACTGCATTCATGTGGAAATAACACTTTCAATGAACTGATACATTAAATTGATAAAACATTTAAAATATATACATCTCAATGAAAGAAAGAGAGAAAGGGGTCATATGTGAGAATACTTATAATAGAAGAGAAAAAAGAATGTTTATAGTTTTGAAAGGAAAACCATTGGGGGAAAATAGCTTATGTAAATTTCATGACACTTCAGGAAGAAGTGAAAGGCTAAATATGGTAATATATCGCATAATGCAACAGAAAAGAAAATTAGGATCCCATCCAGCTACTTCCTTTGCAATTTTCATTGATAATGAATTTCCTTTATAAACCTCACTGTGATTCTACTTGTTAGATAAAGACAGAACTCTTTGTAGCAAGTCTTTACATGCTTGCTTCACCTGCTGGTTTCTTAGAGTATAAATGAAAGGGTTCAAAAGTGGGGCAACAGAGGTATTGAGCACTGATACTCCTTTCATTAAGGATATATGCTGCTTGGCTGAGGGTTTAATGTACATGAAGATGCAGCTTCCATATGAGATGGAGATGACAATCATATGAGAAGAGCATGTAGAAAAGGCCTTTTTTCTCTGGTTGGCAGAAGGGAGTTTCAAAATGGTTAGTGTAATAGATGTATATGACAGAGCCACTAAAAAGAAAGTAACCAAGAGAGTCACTAAAGCTAGGATGAAGCTCATCATTTCCAATAAATGTGTATCTGTGCAGGAGATCTGCAGTAGAGGAGCAGTGTCACAGTAGAAATGATCAATGATATTGGAGTCACAGAAATCCAGGTTTAGACCTATTATGAGTGCTGGGAAAATGATGAGGAAACCAGAGATCCAAGAGCTGAGGACCAGTTGGATACAAGTTTTGGTGCTCATGATGGTTGTATAATGCAGAGGCTTACAGATGGCAACATACCTATCATATGACATGGCAGCCAGCAGATAAAATTCAGATGCACCCAAAAGGAAGGCGAAAAATAACTGAGCTGCACAACAGTTATAGGAAATGGTTTTGTCACCAGTTGCCATGCTAACAAGCAATTTTGGGATACAGACTGTTGTATAAGAAATTTCTAAGAAGGAAAAATTTCGAAGAAAGAAATACATAGGGGTTTTGAGATGAG
The DNA here is from genome assembly GCF_021218885.2 of Marmota monax. Taxonomy (NCBI): domain Eukaryota; kingdom Metazoa; phylum Chordata; class Mammalia; order Rodentia; family Sciuridae; genus Marmota; species Marmota monax. The sequence continues at coordinate 35,643,089 of NW_026695227.1, forward strand.
AATCCAGCAGAGTGAGGGTAATGATAATCAGGTTGCCTGAGATGCTTAGTAGGTAGGTGAGAAGCAGGAAGATAAACAGGACAATCTTCAATTTGGGGTCCTCTGTCAGTCCTGCTAGGATAAATATTGTCACTGTTGTATGGTTTCGCATTGCTGCTTCTTGATCTTCTGTTCTGGCAAAAAGTTGAAGAAAAAAAATATATAAAGGTGTGCATGGTAGTGTGTGAAGGTAACGATGTCCAAATACTGAAACTGCTATTGATTTCATACACTAATGAGGCAATTTTTTTGAAATGATTTATATAAGAAAAATTCCAGCAAAATCTATTTACTTTGCACAGACTGAGAAAATATTTTCTACAAATAAAAGCATTATCTTACAAAGATCTTTAAATTATGAGTTATTTTTCTGGTGTGAGACTTTTTATGCATGTAAAAATAGATTTCATTTTTTCTCAGTATGTGGGACTAGAATGTTGTGTTGTTTATCCTTAGTCTGAATGATGATATTTAATTGTAATTACCTCAAGGAATTGACTGTGAGTGCAAGACATAAACAATAACATGAAAGAGAAAATCCAAATGAATAACATTACAAATTAAAAAGGGACTATTTCAACAGACAGTAATGAAATCCAGGGAATCATTAGGGAAGATTTTGAAATCTTATACTCCAACAAACTGAAAAAACAACTGGAAGAAATTGATAATTTTCTAAACACAAGAAATTTATTTGTCAAAACTGAACCAGAAAGACAGTAATATTAAACAGAAAAACAAGCAATGAGATTTAAGCAGAAAACAAAACAAAACGAAAAACTCCAAACAGAAAAGCCAAGTGCCAGATGAATTCACAGCTGTATTTTACCAAACCTTTAAGGAAGAATGAACACAAATGCTCCCCAAATTATTCCATGAGATACAAAGGGAAGAAATGCCTCCAAACTCATTCTTTAAAACCAGTTTCACCCTGATAACAAAAGTGAGTAATCCAGGAAAAATATTACAGACCAATGCCATTGTTGAAAATAGATACAAAAATCTTGAAATAGACACTTGGAAATAGAATTCAACAACACACTAAAAAGATCATATATGGGATCCAACATGGCGGCGGGTGCGGAGAGATCAAGTCTCTGACCTCTCCAGCTGCGCGGGCATAGGGAGTCGTAAATTGTCTAAATGCTGTTTGCTCAGGATCACTAGGCAATGCTGAGCTGACGTGGATCTGGGGCGAACAGTCTGGGCCCCTCAGAACACACACACACCGAGCTCGGATCGGCTGCATTCAAGTTCGCCTGCTTCTCGTGACTCAGCACTAATGATCCCACTGAAATAACTGGTTGGCCCATCTGAACATACAGAGGTAAAAGCCAACCGAGCCTTCATAGGCAGTGGCCACAGGACTGAAACAGGGCTTGGGAAAGTCAGTCAGGACTCACCCGTTGCATTGGTCACCCTGCAAAGGGAACGAATGGTCACCATTTGCACGGGATACCACCTTGGCAGAGAACTGACGTCACAGGCGGAGGAGATAACTTCATTGAAACCAGCAGGACAGGTGTGTAATCCCCTAGCCATCTCTCTCCACACAGCGGGGAAACCTTAAAAGCCCCTCCCAGCTCTCCCGTAAGGGCCCCTCCTAGCTCTCCTGTGAGCTCCATAGCCAGACCGAGGGAATCAGGAGTGGCGCGGGACTCGCAGCGTGGAACTCCCGGCTACCGTTCCCACCAGTGCTGACAACTGAGGTCTCTTGCACCAGCTACCGGGGGTGTGGGTACCGGAGGGCAAGCAAATTCGTTGGGGGTTCTCAGCCCCAAGCTCTACAAACTTAGGGTCTGAGGGAGGCAAACAGGGAGAGTGTGCCCAGGTGTTCATGAAAACAAGGCTCCCAGGAGCAGCAGACCTGGCATGTAACCAGTATTGTGGTAAGCGTCACAGGTGAGTGGGGCCTCCCTTGAGGAAACACAAGAGAAGGCCCTAGGCACTCAGGATTGGAGACCCGCCCAGTCTGGGACGAAGAGCTGCTGCACAGTGAATGGTTCCCACCTATTGAGAGGAGAAGCTTGGCCCAGTGGGCACAGCTCCACCTACTGGAAGAGAAGTTAATCGAACTCTATGACTGCATTTATTATTTTTTTTTCTTTTTCTTTCATTTTCATTTTTTTGTTGGTGTTGTTGTTCTTTAACTTTTTTTAAATGTTTTTAATTTTTTTAATTCTTTTTATTTTATTATTATTAGTATTATTTCTTTAAATTTTCATTTTCATTTTTTTATTATTATTATTTAAAAAATTTTTTTTTCTTTCTTTCTTTATTTTCTATTTTTTTTCTTTTGTCTTTTCATTTCTTTTCATTTTTCTTATTCCCCCTTCCTTGAATTCTACCTGCCTACGCTCATTCTCTTTAGTGACTTCTTCCCTTCCCTTCTAATATATTTCCTCCCAAGCATCAAATAAATTTATAAGAGTAAACAGTAACTCAGCAGTCAAACAGAACAAGAAGTAACATGAGCAGCATAAAAAAGCAAGGAAGAAAAGGAGTACAAACAATGAAGGACAGCCTAAATATTCAGGAGGACCTCGAGTCAGCAGAAAAATGGTCATATAAAGAACTCAAGGAATACCTTAGACAGATGGAATGGAACCTTAAAGAGGATACGAGACAGCAAATCCAAACAGTGAAAGAACACATTGAAACTGAATTACATAAACAGATAAAAGAAGTTAAGCATCTTTATCAGGAGATAGAGATTATAAAAAAAAAAAACAAACAATAATTCTAGAAATGAAGGAAACGATAAACCAAATTAAAAACTCAATTGAGAGTATCACTAACAGAATGGAGCAAGTAGAAGCCAGAACGTCAGATAATGAAGACAAAATATATCATCTTGAAAAGAGTCTAGCCAACTCAGATAGGCTGGTAAAAAATCACGAGAAAAACATCCAAGAGATATGGGAAAATATAAAAAAACCAAACTTACGAGTCATCGGGATAGAGGAAGGTATAGAGATTCAAACCAAGGGAATGAGTAACCTGCTGAATGAAATAATTACAGAAAACTTTCCAGAAATAAAAAAGGAAATGGATATACAAATTGTAGATGCATACAGGACACCGAGCACACAAAATCACAGTAGACCAACGCCAAGACACATTGTTATGAAGATATCCAATATACAAAGAGAAAATATTAAAAGCTACAAGAGAAAGGAGGCAGATTACATTCAGGGGTAAACCAATAAGGTTAACAACGGATTTTTCATCACAGACGCTGAAAGCGAGAAGATCCTGGAACAACGTATTTCAAACACTGAAAGACAATGGATGCCACCAAGAATTCTGTATCCAGCAAAATTAAGCTTCAGGTACAACAACGAAATAAAAATCTTTCATGATAAACAAAAGCTAAAAGAATTTGCAGCCAGTAAACCAGCATTGCAAAGCATCTTGAGCAAAACACTACACGAGGAAGAAATGAAAAACAATAACCAAAACCATCAGTGGGAAGTGCCTCTGTAAAGACAGAGGGTGGGGGTAAAGCTAATCATGGAGAAGCAAACTAATTTTTTTAAAAAAAGAAGATAAATAATCAAATATGGCTGGAAGTACAAACCATATATCAATAGTAACTCTAAACGTTAATGGCTTAAACTCTCCAATAAAGCGACATAGGCTGGTAACATGGATTAAAAAAAAACAAATCCAACAATATGCTGCCTCCAGGAGACACATCTGATTGGAAAAGACATACAGAGGCTGAAGGTGAAAGGTTGGGAAAAAATATACCACGCACACGGTCCTCGTAAGCAAGCAGGGGTGGCCATCCTCATTTCGAATAAAATCGACTTCAAGACTAAGTTAATCAAAAGGGATAAGGAAGGACATTATATACTGTTAAAAGGAACCATTCACCAGCAAGACATAACAATTATCAATATTTATGCACCAAATAATGGTGCTGTGATGTTCATAAAACAAATTCTCCTCAAGTTCAAGAATCAAATAGACCACAACACAATAATTATGGGTGACTTCAACAAGCCTCTCTCACCATTGGACAGATCCTCCAAACAAAAGTTGAATAAAGAAACTATAGAACTCAATATCACAATCAATAACCTAGACTTAACTGACATATATAGAATATATCAACCATCATCAAGTGGATATACTTTTTTCTCAGCAGTACATGGATCCTTCTCAAAAATAGACCATATATTATGCCATAGGGAAACCCTCAGTAAATATAAACGGGTGGAGATAATACCATGCATTTTATCTGATCGTAATGGAATGAAACTGGAAATCAATGATAAAAGAAGGAAGGAAAAATCCTACATCACATGGAAAATGAACAATATGTTACTGAATGATCAATGGGTTACAGAAGACATAAAGGAGGAAATCAAAAAATTCTTAGAGATAAATGAAAATACAGACACAACATATCGGAATCTATGGGACACAATGAAAGCAGTTTTAAGAGGGAAATTCATCGCCTGGAGGTCATTCCTCAAAAAAAGGAAAAACCAACAAATAAATGAGCTCACACTTCATCTCAAAGCCCTAGAAAAGGAAGAGCAAAACAACAGCAAATGTAGCAGAAGGCAAGAAATAATTAAAATCAGAGCGGAAATCAATGAAATTGAAACAAAAGAAACTATTGAAAAAATTAACAAAACTAAAAGTTGGTTCTTCGAAAAAAATAAATAAGATCGACAGAAGAGAAGAAGAGAGAGAACTCAAATTACTAACATATGGGATGAAAAAGGCAATATCACAACAGATGCTAAAGAAATACAGAAGACAATTAGAAATTATTCTGAAAACCTATATTCCAATAAAATAGAAGATAGTGAAGACATCGATAAATTTCTTAAGTCATATGATTTGCCCAGACTAAGTCAGGAGGATACTCACAACTTAAACAGACCTATAACAATGGATGAAATAGAAGAAGCAATAAAAAGACTACCAACCAAGAAAAGCCCAGGACCAGATGGGTATACAGCGGAGTTTTACAAAACCTTTAAAGAAGAATTATTACCAATACTTTTCAAGTTATTTCAGGAAATAGAAAAAGAAGGAGCTCTGCCAAATTCATTCTATGAGGCCAATATCACCCTGTTTCCAAAACCAGACAAAGACACCTCAAAGAAAGAAAACTACAGACCAATATCTCTGATGAACCTAGATGCAAAAATCCTCAATAAAATTCTGGCGAATCGGATACAAAGGCACATCAAAAAAATTGTGCACCATGATCAAGTAGGATTCATACCTGGGATGCAAGGATGGTTCAATATACGGAAATCAATAAATGTTATACACCACATCAATAGACTTAAAGATAAGAACCATATGATCATCTCGATAGACGCAGAAAAATCATTCAACAAAGTAAAACATCCCTTTATGTTCAAAACATTAGAAAAACTAGGGATAACAGGAACTTACCTCGACATAGTAAAAGCTATCTATGCTAAGCCTCAGGCTAGCATCATTCTGAATGGAGAAAAATTGAAGGCATTCCCTCTAAAATCTGGAACAAGACAGGGATGCCCTCTATCACCACTTCTATTCAATATAGTTCTCGAAACACTGGCCAGAGCAATTAGATAGACGAAAGAAATTAAAGGCATAAAAATAGGAAAAGAAGAACTTAAAATATCAGTATTTGCGGATGACATGATTCTATACCTAGAAGACCCAAAAGGGTCTACAAAAAAACTACTAGAACTAACAAATGAATTCAGCAAAGTGGCAGGATATAAAATCAACACGCATAAATCAAAGGCATTTCTGTATATCAGCGACAAAATTTCTGAAACGGAAATGAGGAAAAACACTCCATTCACAATATCCTCAAAAAAAATAAAATACTTGGGAATCAACCTAACAAAAGAGATGAAAGATTTATACAATGAAAACTACAGAACCCTAGAAAGAGAAGTAGAAGAAGATCTTAGAAGATGGAAAAATATACCCTGTTCATGGATAGGCAGAACTAACATCATCAAAATGGTGATATTACCAAAAGTTCTTTATAGGTTTAATGCAATGCCAATCAAAATCCCAACAGCATTTCTTGTAGAAATAGATAAAGCAATCATGAAATTCATATGGAAAAATAAAAGACCCAGAATAGCAAAAGCAATTCTAAGCAGGAAGTGTGAATCAGGCGATATAGTGATACCAGATTTCAAATTATACTACAGAGCAATAGTAACAAAAACAGCATGGTACTGGTACCAAAACAGGCGGGTGGACCAATGGTACAGAATAGAGGACACAGAGACTAATCCACAAAGCTACAACTATCTTATATTTGATAAAGGAGCTAAAAGCATGCAATGGAGGAAGGATAGCATCTTCAACAAATGGTGTTGGGAAAACTGGAAATTCATATGCAACAAAATGAAACTGAATCCCTTCCTCTCACTATGCACAAAAGTTAACTCAAAGTGGATCAAGGAGCTAGATATCAAATCAGAGACTCTGCGTCTGATAGAAGAAAAAGTTGGCTCTGATCTACATATTGTGGGGTCGGGCTCCAAATTCCTTAATAGTACACCCATAGCACAAGAGTTAATAACAAGAATCAACAAATGGGACTTACTTAAACTGAAAAGTTTTTTCTCAGCAAGAGAAACAATAAGAGAGGTAAATAGGGAGCCTACATCATGGGAACAAATTTTTACTCCTCACACTTCAGATAGAGCCCTAATATCCAGAGTATAAAAAGAACTCAAAAAATTAGACAATAAGATAACAAATAACCCAATCAACAAATGGGCCAAGGACCTGAACAGACACTTCTCAGAGGAGGACATACAATCAATCAACAAGTACATGAAAAAATGCTCACCATCTCTAGCAGTCAGAGAAATGCAAATCAAAACCACCCTAAGATACCATCTCACTCCAGTAAGATTGGCAGCCATTATGAAGTCAAACAACAACAAGTGCTGGCGAGGATGTGGCGAAAAGGGTACTCTTGTACATTGCTGGTGGGACTGCAAACTGGTGTGGCCAATTTGGAAAGCACTATGGAGATTTCTGGGAAAGCTGGGAATGGAACCACCATTTGACCCAGCTATTGCCCTTCTCGGACTATTCCCTGAAGACCTTAAAAGAGCACACTACAGGGATACTGCCACATCGATGTTCATAGCAGCACAATTCACAATTGCTAGACTGTGGAACCAACCCAGATGCCCTTCAATAGATGAATGGAAAAAAAATGTGGCATATATACACCATGGAGTATTACGCAGCACTAAAAAATGACAAAATCATGGAATTTGCAGGGAAATGGATGGCACTAGAGCAGATTATGCTTAGTGAAGCTAGCCAATCCCTAAAAAACAAATACCAAATGTCTTCTTTGATATAATGAGAGCAACTAAGAACAGAGCAGGGAGGAAGAGCAGGAAGAAAAGATTAACATTAAACAGAGACATGAGGTGGGAGGGAAAGGGAGAGAAAAGGGAAATTGCATGGTAATGGAGGGAGTCCCTCATTGTTATACAAAATTACATATAAGAGGTTGTGAGGGGAATGGGAAAATAAACAAGGAGAGAAATGAATTACAGTAGATGGGGTAGAGAGAGAAGATGGGAGGGGAGGGAGGGGGGATAGTTGAGGATAGGAAAGGTAGCAGAATACAACAGTTACTAATAGGGCATTATGTAAAATTGTGGATGTGTAACCGATGTGATTCTGCAATCTGTATTTGGGGTAAAATTGGGAGTTCATATCCAACTTGAATCTAATGTATGAAATATGATATGTCAAGAGCTTTGTAATGTTTTGAACAACCAATAAAAAAAAAGATCATATATCATGATCAAGTTGGTTTCATGCAATAATGAGTCAACATTTGTAAATTAATAAATATAATGCACCACATAAATAGGATCAAGGTAAAAATGCACATGATCATCTCAGTATATTCAGAAAGAAACTTTCAACAACATTCAATAAACATTAATAATAAAACCTTGAATAAATATAGAGATAGAAACATAAAATCTATGTGTGAAAGCACAAAATCAACAGCATACTTAATGGGGAAAAATTGAAAGCATTTCTTCTAACATCATGAAAAAGACAAGATATTCATTCTTATCCCTCTCATTCGATATAGTTTTAAGTAGGTCAGTTAGCCAAGAGAAAGAAATAAAATGGATACAAATAACAAAGAAGAATTAAATTGTTTTATTTGCATATGATATGACCTTTTACTTGGAATACAATAAAGGCTCTACCAAAAGACTTTTAGATCAGATAAACAAATTCAGTAAAGTAGCGGGATATAAAAATCAATACATTTCTTATACAGCAATAATGAATCTGCTGAGAAAAAGGGGAAGCAATTATATCCACAATACCATAAAAATGCCTAAGAATAAAACTAACCAAGGAGATTAAAAAATCTACAAGACAAATTATAGAAAACTGAAGAAAGAAATTGAAGAAGACACTAGACTATTGGAAGGAAGAACTCCTGTGTTCATGGGTGGTAAATGGCCATATTACCAAAAACAATCTAGAGAAATCCCCATCAAAATATCAATGACATTTTTCACAGAACTAGAGAAAACAATCACAAAAGTAATATGGAAGACCACATAACTCAAAGTAATCAAAGCAATTCTTAACAAAGAGCAATGCTAATGACATCACAGTACCCTATTTCATATTATACTGCAGAGACAAGTTAACAAAAGCAGCATGGTACTAGATAAAAAGAAACATTCAGATAATGTAACAGAACAGATTATGCACACACAAATCCATATAGTTACCAACATCTAATTCATGATAAAGATGCCAAAACAAATGTTAGAGAAAAGACAGCCTGTTTAACAAAGGATGTTGGAAAACTGAATAACCATGCATAAAATAATGAGATTATATCTTATTTCTCACCCGATGCAGAGTCAATTTAAAATGAATCAATGATGTAGGTATAAAATCAGAAACTTTGCAAGTTCTAGAAGAAAGCATAGTGTCAACACTCCAACATTTAGGCAGAATTATGGCTTCCTGAATAGGATTTCTATATCTCAGGAAATAATACTAAGTATCTATAAATGGGAAAGTATCAAGCTAAAAAGTTCTGCACACCAATGGAAACAACAGAGTGAAGAGATATCTTAGAAAATGGAACAAAAATCGTTGCCAGCTACTGTTGTGACAGAGAATTAATATTCAGAACATAAAGAAGCCAAAAAAACTCAACCTGCAAAAGTAAATAACCCAAGCAATAAATGGGCAGAAGAAACGAAGAGACCAAAAAAAAAAAATGAAGAAAATACTGACTGACAAGTAGAAAAAAATTAGAAAAGTCTGAGGGAAAGAATGCTGGTTATTGTGTCAATTTTCTTTCTTTCTCTTGCCTAACTGATCTGGCTAAAATTTCAAAATAAGTACAAATGACCAACAAGTATATAAAAATAATGTTCAACATCTTTGGACATCAGGAAAATGCAAGTTTAAAAACTGCATTGGGAGTCCATCTTACACCAGTCAGAATGGCAATAAATAAAATACAAATAATAAATGCTGGTGAGGATGCAACAACAAAGGAAGAAGATATTCTGTTGGTGGGATTATAAATTATTACCTTTACTATAGAAATCAGTGTAGAAATTCCTCAAAAGCTAAAAAATTTTACAGCATTCAGTTATCGCACTTGTCATTATTTATTCAAAATAATAAAAGTCAACATTAGGGATGCATGCACACCCATGTTTATCGCAGTACAATTCACAGTAAGGAAGTTATGAAATCATTCTAGTTGTCCACAACAGGTGAATGAATAAAGAAAATGTGGCATATATATATATATATATATATATATATATATATATATATGATGAAATTTTACTCAGCTATAAAGAAGAATGAAATCATGCCATTTGCAAAAAAAATGATGGATCTGGACAGTATCATTTTAAGTGAAATAAGCCATACTCAGAAAGACAAGTGACATATATTTTCTCTCATATGTGGAAGTCAGAGAGGGAAAAAAAAAGGGAAGTCACGAAAGTAAAAGGTAGACCAATGGAACAGAGAGGGTAAAGATAGATAATGGTGAGTACTAGTGATCAAATTGTATTATATTCACATATTAATATAACATAAAGAAACTACAACTGTGTGTAATTACTATGCCCCAATAGTCCATTTTCAATATTATAATAATTATAAATAATAATTTTTTAAATCCTTAAACAAAATTCTAAATGTCGATATTAATTGTATTTCCTGTACAGAAAAAAACAAGAAAATCTTTAAAATTCAAAAAATAATCATAGATAATTTTCTCAGTAAACTCCTTTAAGTTATTTAAAAAAGATGATGTATAAATGTTCATATTAATTGAAAACAGCATGTAACTTTAACTTAGGATAAGTACTATAAGAAATTCAATGTAATTGTGACCATAGGTCTTCACTTATTTTTTCTTTTGCCATATCTACTCAACTAATCAGCATTCTTTCCCTCAGACTTCTCTAATTTTTTTCCACCTGTAAATCAGTATTTTCTTCAAGTTTTTGTCTCTATATTTCTTCTGCCATCTTCTCCTGAAAAAAACTGGAAGATGTGCTATTCCACATTTACTATGGAATAGCAAAATTTTAGCATTGGAATAGAAGATGGTTCTTTTATGTGACATAAACAGAATTAATGGACTTAGTATTTTTTGTGAGATACAATCAAAAATGAAATTAGAATAATAAATAATAAAGTGCAAGAAAAATTGATCATGTAATCAGAGAGAGGGAGAAACATGAAATAGAAGAGAAGACAAAAGAAGCAAAAAATAATTAAAGAAAGGAAAGACAGAAAGGGAATAGGATAAAGGAGAAACTTACCATTAAGTTTTGACAGTGACTTCCAACAAGCTCTTTGGTTTTTAATTGATGCACAGATTGAGTTACAGCAGAACTGAAATGTGCTTTTACCTAGGAGAAAGCAGAAGAGAGTTTTACTCACTAGGCAAGAGTTTAGACACTTGCAGGTGATGATATTAACGACCCTAAAATAATAGCAGCCATTAAAAGCCAATCCAACTCAAATGGAATTGATTATATACTTGAGAATTTATAAATCTCATTAAGCTAAATCCCATTAAGCTAAACCCCTTAGGTATAAACAGTTTCATCTCTTGAGGGAAGAGCTCTTTTTGATGACTTCATCATCAGTTAATCTTTTCTGATATCTTCATTTTCAAAAACTAGTATATATTAAACAATTTTTATAGACCCATGGAGGATGTATGGTATGCCTTGAGGAATCAAAGAAGCTTAAGAAAGCATCCCTAATGGATCTGGAGACTATCATCCTAAGTGACATTGACATAATCCAGTCCCAAAAAACCAAAGGTCAAATATTTTCTCTAACAAGTGGAAGCTAACCCAAAATGGGAAGGGGGTGAGAAGTGAGGGGAAAAATAGAATTGCAATAGATTAGACAATGGGGAATTGAGAGAAGGAAGGGTTAATAAGTAAAGGAAAGACATTGGAATGAATCTGACATAGTTTTTCCATGTACATATATGAAAACATCAGAGTAAATCCCACCACCATGTACATCCCTAAGAATGGGACTCTAACTTGAATGAGATGCTTGTATAATTATATCAAATAGATTATGCTGTCATATATAATTAAAAAGAACCAATAAAAAACTATAAAAGAGAAAGCATTGCTAATTATTACAATTTACCAATATATTTAGGTAACAAGATGCTTGCATGAGTATAATATAAAATGAGTAATAAGCTTAAGGATAAATGATATTTGTTTATGCTCACTATGAGTTATAGAAAACTAGGAAAGAGGGCTTTATTTTTTATTGTTTTTGCTTTAGTTTTATTTTGGTAGAGATTTAATCCAGGGTCTTGTGCATGCTAGACAAGCACTGTACCACTGATCTGCATCCTCAACCCAGGAGAGAAATTTTTATGATGCTTGAGAAAATTGGGGTAAAATTATAAAAAATGATAGTATAAATGGGGGTAGAGCTTTCTTTACACACTAGAGATGTGTGAAGAAGTAGGATAATGGATTTTTAGATAAGATAAGCTGGATAAACAAAGAGTCTGGAGATTCTGGCAATTAATGCCAAAGTATAACAACATCTTCCTAATATTAAAACATATTCTTTTGGGCCTCCAGGAAATAATCAGAAACTAATATTATTAAAATAATTATAGTTACTTGGGTTGAAAATAGATTTCTATCATTTCCACTATCCAGAAAACTATCAAATCATGCCTCTCTTCCTCTTCCCTGACTCCCTACACTGTAATAGTTTATAATAGTTATTTATTTGTGCTTTTAAACATTAAATAAATGCTTTCCCTCTTTTATAATCTTGAGTGGACTTTTATTTAATAATGCTGATATTTAGCAAATCAATAAAATTCAACATCAGGATTTAACTATCAACAGGCAGGAAAGATAATTAAAGGATTACAAGAGAAAGTACAAATACAAATGCCTATAATATCCATTGATGTCCTAATATTCACTCCCTAGTTATATGATCTTAAGCAAGATAATTACCATTTTATTTCTTTTCAGCAAAATTATGAATATTCTCATCTCACAAGAAAATTTTGAGTATAATTGTCTCTTATCCGGTTGCTCAGCTCAAAAAAAGTTCTGAGGCAACATGAAAGAACTTTTGACTTTTCTCTCATAAGTATCCTATCATATTCCCATATTATTTTTTCTTAACATACTATACTCCTTTGATTTCAGAACCACATTAAGAAATAAACCCAAAATAGGATCCAGGTGGGGATCAGGCAGAAAAATCTCATATCTTTTTAAATTTTCTCAATATTTTGCTATAAAAATATATCAAAGAAATAAAGCTTTAAAGGTCCAAGATCTTTAGGAGGAGGTGTGTTGGTCAGCCTTCCATTGCTGGAACAAAATACCTGAGAAAAACCAAAGGAGAAAAAGTTTATTTTGGCTCCCAGTTTCAGCTGTTCCAGCCCATAGTTGGTTGGCCCCATGGCTTTGGGCCCACAGCAAGGCAGAGCATCATGGCAGGGAGTAGGTGACAGAGCAAAGCTGCTTAAAAGTTTAAGGCACCTAAAGCAAAATTTTAAGGCATGTTAAATAAAAACTGAAAGACTCAAACGAAGAAAAAATAAATAGATCCACAATTATAGGCAGATATCACAGTCCTCACCCTTCTCTCATTAATAGATAGAATAATTAGGAAATGATAAAAATACAGAAGATTTGAGCACTGTCAGTCAAACTTGACTGACTGACATTTGTAGGGTATTCCCTCTAGGTACAACTAGTTGAAGAAGAAATATATGAACTGATCAGTCACATACAGATGAGATTGCATTACTAGTTAAAACTCCTATTGTAACACTCCTGTTGTTAAAACTCCCAACTCCTATTGTGAGTACATGACCCACAAATGAGGGGGGCAGGAGACAGGAAGCAAACCTCGGATCAGCAAGCTTTCCTCTATTCTGCAGCAAAGTCAAGATCAGACACGGGAGGGCTCATTTTCTGGGTATGAGATGACATTTGGCTTCCAGAAGGAGTCTGGGTTTTATAGTTTACAATGAGTGTATTAATCATTGGAGACAGGAGACGTGCAGTTTGGACAGTCAGGGACCTAGTTGTGCAGGTTAAAATTTTAACTCAGAAAGGCAGTTGTAAAAAGTTTGAAACTCCTTGTCACTGGGAAAAGCTCACAACTCAATGTTCAGTGCTTATCCTTCCTTCTTCTGGGACCCACTGTACCTAGAACTTCACTATTTGCTTTTCCCTCAATAATTCATCTACAATTGCAAAGGGTAAAAGTCCAGGGCCTAGTGTTTCAGTATTTACCTCCTCATTTCAGGACCCATTGTGTTTGAAGAAGTTGAAGGAATGTTCCTTTTTGGTTGACATGTTGGGGATGAACCTGGGAAGGGATGAAAGTTTGCTTTTTCCCTCAGGAACCGTTGTTACTGGGAAAGGATGTAGTGGGAGAGGTTTAATGCTTGGCTAATTTCTCCTCCCTCCTCCTGAGATACACTGTCTCTCTGTTTCTCCTGGGGAGCTGTCTTGTAGAAATATTATTTTCCATAACCCTTTACCTATCCTACATGACTTCACTGGTGAATGCTATTATCTATTTAAAGAAGAAAAATATCAAGTTAAAATTTGCAAACTCATTCTATGATAACTGTTATTCTTACAGTAAAAGGATGAGAAAACATTAGTAGAAGAGAAAACTAGAATGAAACATTCCTCATAAGCAGAGGTGCAAAAATTATTAAGCACATAAAATTTAACAATATATAAAAGGGGGAATGTATTATTAAATAGTTCATCCTAAAAATGTATACTTCATTAAATATTGGAAATTTAATAATGTTACTCATCATATTAACAGAACAACAAAGAAAACTTCATGCTCATCTGAGTAGATCCAAAAAACCACTGAAAGAAAACAACTGTTTTCTTAAAAACTCTCAGCAGAATACAAAAAAAAAAAAAATTCTTCATACTTTGATACACCCAATACAAAAACACAAAACTAAAACAAAAACCAGAAAACCTATTGCCATCACCATACTTAATGGTGAAGTATGTAAGATTTTCTCCCTAAAATTTAAAACAAGGCAATGATATCTAATACCTTTTTAGTTTAGCACTCTTAAGATATTCTGCAAAAAGTAAAAAAAGAAAAATGTTTTTAAAAAATATCCAGTTTTGAAAGAAAGAAATTAAATTTTTACCCACAAACAACATGATCATTTGTTTGGAAAATCCTAGGGAATCTACAAAACAGCTTCTAAAACTAGCAGGTGAGTTTAGAAAAGTTTTAGGCTAAAAAGTCAACATGAAAAAATCAATTATGTTACTATATAGATTGTACTGCTTTTAAAGCACATTAATGAAGTAAAATTATAAAATTATCAGCTGCAATAATGAAAAAAGGTGAAATACTTATGAATATATTTGACAAAATAGTTTCAACAACCATACACTGAAAACTAAATAAAAGAAACAAATGCTGAGGGAAATTAAAGACGGAGGAGATTTCTGCCTATAATAAATGTTGGTGAGGATGTGGAGACCATGGAACTCTCATACAGAACTGTAGTGAATATTTAATGGTATCACCACCTCGGAAAATAGTTTGGTAGTGTCTAAAAATACACTTATTCTACTCTATGGCCCACATTCCACTATTAGGCATTTGCCTAAGAGAAATGAATGTGTTTGTGTACCAAGAGACATGTAAAAAGTATTAATATTAGTTTTGCTTGCAATAGACTTTTTCCCCCTAAAAAAACTATTTGTTGTGTTTACATGTGTACCACATGAATTAATTAGAACTATTAATCATAATAATTTTTCAAGCAGCAATTACAAATTTCTTTTAATGTGTACTCTTATAGTGAAATAGTGAAGTCTATTTCCTTACCTAGGAACTAGGAGGTGGTTTCAGATTAATATATTTGAAATTCTTGATATAAATCAGATATTTATTTGGAGTTTATTCAAACTGTGCAAGTGTTTTTGGGTTTCCCTGAGAAATGAAACAGTTCTGTTAAAGACTTTTGATCCATTAAAATAGGTTAATGCCAACATGACCTGTTGGAATAGTTGAAACCCAGAGACAATATATACAGTACAATTCAGGAAACATTAGATTCACTTAATATATATTCATAACACTCCAAATATGTGCTAGTCACATTTTAAAGTCCTAGAATATAGCATTAAACAAAAGTAGAGCTTGCAATTTAGTGAATATGGTAGACAATAAACACATAAAAGGATAAATAATTTAGGAAAGATGTGAACAAAAATATGTACTTTGTGTAAAATATTAAGCAAGTTAAGGTATTAGTGACCTAGCAGTGGCTGCCTTGGAAAGTATGGCTAGGAAAACTTCTCCTGAGGCTTGCACAATCCTGTATCTGAAGGACATGAGACACTTTAGTCATGTGCTGTCCGTGTAAAAGACATTCCAGAAAGAACAATGTGAAGACAAGAACCTCAGACAAGTTAAACTGAGCAAGAGTTTATAGAGCAGAAAAATAGTTTGTGAACTGGGAAGCACTCAGTGCTGCAAGAGCATTTCAGAATGTAGCCGCCTGCACTATGTGCAAGCTATATTTATAGTCAAGGAAATGGAAGTGAAATGCAACCTGATTGGCTGAAGTCCAGTGTTTGCCTTATTTAGACTTGTGTTGGCAGCCTTCAGTCCATGATTGGAAGAAGATTAGACTGCTATGATTGGCTGAAACTCTAACAAGTTTTAACTGCATACTGTTAAGTTAGGTTGAAGTGTGTTTATACATTAAGGTACTGTTCACTATGTATGGAGGCAACTTTAGGCCAAACTTAATTCAGTTTAACAGCAATTAACTTTGGATTGGCAATGAGCTTGGGTGACTAAGGAATAGGAATATTAAGAAGTTTCATAGAGTATAATAACAAAATTAGCCAGAGTGGATAAATTTTAAGTAGAAATAGTAAGGAAGGGTCAGGAGAAGATACAGTCTGGTTGTAAGTCACAATTTAGGATTGCCTTCCTCTTCTTATTTCTAACTTGACTTATGCTTGCTGAGTCAGAAAGATATTTCTTGGACATTCTGAAGCAAATTGTGACTTTTGCCTTTTTTTAATTCCTATTTCCTGAGCATTATAAAGAAAATGAAAAAAGAAACTTTTTTTAGCAGTTTATTATTTGGAGAACACACTACAGAATATCTATATATTTCTCACTGTACTTCCCTCATGATATAATAACATAATAATATGATCATCAAAAACAAGAAACTAAGTGGTAAAATGCTATTGATTAAAGTTCTTATTTCAATATCACTATTTGTACCACTACTGTCCATTTTCTCTTCCAAGATCCATATTACATTAAGTTGTTTTTTCCCCTCCTTACTCTTCTCCAATATGTTCTTCAGTCTTGTATTTTATGGGTTTAACATTTTTGAAGACTACTGATCATATATTTTGTAGAAAGTTTGTTGGCTTGAGTTGGTCTCAAGTTTTTACAAGACTGGAATGATGTTATGCATTTGTCACAATTAATATAGACATATTCTTTTTGTATCACACTGATAGGTTCATGATGACAGTACATCTATTATTGATTATTTCAAAATTGTGAGCACTTGGTTAGGGTGATGTCTGACAGTTTTGCACACTATAAACTATTTTTAGTTGCCGATATTTGGGAGAGAAAGTTTGAGGGAATGTAAATCCTGTTCTTCAAATTTATGTTAACAAATTTTAGATTTTATATGCAATAATTTTAATGCAATGTTTGCCTCAGAGTTGTTTTTTTCCCTTCTTTCCTTCTAATTCCC
Organism: Marmota monax; assembly: GCF_021218885.2. NCBI lineage: Eukaryota > Metazoa > Chordata > Mammalia > Rodentia > Sciuridae > Marmota > Marmota monax. The sequence continues at coordinate 35,660,472 of NW_026695227.1, forward strand.
TGATTGATATTTCACTATAAGAAACTGTCCTTTTGCCATTGTTTCTTTAATTATGCAAGAAGAATCAATGCAGGCATATTTATTTTATCGTATGAATTATAATTTGATACTATAATTATGAATTTTGTTGCTCAAATGGGTCTCACTTTGGATGGTATGAGTTCTTTAAAGTTGGTTGCTGTGTTTTATTGCTGTTTATGTGGCTTTGAGAAACTCTGTCATTTTAAATCACTAAAAGAAGTTGCAGTACCACTTTGTATTTTGCCTCTACAGTGTTGGAAACCACCAGTTCTCCATGAAACTATACAAGAGTTTACAACTGGAAGTAAAGTTTTATATATTTGAAACACTGATGGCAAAAATAAATTCCTAATAATATAACTACTGGGTTTTTAAGAAAGCAACTTGTTGAGTTGGCTTGTGTTTTTATGATTTTTTTGAATTTTCTTATAAAAAATATTTGACAATTCCTTACATTACCACCACCATACAGTAACTGTTAGGGAAATTTGTTTCTGCAGTGCTCACATATACTTTTTTGATATGGAAATTAAAACTTTCAAAGCTAACTTCACATTTATCTCACTTTCATGTAAATAGCTTGCTTAGATTTTTACTTGATGACCCAGGGACCATTTCCCAATGGGTACTAAACCTGTATATGCTCCAGTTCAACCACAAAAGGACCTCATTTGGAACCAAACAGAACTAGTTCATCTGACTGAGGTAGGAGAGGGTCTACAGTGGCTGCATTTAACTAGTTATTCATATATTTTTTACTGTTTTGTCAACTTTTTAAATCTTAGTCAACATAACTGCACAAACATTCTTTTAAATTTTTTAATTGATTTATACAAATATAAATAAAATCCAGTGCAAAATTTTTATTGTATATATGTATTTTGTTGTTGTTGTTATTGATTTTATTTTTTAAATACACAACAGCATAATGCATTACAATTCTTATTATACGTATAGAGCACAATTTTTCATATTTTTGTATATAAAGTATGTTCACAGTAATTCATGTCTTTATACATCTACTTTTTTTGCATTACAATTCTTATTACACATATATACCACAATTTTTCATATCTCTGTTTGTGTATAAAGTAGGTTGATACCCAATTCGTGTCTTCATACATGTACTTTGGATAATGATGTCCACCACATTCCACCATCCTTGCTAATCCCCTGCCCCCTCCCTTTTCCTTCCTCCTGCATATCTTCCCTATCTAGAATTCATCTATTTCTCCAATGTTCCCTCTCCCTACTCCACTATGAGTCAGCCTCCTATATCAGAGAAAACATTCGGCATTTGTTTTTTTGGGATTGGCTAACTTTATTTAGCATTATCTTCTCCAACCCCATCCATTTACCTGAAAATGCCATGATTTTATTCTCTTTTATTGCTGAGTAAAATTCCATTGTATGTATGTATTTTAGACAGGAAATGTTGCACTATACTCACACAGTTAGAGAGAAAGAAGTAAAATCAAATTACATTTTTCCTGCTTTTCCGTTAATCTCATTCTTATTTCACAATTATGTTTTATTAAGTCTTTCTCCTAAATTTAACCTAGAGCAATGTTTCACAAATTGAATGGTAATTTTTAGGTATTTAAGGTCCACTATAGAAGGAGACAGAAACTAAACATGAGAGTTATGATTTCACCTTGGGATAAATTATTCACAATGAATTTTGTCCTGAAAAGTTTGGGAAATGTCTTCCATGTCCATTTAATCATGAAGAAAGTTTATCTTTTTTAAAAAGTCAGTATCCTAGCAGTAGAGCTTTGGAAGTCAATTATTTTTTGTCAAATAAACTGGATTAGACAATTTTTATTATTTGATTACGTATATAAAACATCACTATACATACAACCATATATTATATATATATATATATATATAACTTAAAAATCTACAAAAAATATATAAGTAAAATTTATAAATATATATATATATATATATATATATTTATATATATAAATATATATATATTTATATATATATAAAGTTATATATATATAACTTATCTTTATCATGAAGGATTATTATTCCTTAATATGCTAAAATAATGTTTAATATAAATTTTACTTATAAAAAATATATAAGTAAAATTTATAAATATATATATATATATATTTATATATATATAAATATATATATATATTTATATATATATAAAGTTATATATATATAACTTATCTTTATCATGAAGGATTATTATTCCTTAATATGCTAAAATAATGTTTAATATAAATTTTACTTATATATTTTTTGTAGATTTTTAATTGAATATATTAAGATACTTATCAATATAAAATGTTGTTTTGCTCTAATTTTTTGATTCTTCATTCATTCATTCAGGATACTGAAGAATCATTTATAAAGTTGTTCTGTCAAAAATTATTTAAATTAGGAAAATTTCAGAATATTGATATTATTTAGTGAATGAAATTTCTTGATTTCTTTCTAAGTCAGAGTTTTAAATTGAAATTAATATTTAGGGTCTCAAACAAAACAATAAAAATGGATTTCAAATTACATGTGACACTAGTCATTTTATGTAGAAGCAAAAAATATTTTTACCAATTGATTAAATCTCCAAGATTTATTTGACTGAGCTTTGAGAATACTATAATTAATAAACTATTTGTCATAGTGTGAGTTATGATTTAATAATTTTCAAAATATAAAACTTTTCTTAAAATTCATTGTTTCTACATAATTTTTAATTTTTCTCTTATTCTATACTCATTATAAAGTATGTGAGATAATATATTAAAACATAATTATCATAATTTCAATTAACAGTTAAATTTATATTATTAGTACAGTAATTTGTATTATTTATTAATGTAACAATTTACATTTTTATTATATAACTTTCCATTTTTGTTGGTGTATTATAATTCTACATAATAGCAGGATTTGTTAACTGCATAGCATATGATAGCTTTTAAAAATATTAATATATTTGATTCTTACAACTAACTTGTGACTTTCTAAGAAAAATGATTATTCTCTATTAAAGTGAAAATTGCTCATGTTGTGGGCTGTGGTTGCAGGTTAGTTGCAGAGTGCTTGCCTAGCATGCACAAGGTACTGGGTTTGATCCTCAGCACCACATAAAAATAAATAAAATAAAGGTAATGTGTCCATATACAACTGAAAAATATTTTTTAAAAAATTGCTCATGTTGTAATATTAGCGATATTGAAAATTTCAAGATGTATTCCTACTAGGCTGTAAGTTTTCCTAATTTGACAAAAACTGCCTTCTTATTTATATTAAATGTTTGTGGAGTTTTTACCTTCATAAAAATAAAATGTGTGGCTATTCCTATTACATATTAAGAGACGACAATAATATATGTAATGAACCAATTGTTAAATGCAAAGAAGCTTTGTAATTTTCTTCACAAGAAAAAACATTCTCTTATTAATATCTTTTCATGGCAAGTAATGGAAAATATTAAAAAGAAAATTCTGAAGAATTGCATATATGAACTTAGGTGGGGTTTTTTGAATAAAAGCTGTATAACATTCAACAAAATAGGGTTATGTACTTAAAGAGAAGTCAAAACTATATTTTGCACTAAAAATTTGACTGAATCTGTACAACTTTCTGGTCCTTAAAAAAGATAGAATGCAATAGAAGCCTATTTTTGAGGGTGATTTATTTATTTTAAGGTCAAATGTGAGTATGTACATTTAATATAACTAGAAAATAATTTCACTTTATGACCCAGTGTAAGGTGGTGGTGCATGTTGATAAAGAAAATGAAAACAATTATTATTATTGGATTTGTTATAGAAAATTATATGGAGAACTGAACTTGAATTGACTTTTTAAGGAAAAAATTTAAATTTTAAAAAATTTATTTAAATTTTCTCTTTTATTGAGAAAATTTACTTAAATTTTCTCTTTTATTGAGGATTAATTAATTCATATATTACATTAAATATCATAAGTACTAAATATTTTATTAAGAATTAGCATAAAACTCTGGATCCTTTGAACTTCAGTAGGACTACAATTACTGTTATTCAAAACAACAAAGTGTAAATAAGCAAAACATGCAAAACAATAAAAAATTTCAATAAAAATTCAACCAAGTTAAATTTTATTTGTATTATTTCATACCTTGGTTTATACTTACTTGGATAATTAATCAATTTAGTTTAATTGAAAAAGATTCTCAAAACTTTCTTTAAATTTGTTTTAGACATGTCTGTGCTCATGTGGCAACAGCCAATAACTTAGGAAAATCAGAATAGAAAAAAAGAGAAGGAAAATATAAACAAGAGATAACATGGCAAAAAATGAACATTGATACAATATAGAAGAAATAATTGAGACTGTCCCTAAGAAGCATCACTTTTGTCATTCATGAAGTAAAATGGGTTAATGTGTTAATTTGTTGTTATTCAGGTATAATGCATTTTCAAAATTAAGTGTAAAAAAATTCAGATTTTAAAAATTTAAATGTTTTTTGGCCTGATTTTATATTTCAATAAAAATTGGAACTTTTAGTTTTATTTCAGTCTCTGACATTTTTGTTATTCTCCACCTTGACTTGCCTGAAGTTAACGATGGAAAACCAAACATCAGTGATAGAGTTCATTCTTCTTGGATTGACTAATGATGTCAAGCTTCAGGTGACACTTTTCTTCTTTCTACTACTAACTTACATCTTTAGTGTCGTGGGAAACTTGACCATCATCATTCTGACCCTGCTGGATTCTCGCCTACAGACTCCTATGTATTTCTTCCTCCGAAATTTTGCACTTTTGGAAATATCTTTCACTTCTGTCTTTGTTCCCAAAATGCTAGTCAATATTGGAACTGGAGATAAGACTATCTCCTTTGCTGGTTGCTTCACTCAGTACTTTTTCGCAATCCTCCTGGGAGCTACTGAATTTTACCTTTTAGCAGCCATGTCCTATGATCGCTATGTTGCCATTTGCAGACCCCTGCATTACACAACCTTAATGAGCAGGAGACTTTGCATTGGACTCGTGTTCTGTTCCTGGTGCTCTGGTTTTGTAGTTGTCATTGTGCCATATATGATGACTCTCCAGTTGCCTTTCTGTGCATCTAACATCATCAATCATTATTGCTGTGACTACACTGTGTTGTTGCACTTATCCTGTTCAGACACATATTTCATAGAAGTGATTCAGCTTGTCCTTGCTGCGGTCACCCTCATCTTCACCTTGGTGCTGGTGATTCTTTCCTACACATACATTATCAGGACCATTTTGCGATTCCCTTCTGTTCACCAGAGGAAAAAAGCCTTTTCTACCTGTTCCTCTCACATGATTGTGATCTCACTTTCATATGGAAGTTGCATTTTTATGTATATAAATCCTGTTAAAGATGCAGCAACTTTTAATAAGAGAGTGGCTGTTCTAAATATGTCCATTGCCCCTCTATTGAACCCATTCATCTATACTCTAAGGAACAAGCAAGTGAAAATAGCCTTCCAAGATATGGTAAGTAAGATAATTTTTTCAAAAAAGTGAAACTGTCTTAGGCTCATTATTACTAAGTATGTAGAAGACCACAGTTGTACACAGTTGTAGCTCAAATATATTTCCTACATTATGTAATTAATATTTCCATTTGTACAATGAAACAATGGAATTATTTATGTCGTGAAGCCAAATTTTTAATTTAATGTTCTTAAGTAAATCTAGATATGCGTGTATGTGTGTTACCTCTTAGCATTTTATTGCTATTTTTCTTTATTTAGACCTCACTTTTAATGCACAAACTTGGAATAAGGTCAGAATTGAAAATATGACTTTTAGTAATTTGTTTTTTTAAAACATGGATGCATTGACATTGGGTCTTTGATCTCTGTATTTGTAACTTAATTAAATTCACAAGCTAAGGACATTTACTTTAACTTATAAATAATAGCATAATATTTTGGTGAATTCACACCAAGGTTATCTTCAAATTTCAAATTCAATTTTAAATTTAGTCTTTTTGCAAAATTATGTAATGCATAGTCAATGTTTGATATAAGAAAGTTATGAAAAAACAGAAAAATTATGTGTTTGTTTTAATACTGATGAGAAAATAGTACATGGTGATTCATACACAGATGACGCCCACTGAGCTAATCTGTGAAAGAGATGAAGGAATGTTTCAAGCTTGAGGTCTTAGAAGCATGTCTCCTTAGAAAATTTCATATAATTTGTTGTTATGTCTGCTCATTCATTTATTGGTATTGTGCAATAAACCTCTATTAATATTATTTGTGATATTAATGATTTTACAGGTCTATATTATATTCATTCTAATTCTTTCTTTCATCAAATAGAGACATGAGTATTCATTATAGTTCTGATCTGGAACGTCCCCTAAAGGCTCATGTGTTAAAAAGGTTAGGTTCCCATAACAACAATGTTCAGTGGTGAGGCTTTTGGGAAGTGATTAGATCATGAGGGCTCTGACCTCATCAATCATTGAGTGATTTGTAGCTGAATGAATTATTGGGAAATGGTGGAAAATGTAGGAGGTAGGACCTAGTTGAAGGAATTGGTCCTTGGGGGTGTGCCTTTGGACCTATATCTTGTTGACCCCTTGCTTTCCCCCTTTCTGTCTTTCTCTATCCCTCCCTCTCACTCTCCTTTTCCCCCTCCCTCTCTCTGCCTTCCTGCTGTCATGAGGTGAGCAGCTTTGCTTTACCATGTCATCTCTACCATGATGTTCTGTCTCACTTCAGTCCTATAGCGATGGAAGCTGACTGTGAGCTGAAACCTCTGAAACCATATGTCAAAATAAATCTTTCCTCCTTTTAGTTGTTTTTCTCAAGTATTTTGTCACAGTGATGTAAAGCTAACACAGTGTTTGTAATCTGATTTCCTTAAGCAGGGACCTCATAGCAAGTATAAGCTGTCATTTTATGAATATTTTTTGTCTAGATTGATATTTTTGAATTCATGGACCAATTCATTATGATATGATTGCTTTAAAATTAGTCTATACATAGTTTTACTCCAATATGTCAAACATTCACATAAAAATCATTTCTAAAAAGTTGAAATACTTTTATTAAAATTTAGGGTTAGTGACCAATTTGTACTCTTGAATTGACTTTTCCAAAGGGTAATAATGGAGAATTAATACATCAAAGAGATACTAAAAGAATGTTGTTGGAAACCATGAAAGAGAAAGTTGATTTAAAATGTAGAATCTGATAGTTCCTGTAAGCCTAGCCATAATTATATTTAAAAAATCATCCAAAATATCTAAGGTAAACTGATATTAGTGAGGTAGTTAATTTGTTACTTTGTGATTAAGACAGACAGCTATTTGAGGCATGAGTGCACTCATTTGTTGTTTTAAATACCATCCTCAGTATATGAATCATAGTTATCCAAACATTTTTACACCCTAGGATGGTTGTTCAATTTCAAAAGATAGATTAAAAAATTATATATGTAGCTAGCCATTTTAATAACAGAGAGGACTTCCTTTAAAACACACAAATGCACTCAAATACACATTTTAAAAGCCAATCCAGAGTAGCCTACTCAGTGCACACTATATGTGTATTTTGAAATATCACACTGAACCCCACTAATACGAACAACTAATAAATGTTAATAAAAATAATATAAACAGAAAATAGCCTTTTATCTGGAGGAAAAATTGCAGAAAATATGAATTAGCATAATAAAAATTGCAGAAAATATGAATTAGCATAGCATTTTTTTTCACCTGAAATCCTTATCAGCCAGAAATTCTTTGAATCTGCAAAACAGTTATTAAAGATACTCAAATTCATATGCATGTAGCATTTCAGCTTGTAAATCATTTAGGAAGTAATAATAAAGTGTTGATTACACATTTAATATTAAATATTTTGTATTTGAGACTTTGAAATTCAGCAATATGTATGAGATGTGTAATCTTGTTATTCACAAGCTCAAGTATATAGTATATTCAATTGTGAGAATGTTTTGAGTATTTATTTATTTATTTTCGGGACTTGTCTAAAATGTTTTTAACTTTGGCAGTATCCTTAAAATAACTCTGCCTTTGAAGTGGTTTCTTTTAGAGTGCTAAAGTGGTATTACAGCAGGAAAGGCAAAGGGTAAGTCAATGGGCTTACCTTTATCAACAATAATGTGAATCATATATGTACCACTCTGAGGGAAATCACGGAGATTAGTATCACCATTAAGGACTTAAAAGATACAGGTCTGATTCCTACCATTTCTCTGTTCAATTTTCCTATTTGGCCTATGCAGAAGAATGATAAATACTGGAGGGTGACAATAAATTATCATAAATTCTATCAAGTGTTGGCTTCAATGGCAGCTGCTACTCAAGATGTGGTTTTGTTGCTGGGAAAAATCAATATATCCCATGGAAACTTTTTAAGAATGTTTTTCTTTATAACTTTTATTACACATCATCAGAAACAACTGACTTTCATCTGGAAAAGGCAGCACAGCAACATTGTTCCACCCTGCCATATCAACTCCAGTCGTATATTAAGATCTAATCTTTAGGGAATTCTAATCTTTAGGAAATTGATTGCTTTTCACTTCTTCACAACATGACACCATTCCATTTTATTGATGATAATTTTCTGAATGGACCTAGCAAATAGGAAGTAGCAAGGAAACTAGGCACCATTGAAATACATTTGTTACTAAACTGTAGATAATAGCTTTTATGATTAAAGGACCCGTTACTTCAGTGAAATTTCTAGAGATCCATTGGTTAGGAGAAAGTTGAGATAGCCCTTCCAAAGTGCTAAATGAATACATATGGTCTCTCCTGTTACTAAGAAAGTGTTACGCCACTTACTGGGCATCATTGGATTTTTGGAGTAATAATCACATACTTCTTTGATAGATAAAGATGCTACTTTTGGGTGGGATCCAGAACAAAAGAAAGCTTTGCAAAAGGTCTTGGCTTCAATGTGAGATTGTTTGGCACCCAGTATATCCAATGCTGCTTGGAGTAGCAGACTTATGAATGTAGACAGACACGTTTTGCATGTAGACTTTTGCAGGTTCATATAGGTGAGTCACACTATGCACACCTAGACTTTTAAGAAAAACCAGGACATCCTCTGTAGATGTCTATTGTGTTTTCAATTGGTTGTTTTCAGATTGATGTTGGGACTTAGTAAAGAATGAATGCTTGACCAACTTCCCATGTGATGTTAGCTGTTAAACTTGAGGTAGATGTTGTCTGTCCATCTAGTCATACAGCTGGTTAAGCATAAGCAAAATTCCATCATCAAACAGAAATGAGATTCTTCCTGAAGTCATCCATTAAAAGATGAATGTTGTATATCAGGATAGAGTATCAGCAAGGTCAGAGGGTGCAGTAAGCTGGGAGAGGAGGTAGCCCAGACTCACATGTTATCTACTACTATTGCAATATCCCTTTCTTTTTCAATTCATAGCTATATGATTTAATATTTTCTTATCTATATCAAATAAAATATAACACAAATATATCATATGACTTTTTTATTTCATGAGCATAGTATGATATTTTAAAAAATGTTCAAGATAAAAAATTACGATTATTATTTTTTTAAATCTCAATTTCCCACTTTCAAATATACTGAAAAAGAAAACTAAAAATGTGTACCAAGATATAATAAAATCTGGGGAAAACTGAAATCCCAAAGAAGTTACATCATATAATTATTTTGAAATCATTAAGATTTTACATATTTTCAAATATGATAATAAGAATTAAACATACTGCATTCATGTGGAAATAACACTTTCAATGAACTGATACATTAAATTGATAAAACATTTAAAATATATACATTTCAATGAAAGAAAGAGAAAAAGGGGTCATATGTGAGAATACTTATAATAGAACAGAAAAAGAATGTTTATTATTTTGAAAGGAAAACCATTGGTGGAAAATAGCTTATGTAAATTTCATGACACTTCAGGAAGAAGTGAAAGGCTAAATATGGTAATATACTGAATAATGCAACAGAAAAGAAAATTAGGATCCCATCCAGCTACTTTCTTTGCAATTTTCATTGATAATGAATTTCCTTTATAAACCTCACTGTGATTCTACTTGTTAGATAAAGACAGAATTCTTTGTAGCAAGTCTTTACATGCTTGCTTCACCTGCTGATTTCTTAGGTATAAATGAAAGGATTCAAAAGTGGGGCAACAGAGGTATTGAGCACTGATACTCCTTTCATTAAGGATATCCGCTGCTTGGCTGAGGGTTTAATGTACATGAAGATGCAGCTTCCATATGAGATGGAGATGACAATCATATGAGAAGAGCATGTGGAAAAGGCCTTTTTTCTCTGGTTGGCAGAAGGGAGTTTCAAAATGGTTAGTGTAATAGATGTATATGACAGAGCCACTAAAAAGAAAGTAACCAAGAGAGTCACTAAAGCTAGGATGAAGCTCATCATTTCCAATAAATGTGTATCTGTGCAGGAGATCTGCAGTAGAGGAGCAGTGTCACAGTAGAAATGATCAATGATATTGGAGTCACAGAAATCCAGGTTTAGACCTATTATGAGTGCTGGGAAAATGATGAGGAAACCAGAGATCCAAGAGCTGAGGACCAGTTGGATACAAGTTTTGGTGCTCATGATGGTTGTATAATGCAGAGGCTTACAGATGGCAACATACCTATCATATGACATGGCAGCCAGCAGATAAAATTCAGATGCACCCAAAAGGAAGGCGAAAAATAACTGAGCTGCACAACAGTTATAGGAAATGGTTTTGTCACCAGTTGCCATGCTAACAAGCAATTTTGGGATACAGACTGTTGTATAAGAAATTTCTAAGAAGGAAAAATTTCGAAGAAAGAAATACATAGGGGTTTTGAGATGAGAATCCAGCAGAGTGAGGGTAATGATAATCAGGTTGCCTGAGATGCTTAGTAGGTAGGTGAGAAGCAGGAAGATAAACAGGACAATCTTCAATTTGGGGTCCTCTGTCAGTCCTGCTAGGATAAATATTGTCACTGTTGTATGGTTTCGCATTGCTGCTTCTTGATCTTCTGTTCTGGCAAAAAGTTGAAGAAAAAAAATATATAAAGGTGTGCATGGTAGTGTGTGAAGGTAACGATGTCCAAATACTGAAACTGCTATTGATTTCATACACTAATGAGGCAATTTTTTTGAAATGATTTATGTAAGAAAAATTCCAGCAAAATCTATTTACTTTGCACAGACTGAGAAAATATTTTCTACAAATAAAAGCATTATCTTACAAAGATCTTTAAATTATGAGTTATTTTTCTGGTGTGAGACTTTTTATGCATGTAAAAATAGATTTCATTTTTTCTCAGTATGTGGGACTAGAATGTTGTGTTGTTTATCCTTAGTCTGAATGATGATATTTAATTGTAATTACCTCAAGGACTTGACTGTGAGTGTAAGACAGAAACAATAACATGAAAGAGAAAATCCAAATGAATAACATTACAAATTAAAAAGGGACTATTTCAACAGACAGTACTGAAGTCCAGGGAATCATTAGGGAAGATTTTGAAATCTTATACTCCAACAAACTGAAAAAAAACTGGAAGAAATCGATAATTTTCTAAACGCAAGAAATTTATTTGTCAAAACTGAACCAGAAAGACAGTAATATTAAACAGAAAAACAGGCAATGAGATTTAAGCAGAAAACAAAACAAAACGAAAAACTCCAAACAGAAAAGCCAAGTGCCAGATGAATTCACAGCTGTATTTTACCAAACCTTTAAGGAAGAATGAACACAAATGCTCCCCAAATTATTCCATGAGATACAAAGGGAGGAAATGCCTCCAAACTCATTCTGTGAAACCAGTTTCACCCTGATAACAAAAGTGAGTAATCCAGGAAAAATATTACAGACCAATGCCATTGTTGAATATAGATACAAAAATCTTAAAATAGACACTTGGAAATAAAATTCAACAACACACTAAAAAGATCATATATCATGATCAAGTTGGTTTCATGCAATAATGAGTCAACATTTGTAAATTAATAAATATAATGCACCACATAAATAGAATCAAGGTAAAAATGCACATGATCATCTCAGTATATTCAGAAAGAAACTTTCAACAACATTCAATAAACATTAATAATAAAACCTTGAATAAATATAGAGATAGAAACATAAAATCTATGTGTGAAAGCACAAAATCAACAGCATACTTAATGGGGAAAAATTGAAAGCATTTCTTCTAACATCATGAACAAGACAAGATATTCATTCTTATCCCTCTTATTTGATATAGTTTTAAGTAGGTCAGTTAGCCAAGAGAAAGAAATAAAATGGATACAAATAGCAAAGGAAGAATTAAATTGTTTTTATTTGTATATGATATGACCTTTTACTTGGAATACAATAAAGGCTCTACCAAAAGACTTTTAGATCAGATAAAAAAATTCAGTAAAGTAGCAGGATACAAAAATCAATACATTTCTTATACAGCAATAATGAATCTGCTGAGAAAAAGGGGAAGCAATTATATCCACAATACCATAAAAATGCCTAAGAATAAAACTAACCAAGGAGATTAAAAAATCTACAAGACAAATTATAGAAAACTGAAGAAAGAAATTGAAGAAGACACTAGACTATTGGAAGAACTCCTGTGTTCATGGGTGGTAAATGGCCATATTACCAAAAACAATCTAGAGATTCAGTGCAATCCCCATCAAAATATCAATGACATTTTTCACAGAACTAGAGAAAACAATCACAAAAGTAACATGGAAGACCACATAACTCAAAGTAATCAAAGCAATTCTTAACAAAGAGCAATGCTAATGACATCACAGTACCCTATTTCATATTATACTGCAGAGACAAGTATAAAGCAAGTAAAAAAAAAAAGGGAAGTCACGAAAGTAACAAGTAACAAGTACAAGTAACAAAAGCAGCATGGTACTAGATAAAAACAAACATTCAGATAATGTAACAGTACAGATGATGCACACACAAATTCATATAGTTACCAACATCTAGTTCTTGATAAAGATGCCAAAACAAATGTTAGAGAAAAAACAGCCTCTTTAACAAAGGATGTTGGAAAACTGAATAACCATACATAAAATAATGAGATTATATCTTATTTCTCACCCGATGCAGAGTCAATTTAAAATGAATCAATGATGTAGGTATAAAATCAGAAATTTTGCAACTTCTGGAAGAAAGCATAGTGTCAACACTCCAACATTTAGGCAGAATTATGGTTCCTGAATAGGATTTCTATATCTCAGGAAATAATACTAAGAATCTATAAATGGGAAAGTATCAAGCTAAAAAGTTCTGCACAGCAATGGAAACAACAGAGTGAAGAGGTAGCTTAGAAAATGGAACAAAAATCGTTGCCAGCTACTGTTGTGACAGAGAATTAATATTCAGAATATAAAGAAGCCAAAAAAACTCAACCTGCAAAAGTAAATAACCCAAGCAATAAATGGGCAAAAGAAATGAAGAGACAAAAAAAAAAAAAAAAAGAAGAAGAAAATACGGACTGACAAGTAGAAAAAAATTAGAAAAGTCTGAGGGAAAGAATGCTGGTTATTGTGTCCATTTTCTTTCTTTCTCTTGCCTAACTGATCTGGTTAAAATTTCAAAATAAGTACAAATGACCAACAAGTATATAAAAATAATGTTCAACATCTTTGGCCATCAGGAAAATGCAAGTTTAAAAACTGCATTGAGAGTCCATCTTACACCAGTCAGAATGGCAATAATTAAAAATACAAATAATAAATGCTGGTGAGGATGCAACAACAAAGGAAAAAGAAATTCTGTTGGTGGGAATGTAAATTATTATGTTTACTATAGAAATCAGTATAGAAATTCCTCAAAAGCTAAAAATTTTTAAAGCATCCAGTTATGCAACTTGTCAGTATTTATTCAAAATAATAAAAGTCAACATTAGGGATGCATGCACACCCATGTTTATTGCAGTACAATTCACAGTAACGAAGTTATGAAATCATTCTAGTTGTCCACAACAGGTGAATGAATAAAGAAAATGTGGCATATATATATATATATATATACAATGAAATTTTACTCAGCCATAAAGAAGAATGAAATCATGCCATTTGCAGAAAAATGATGGATCTGGACAACATCATATTAAGTGAAATAAGCCATACTCAGAAAGACAAGTGACATATATTTTCTCTCATATGTGGAAGTCAGAGAGGGAAAAAAAAGGGAAGTCACGAAAGTAAAAGAGAGACCAATGGAATAGAGAGGGTAAAGATAGATAATGGGGAGTAATAGTGATCATATTGTATTATATTCACATATTAATATACCATAAAGAAACTACAACTGTGTGTAATTACTATGCCCCAATAGTCCATTTTCAATATTATAATAATTGTGAATAATAATGTTTTAAATCCTTAAACAAAATTCTAAATGTTGATGTTAATTGTATTTCCTGTACAGAAAAAAAAAACAGGAAAATCTTTAAAATTCAAAAATGATAATCATAGATAATTTTCTCAGTAAACTCCTTTAAGTTATTTAAAAAAGATGATGTATAAATGTTCATATTAATTGAAAACAGCATGTAACTTTAACTTAGGATAAGTACTATAAGAAATTCAATGTAATTGTGACCATAGGTCTTCACTTATATTTTCTTTTGCCATATCTACTCAACTAATCAGCATTCTTTCCCTCAGACTTCTCTATTTTTTTTCCACTTGTAAATCAGTTTTTTTCTTCAAGTTTTTGTCTCTTCATTTCTTCTGCCATCTCCTCCTCACTTTTACCATCTTCTATTCCAATGCTAAATTTTTGCTATTCCATAGTAAATGTGACATAAACAGAATTAATGGACATCGTATTTTTTGTGAGATACAATCAGAAAATGAAATGAGAATAATAAAGTGGAAGAAAAATTGATTATGGAATCAGAGAGAGGGAGAAACATGAAATCGGAAAGAAGAGAAGACAAAAGAAGCAAAAATAATTAAAGAAAGGAAAGACAGAAAGGGAATAGGATAAAGGGGAAACTTACCATTAAGTTTTGACAGTGACTTCCAACTAGCTCTTTGGTTCTTAATTGATGCACAGATTGAGTTACAGCAGAACTGAAATGTGCTTTTACCTAGGAGAAAGCAGAAGAGAGTTTTACTCACTAGGCAAGAGTTTAGACACTTGCAGGTGATGATATTAACGACCCTAAAATAATAGCAGCCATTAAAAGCCAATCCAACTCAAATGGAATTGATTATATACTTGAGAATTTATAAATCTTATTAAGCTAAATCCCATTAAGCTAAACCCCTTAGGTATAAACAGTTTCATCTCTTGAGGGAAGAGCTCTTTTTGATGACTTCATCATCAGTTAATCTTTTCTGATATCTTCATTTTCAAAAACTAGTATATATTAAACAATTTTTATAGACCCATGGAGGATGTAGGGTATACATTGAGGAATCAAAGAAGCTTAAGAAAGCATCCCTAATGGATCTGGAGACTATCATCCTAAGTGACATTGACATAATCCAGTACCAAAAAACCAAAGGTCAAATATTTTCTCTAACAAGTGGAAGCTAACCCAAAATGGGAAGGGGGTGAGAAGTGAGGTGAAAAATAGAATTGCAATAGATTAGACAATGGGGAATTGAGAGAAGGAAGGGTTAATAAGTAAAGGAAAGACGTTGGAATGAATCTGACATAGTTTTTCCATGTACATTTATGAAAACAACAGAGTAAATCCCACCACCATGTACATCCCTAAGAATGGGACTCTAACTTGAATGAGATGCTTGTATAATTATATCAAATAGATTATGCTGTCATATATAATTAAAAAGAACCAATAAAAACTATAAAAGAGAAAGCATTGCTAATTATTACAATTTACCAATATATTTAGGTAACAAGATGCTTGCATGAGTATAATATAAAATGCGTAATAAGCTTAAGGATAAATGATATTTGTTTATGCTCACTATGAGTTATAGAAAACTAGGAAAGAGGGCTTTATTTTTTATTGTTTTTGCTTTAGTTTTATTTTGGTAGAGATTTAATCCAGGGCCTTGTGCATGCTAGACAAGCACTGTACCACTGATCTGCATCCTCAACCTAGGAGAGAAATTTTTATGATGCTTGAGAAAATTGGGGTAAAATTATAAAAAATGATAGTACAAATGGGGGTAGAGCTTTCTTTACACACTAGAGATGTGTGAAGAAGTAGGATAATGGATTTTTAGATAAGATAAGCTGGATAAACAAAGAGTCTGGAGATTCTGGCAATTAATGCCAAAGTATAACAACATCTTCCTAATATTAAAACATATTCTTTTGGGCCTCCAGGAAATAATCAGAAACTAATATTATTAAAATAATTATAGTTACTTGGGTTGAAAATAGATTTCTATCATTTCCACTATCCAGAAAACTATCAAATCATGCCTCTCTTCCTCTTCCCTGACTCCCTACACTGTAATAGTTTATAATATTTATTTATTTGTGCCTTTAAACATTAAATAAATGCTTTCCCTCTTTTATAATCTTGAGTGGACTTTTATTTAATAATGCTGATATTTAGCAAATCAATAAAATTCAACATCAGGATTTAACTATCAACAGGCAGGAAAGATAATTAAAGGATTACAAGAGAAAGTACAAATACAAATGCCTATAATATCCATTGATGTCCTAATATTCACTCCCTAGTTATATGATCTTAAGCAAGATAATTACCATTTTATTTCTTTTCAGCAAAATTATGAATATTCTCATCTCACAAGAAAATTTTGAGTATAATTGTCTCTTATCCGGTTGCTCAGCTCAAAAAAAGTTCTGAGGCAGCATGAAAGAACTTTTGACTTTTCTCTCATGAGTATACCATCATATTCCCATATTATTTTTTCTTAACATAGTATACTCCTTTGATTTCAGAACCACATTAAGAAATAAACCCAAAATAGGATCCAGGTGGGGATCAGGCAGAAAAATCTCATATCTTTTTTAATTTTCTCAATATTTTGCTATAAAATATATCAAAGTAATAAAGCTTTAAAGGTCCAAGATCTTTAGGAGGAGGTGTGTTGGTCAGCCTTCCATTGCTGGAACAAAATACCTGAGAAAAACAAAAGAAGAAAAAGTTTATTTTGGCTCCCAGTTTCAGCTGTTCCAGCCCATAGTTGGTTGGCCCCATGGCTTTGGGCCTATAGCAAGGCAGAGCATCATGGCAGGGAGTAGGTGGTAGAGCAAAGCTGCTTCCTTCATGGCAGTTGGGAAGCAAAGGGAGAAAAAGGAAGGGGCTAGGGTTCCAATGTAACCCTTAAAGGAATGCTTCCTAATGACCTAGTTCCTCCATCCAGGCCCTACCTCCTAAGTTTCTACTACATCCCTCTAGTGCCATTAGCTGGTGACCAAGTCTTTAACACTTGAGATTTTGGGGGACATTTACGATCACAATTCTAAGAGGTAAGTTTGGTAAAATGTCACTGATTATGCATGATGTTTTCTTTTGTTGCCGTGTTTCTGAGCTGCTGGACCATGGGGCAGGGTGCCTTTTCTTCTTCCTTACATTCTGAGTTTGACACATTCATTGGTGCAGAGTTTTCATGCCAACCAGAGAACACTGCTACACCAAACACATGCCTCATGCCTGAAGTATCATGAGAAGTACAAAAAGCACATTTTTTTTTCTCATAAATATATTTTTGGAAGTGATATATACCATAAGGAACTTCCATCTTTTGGTTTCCTGAGTGGAAGAGGAAGACAGCAGCTCTCACATAATAACTTCAAAATGCACCTCCCTACTTTCATGTTTACTTTTATTCTCTTTATTCTATGAATTTGCCATATTGACCCTGGAGTGGAAAAAAAATGAGTTATGATTAAAGCAAAGGGGATAATTAAGAATGAGGAACAGTTTTTAAATGATTTTTCTCAATCTTTGCCAATAAACACTTTTTAAAAAAAATTGATTGAAGCACAATATACAGAGTAAAAAGTATTCAAGATACGAATATACAGTATGAGATTTTTAGCAAAGTAAATGTATAACCACCACCTACATTAAAAAAAAATCACAACATTAACAGCACTCCAGGAGCATCCTTAATCCATTAATAATCCCTAGTGCTCTTTGTACCCAAAGTAGCTGCTTTCCTGGTATCTAGTCCTGTATGTCAGTAATTCACATTTTAAATTTACATAAATGAATTAACATTGTGTTAATATGTTTGTAAGATTCTTTTGATGTCATTGCATGAAGTAGTAGGTAACTTATCCTCACAGTGGTAAAACAACAGTTCTTAAGGATCTCTTTGCCCTCTTAAAAATTGGTGAGGACTCTAAATGGCTTTTGTTTATTAGATTATATCCTTTGATATTTACCATAATAGAAATTAAGGCAGAATTGAAAACATGCAAATATTAATTCACTTTAAAATAATGATAATAAACCCATTATTTGTAAAGCATAATAGACATTTAAATAAATAACTGTATTTTTCAGAATAAAAAATTGTGATAAGTGTGGCATTATTTTATGTTTTTACAAATCTCTTAAATTCAATTATGCTTCTTTATTCAATCTTCTGTAATGTTCCTGCTAATCCACTTTGGTTGAAATATATAGTATGTCTCCCATAGATATGCAGTTTGGAAAAGAAAGAGAATTTGGATAGACTTTTGGGAAATTACAGATATTATCTTTGGTACTATCCCCAACTCAAAAAATAGTAATTTCTTTTTTATTTTTATAATAAATTAATGCATTTAAACTTTGTCAGTTATTATTTTTAAATTTTTATTAGGTCATTTTAGTTTAAAAAAAACTAAAGTCAGCATCATGATGAATAAGAAAAATCTGAAAGCATTTTCTTTAAAATCTGGAACAAGACAAGGCTGTCCACTCTTACCACTGCTATTTAATATAGTACTAGAAATTCTTGGCAGAGCAATCAGGCAAGAGAAGGAAAGGAAAGGGATAAAAATCACAAAAGAAGAAGTCAATCTATTACTGTTTGCAAATGATATGATCCTATATCTAGAAGATCCAAACAGTTCCACTAAAAACTGTTAAAAGTAATAAACAAAAGTAAAGTAGCAATTTATAAAATCAATATACAAAAACCAATAGTTTTTCTATAAGTGAATCCATTAAGATATAAATCAAAAAAGCAATTCTATTCTCAATAGCTTTGAAATTAAAATAAAATACCTAGAAATAAATCTCGCTGAAGAGGTGAAAGTTCTTTACAATAAAAATTATAGAATACTGAAGAAAGAAATTGAAAAAGACACTAGAACATATCCTATGTTCATGAACAGCATTTTAGAAAGCTTTTTTACTGTTGTGACTAAAAGACCTGGAAAAACAATTTTAATGAAGAAAAGTCTATTTGGGGGCTCACAGTTTCAAAGGCCTCAGTCCATAGACAGCCAACTTCATTACTCAAGGCTTGAAGTGAGGCAGAACATTATGGCAGAAGAGTTTGGTGGAAGAAACAGCTCAAGACATCACACTAAGAAGCAGAGAGAAACTCACCACATTAAAAAAATATATATATACCCCAAAGGCACCCCTCCACCACACCCACATCCTCCAGCCACACCTCACTTATTTTTAGTTACCACCCAGTTAATACCCATCAGAGGTTTAATTCACTGACTAGATTAGGGCTCTCATAACATAATCATTTTACCTCTGAATGTTCTTACATTTTCTCACACATGGTCTTTCTGGGGGGAAACCCAATATGTAAAGCAAAACAGACAGGCAGAATTAATATTGTGAGAATGGTCATGCTACCAAAAGCAATATATAGATTTAATACAATCCTCCCAAAATGCCAGTGACATTCTTCAGAGACTGGACAAAAAGTTCTAAAATTCATGTAGAAAAATAAAAGACCTAGAAAAGCCAAAGCAATCATAAGCCAAAAAAGTAATGCTAAACGCTTCACAATTCCTAACTTCAAATTATTCTACAGAATATAGTAACAAGATCTGTGTGGTACTGGCATAAAACAGATATAGAATGATATAGAACTGAAGACACACATAGATACAGTCATCTGAAACTTGAGAAAGATGCTAAAAATATACATTGGAGATAAGACACCATTTTAAACAAATGGTGTTGGGAAAACTGGTCAGCCATATGTAGAAGAATTAACTAGACCTCCCACCCTTCACAAAAAATCAACTCAAAATGGATCACAGACCTCAGAATTAGACAAGAAGCTATACACCTCCTAGAAGAAAATATAGGGCCAACATTTCAACATAGAGCCACAGGCAAAGACTTTCTCAATAGGACCCCTAAAGCTCAGGAAATAAGGCCAAGAACTAACAAATGGGATGGCCTCAAATTTAAAAAAAAAAGAAAAGAAAAGAAACTTCTTTACAGCAAAGGCAAGAGAGAGGAAGAGGGTAAAAAGAGAACTTATGGATTGGGATAAAATCTTTGCTAACTATTCTTCTTTCAGAGGATTAATATCTACAACATTTAAAGAACTCAAAACAACACCAAAAAACAAACAAACCAATTACTAAATGGACAGAGATGAACTAAACAAACATTCCCAAAAGAATAAATACAAGTGGTCAACAAATATATGAAAACATGTACAAGATCATTAACAATTAAGGAAAAGAAAATCAAAGCTACTGTGAAATTTCATCTAATTCCAGTTAGAATGGCAGCTATCAAGACAGAATACAAATAAGTGTAAATACTGGTGAGAATGTGGAGAAAAATGAACACTTTATACTGCTGGCAGGATTGTAAATTAGTACAGCCACTATGGCAATCAGAAGTAGGTCTCCTCCCAAGGCTAGATATAGATCCATCCTATGACCCACTTAGACTATTCCTTGATATTTATCCTGAAGAACTGAAGTCATCATACTCTAGTGGAACATGCATACCCATTTTTTAGCAGCACATTAACAATAGCCAAACTAAGGCACCAGCCTGAGTGTCCATTAATAAATAAGTGGATAAAGAAAGCATGGTATTTATATACACAATGGAGTTTCATTTTATCATAAAGAAAAATGAAATGATGTCATTTGCAGGAAAATGAACAGAATCTGAGTCCTTTATGTTAAGCAAAATAAGGCAAAGTCAAAGGTCAAGAGTCATATATTTTGTCTCATGTGGAAACTAGAGAGAAAAAAGGAAAAGAAAGGTGGAAGGATGAGTAGATTAGAGGAAATTGACCAGAGAGAGAGAAGGGGAAGGGAATGAGAAGTACTGGGGATTTTTTTGACCAAATTATATTGTTCTAATGTGTGCATGTATGCATATGTAACAAAAATCCCACCATTATTTATATCTATAAGGCACCAATTAAAACATGAAGAAATGGGGGAAAATAGTTGCTTAACAAATAACAGCAACAAAAACCAAAAAAAAAAAAAAGAAACTTATATAACTGTCAGTAATAAAAGAAATATCTTCAAAGAGAAAACAAAATTGACATTGAGCATTAATTGTTTTAAACATATTCCCCTTGAGACTAACATAATTAAGCCAATTGGTATATATAATCCCTAAGGTCTCTAGTAAGAATAAAAATACTGCCTATGTCATTATCATGCTATGACTTGGAATCACAGAGGATCTAGAAATCCAACAAGGAGAGGGAAGATTACCTGGGTTCTAGGTATGTCCTCCTACTCAAAATTTCCTGTAAAATAACATTAAGGTTTTGAGAAACAGATTCTGTGGTTTTGATTTTCTTTTGACCATAGATACCTAGTCATTGGCTTATTCACTTCAAATCAAGAAAGTGAAACTAGGTACGTGAAAGTATGAATAAGTGACTGAAAATATACTCCCTTTCAAGCTTTTAAGTTTAGCTTTGAGGAAGTTTGTTGAATTCAGATGAGAATATAACACTTTGATATTTTCTTTCACATGTATGTTTTATTGGACTCCTTTACCGTTACGTCTCCATGTTTAATTACAAAAGTTTTACATATAATTAATATATTGATAAGATAAACACAAAAAATCAGAATATATAACTAAAGGTGATTTTTTTTCCTCTAAATTTCTGTGAAAATAGCATAACTTTCCGATTCATATTTGGAGGGAATATGCATCCCTTTTAATAGGGCAGTAATTTAGAAAGATTTACCAAAGGGAATCCAGGTGTGTATGTTCTCAGGCCACTGATTCCAGAGAGCTCTTTGCTGAGGTTTGGTAGATGACTGTTACATGATTGGAGTCCTAAGTACTACCTGCCTTCTTTGTTTTCACAGATGTCTGGCTCTGAGCCCACAATGAGTGGAAACCAGTCTCTCTGCACTAAATTCACATTTGTGGCTTTTTCCTCTCTAGCAGAGTTACAACCTGTCCTCTTTGTTGTGTTCCTAATTGTCTACTTATTTACCATGTGTGGAAACCTCCTCATCATCTGCCTGATCTGGGTCACCCCTTTCCTGCACATCCCCATGTATTTCTTCCTGGTGAATCTCTCCATTTTGGAGATGTGCTATATCACCAGCGTGGTGCCTCAGATGCTGGTGCACCTGCTGGTGGAGACCAAGACCATAAGTGTGGGAGGCTGTGCAGCCCAGATGTATGTATTTGCCATCTTGGGACTGACAGAATGCTGTCTGCTAGCAGCCATGGCTTATGATCGCTTTGTGGCTATTTGTCACCCACTACATTACACTCTCCTGATGAGCCCTCCTGTCTGTTTGAAATTGGCTGCAGTGTCTTGGATCACTGGGGTGGTGGTGGAGTCAGCTCAAATCACCTGGATCTTCACTCTGCCCTTCTGTGGAACAGGAGAGATTCAGCATTTTTTTTGTGACATCATGCTTGTTGTGAAGCTGGCTTGTGTTGATACCTCCCACAATGAAATTGTGTTGTTTGCTATTTCTGTGCTCTTTATTATGAGTCCTTGTCTCCTCATTTTGTGCTCCTATCTGCGCATTCTTGGAACCATCTTGAGAATCCCTTCAGCAACTGGCAGACACAAAGCTTTCTCCACGTGTTCCTCTCACATCCTGGTTGTTTCTCTGTTTTATGGCACTGCCTTGTTCACTTATCTCCAACCCAAGAGTGTGCACACTCCAGACACAGACAAGACAACTGCCCTCATGTACACAGTGGTCACACCTGCTCTGAATCCTGTTATCTACACTTTGAGAAACAAGGAAGTGAAGGAAGCCTTTCAAAGGGTGACACACAGGAACCCTCTTAGGCAAGTGGACTAATCTAGCTTTCATGGCTGAATCTTTTACTACTGTGCAGGGAAGTTACCCAACACTTTATGACTCCTCTGCCACCATTTATTGGCATCCTGGCATTGTTAATCTGATATCCATACAATGCATGAACTTGGTTTACACTTTTCAATGCAGTGCAATCATTCAATTGCTTAATCATGCCTCTATCCACCTATATTTACTGGGTATCTCCTATGTAGTAACTATCATCTTTTTCTTGTCTGGTGGGTATAGGACGAAGGTCAGTACGTTTCACAGTATTTTACAAGGAAAATGAAATGTCATATTCATGGAAAATTTTTTAAAAAAATGAATACAAATTAATGCATTTTTAGTATTGAATGTTGGTGTTATAGTTTAGATATGAGCCAAAATGCTCATGTGTGAGACAATGGTAGAAAGTTTAGAGGTGAAATGATTGGGTTCTGAGAGCCTTGATGTAATCAGTGCATTAACACTCTGATAGGGACTGACTACCTATGCATGTAGTATGTGTCTGGAGGAGGTAAGTCAATGTTTTATTCCTGTTGAGTACAGTTTTTTTCTGCTTCCTGGTGGCCATGTTCTGAGAAACTTTCATTGACCACACTCTCCCACCTTGATGTTCTGCCATTCCTTTGGCACAGAGCAATGGAGTTGTCCGTCTATGAACTGAGACCTCTGAAACTGTGAGTCGCAAACAAACTTTCCTTCACCAAAAATTAGTGTTGTGACTGAGTAATTAAATATTATGATATTTTTAAGTATTTTTTTCATTAGAAAAGTCACCACTATAAATATTTTGGTGTTTTAAAGGAGCTACTTATTTTGCTTTTAGGATTAAATATTTTAATTGTGTATAGTCTATACATGACTTTAAATATTTAACTAGTATATCCAGGAAGAGACATTTATTATTTTTCCAAACCTAGTGTGTTTTTCTTTGCACTTACCCATCTATTTTTTGTTGTTTATATGAATAACGTTTTAGATAAACTTCAATCTGTGTGACATTCACTCATGTTACCATATTGTGAATGCTGTTTAGTTGTATTGGTTTAAATATAATTTTCTTGTGGCATTGTCAATCTATTCCAGCAAATTGAGTACCCCATTTTTGACTCTTAGAATAACGAAGAAACAGACTTTCAAAAGAAGCTAAAATAAAGAATTTTAAACAAATATTTCCTTCTTATGGTAACTTTAGAGAATTGACAAAAATATTGAATGTTCAGTGACATTTTATAAACATAAGAGCTAACCTTTGACATGAAAACCCTCATGGAAGTGCAATTAATTTCATTGGAAAGGGTTCAGAAGTGGAAAAATTATATCAGAATGGGAAGATAACCAATAAGTGTCCACTGTGGTGTCAGGTATTATAAATGGCCCCTAAATTTAATTTTATGGGGGAAATGATATAAAACAGAATCCTACAGCTTATTGACCACTAAGGTTAGTGGGTTGAGGAATCTATATACCTATTCTCATGAATCATTGCTGAAACTTTGATCCTGAGGAGTGTTGACCCTAACACTAAGGCTCTGCAGCTAACTACAGCAATGCCCTCATAGACAGATTCAGACATGAAATCTGGAAAGGATTTAGTATTGGACCTTGAAATCATAAGAATGTTTGAGGGATATAAAATTATGTCAATTATAGTTATGAGTTTATAGAGGTATTTGGTCTACTTATATGTGTGATATTGAAAAAAGATGAAGTATAGGTATATATGATAAATAATTGGTAGGATAAAATTATATCTTTGTAGTTCTTTTCCTGCCTCTGGGAATAGAAGTTTAATTTCAAAAGGTCAGACCTAGCCCTGTATATCACATGGGCATTTTATAGGAGAAAATTATAAATCATCTATATTGATCCCATCTTACTATACCCCAAGTTTATCTTCAACAATTATTTTAGATGTCTAAAACTATAATTTTGCTCTGAGTCGCCTTCATAAATACAAATGTAATATTTTAAAAGTAAGCAATGGATAAAAGACTGTCAATGAAAGTCGTAAGAACATATTCACATTGAACATGTTTAAACGTGGCTAATTTTTCAAATTTATGAGTGAAACATCCCTCATGACCCATTAACTAAACTGAATAGACTAGTCAATGTCACTCATTTATTTCTCTATTGTATCAACTCAGCGCTGTGACTGAGTAATGAAATATATAATGATATGTTAAAGTATTTTTTCGTTAGAAAAGTCACCAGTATAAATATTTTGGTGTTTTATAGGAGCTACTTATCTTGCTTTTAGGATTAAATATTCTAATTGTCTTATACACACACATACATACACACATATTTTTTTTTGGTTTTTAATATGTATATATAATTTTTGTGTATATATGTATATATGTGTGCGTATGTGTGTGTGTGTGTATCTCACATGTAACAATACATTCAAACCCCTCTTGTTTTTTTCCTACTCCTATTGTTTTGGGCTGTGAAGTGTTATTGCTTAGAAGGACTTGAGTAGTGTGTTAATCAACTTTTTGTTGTTATGACAAAAAATGCTGACAAGAGCAACTTAGATGAGAAAAGTTTACTTTGGGCACATGGTTTCAGAGACTCAGTCCGTGGTTGACTGACTGCATTGCTCTGTGTCTGAGGTGAGGAGGAACATCATGGTGAAGGGTATGGTAGAGACAAGCTGCTCAGCTCATGGCAATTGGGAAGCAGACAGAGAGAGGAGCTAGGGACAATATATGATTCCTCAAAGCCACACTCCCATGACCTACTTCCTCCATCCATGGCCTACTTGCCTAGTTGCCACCCAATAATCCATTCAAATTACTAATCCATCAAATGAATTAATCCACTGATTAGATTACAGCTCTCATAATCTAATAATATTGCCCCTGAATATTCCTGCATTTCTTAACATGTAAGCTTTTCAGGAGACACCTCATATGCAAACCACAGCATTCTGTCCTTTCCTTCCAAAGCTCATGTCTATCTCACAAAGCAAAATGTACTTAATCCATCTCCAGGAGTCCCTAGTCTTAACTGTTCCATTATTGCACAGAAATTCAAGTGCAAAGTCTCATGTGAGACTCAAGGAAAACACATGGTTGTGAGCCCCTGTAAAGAACAAAAGTGAGTTACATGTATCCAATAGACATTGACACAGAATAAATGTTCCCTTTCCAAACGGGAGAATAGGGCCAGAATAGGGATCAAAATAAAACTGAAAATCAACTGGGCAAACATGTTCAGTAGTTCTGTGCCTGGCATTCAGGACATGTCATGGTGAGATGTGTCCTACAAAGGGCTTAGGCATCCCCATTCCTATGGCCTTGTTGGTAGTATCCCACATGGCTCTTTTTTGGCATGACTCTGCTTGCTTCATGCTGCTTTCTTGGCAGACATCATTCACTAGTTCTCAAAAAAAAAAAAAAAAAAAAAGACATAGGGGTGTGTGTATATACAAACATAATTTTAGGTCTATGATAAAATATAGTACTATTTATAAGTTTTTCCTTATTAATCTATTTTCAAATTATGGTTGATTTTTTTTCTCCATTTTATTTTTTGCTTCTGTACTAAATGCAGAGTATATAGTCTTGTTAAAGTTATTTCAATCAAAGTATCACTTGGGTCCTTACTTTCAGGATAGTGATAATCAGAACCTGGAGATTTAATCAATGGAATTGCAACTAGAAAAGATATACCTGTAGATTTTAAACCAAACAACCCTTAAGTGAGAAGATGAAAAAATAAATGTATTTTCTGTGATTGAATAAACAATTTGAATGTGTGCTCTCTCCTATTGGGATGATGTGAGTGTTTATGATTGCACATGGGATAGTCCTTACCTAGGGAGAAGGAAATGTTCAGAGTAGTCAAATGAATGAAGGCTCTGTAGGTATTTCCTATATAATAGCAAACCAAAGCTCTTTCCTAGTTGTTATTGAAACACATAGTAAGTACCATACAGGCACTCCCCCTACACACATACAAAACAGGGCCAACAGCTGCCAGTCACTGTGGGGCATCTGATGTCTTATATTGTTTTGCTTTCACTTTTAAATACTTATTGCTTTGCAAAACCATTTAGAGAAACTTTGCTGATTTCCCATTAAATTATTAAGAAATCAATAATCATGCCAGAAACAGTTACTGGATTTTCTCAAACCTCAATCCTCTGGCATTCCAGAATAGTACTGAATTCCCAGGAACAGAATTGGAAAGAGATCTCTTTGACAAACTTGAGTTACATTTTATACATATCCTATTGTAAAACATATGGTAGGAAAAGATGTATGTATATGTGGAATTTAAAAAACAAAGAAGTTATGGACACTAATCAGATGTTTTCCAAATATTCACCTATTTCTTTGAGAGGTGCCCAGAACTCAGTTTCTCCAAGTTAAGATGATTTGATATAACCATTTCCAAAACCAAATTAATTTTAAGAACAGAAATCTCCAGTTGTTAGAAATTCCACAAATCTCAAAAAATTACAAAAACCTATTGTATCTTTTGCATGTTTTCTTAAGATATTAAAGCATTATGTTAAAAATCATAGAAATTCATGTTATATTCACTGAAACTATTGTTTAAAATATGTGATAAGTGTGGTGTGAAGCTTTTCACTTATTAATCAAATTAAGCTGGGGAAAAGGTTAAGAAAAGAAACATTTCAGTGATCATAACAGGGGCTAGAAAGAATCAAGGAGATAGTCAGGGAGAGGATGGTCAGTGAGTACTAAGTTATAGTCAGATAAGAGTATGAGGTTCTGGTGTGTCATTGCACAGCAGGGTGACCATAGATAACAACAAGGTTCTGTGTGTTGTGAGAAAATATTTTGAATATTTTCACCATGGAGAAATTTTAGGAGATGGATAGTTTAAACTCATTGAAACATTATACATTTTATTCATGTATCAAAACATCACATGGTACCCCATAAATATGTAATAGTTTAAAAAATGTTATGTACTGGTTTAGAAAAGGTTTAAAAAAGAAAAACTTTAAAGAAGTCTGAAAATGAACCACTAACAATTAAGTTTAGTAAAAAGGTAGAAAAATTCCAGTCACTTACATAAAACTACTTCTAGACAAGGAAGACAGGGGAGGGCACAGAGCAGGCAGAACTGTGGTACTTGCAGATGTCCCATTTCCACAAAGGGATGAGAAGGAGATGAGGATGTTATAAATACACAAAACGATTGAGAGGTCATCAAGGAGAATCATTTTTGAAGATTTTTATGGTTGTAAAAATGTGAAAATGATTTATAGTTCTCCACTTGGATGCCTTCTGAGATAAGGAAACTGTGACCACTGTAGGTGCTTCCATCTGAGTGAAGTTTCAAATGTTTCAAGCAGAACCCACCTTGTATAACTTGGTGTTTGGGGAAATATGCAAACTTAATGATAATGACCATCTAATTATAGCTGTAAGTTTGAGATCACTAGAGGATTCTTGAAAAGCAGGGTTGGATTGGAATAAAGTAGACAGTATTTTTTTTTTAACTACTAACTTATGTATATGTGATGAAATTATCAAGAATGATATGAGAAAAATTACAAAACTCTAGTGAACAAATAAAAAAAAACTAAATAAATGGAGAGGAATCTCTCACACACATAGAGCACATTTAATATTTTTAGAGTGTTAGTCTTTCCCAAATTGATCTATGGAGTCTACATGATCTCAAGAAAATCCCATCAAGTTATTTCTAGGATATGGACAAACTAATCATAACATTTATATGGAGAGGCAAAGGACCCAGAATAGCCAACAAAATCTTAAAAGAGAAAAATTAATTTGGAAGACTCACTTTACTCTAAGACTTATTATAAAGCTACAGTAATCAAGTTGGTGAGGTATGAGAAAAAGAATAGAGTCACAGATCAATGGAACAGAACAGAGGCCTGAAATAAGCCCCTATAAAAATAGTCAACTCATCTTTGAGGAGGGAGCAAAGGCAATACAATGGAGCAACAACAGTCTTCAAGAATGGTGCTGGACACATGCTAGGCAAGCGCCATACCTCTGAGCCACAACCCCAGCCCCTTGGTCCATCTTAATAAAGGAACTTATGTGAAGTATTAGGAGACATTCTAAAGTTCCAAACACACTTGTGGGTTGAAGTAAACTTTTCCTTATAGTTACCCCAAATTTCCAGGAAGGAAAGGTTTTTAAAGAAGATTCACTATGGCTAAATAAAAGTTCTTTGCCTATTGTTAGGACGAACACAATGGTTTTGAGGGAGATAAACCCAACTTCAACCTAGCTTATAGAAAATGGAATTTCTTGGCTTTTTACAACAGAGAAGCCTGCGAGGTTGGAGTTTATATCAATTGAATCCAAGTGTTTAAATATTGCCATTGGGTTGGGGCTGTGGCTCAGCGATAGAGCGCTCACCTTGCACGTGTGAGACCCTCGGTTTGATCCTCAGCACCACATAAAAAAATAAATAAGTGAGATAAAGGTATTGTGTCCAACTACAACTAAAAAATAAAATATTAAAAAAAAAAAAAAGAATGGTGCTGGAATAACTGGTGTTTTCCAGGGGTTGATGGAAGGAGAGAACTTAATGTAGGTCATGATTGCAAACATTGGGAATGTACACTATGCTGCAGAATGTACAATTTAAAGTGGTCAGTTAAAAAGAGGAAACTATGAGAACATCATCAAACAATATAGTCCAAATTTAAGGAAAAATGTTAGATAAAATAATAATAGGCAGTACATAAAATTTATTTATTTTATAACTATAATAACTAAGTTTGTAATTTACTATCATTTTTGTTCTCAGTGAAATTTATTTTTCTTCCTAATTTAGTATTTAAAATTTTTGCATTGTTAAGTTTTAGTTGCTTTTTGAAAAGAATATAATCTAATATTGGAAAATTTAAGTATACTACAGAACCTGAATCAACATTTTGAAACAGGAAAAGATAAACATAATCCCCACAATTATAGGAAGCATAAGTTTCTTGTACCAGGAGTAGAAATCAACTAATTCTTATTGCTGGGAGGAAAAATTGTTCCAGTTGTGATAGTGCTGAGAAATTTTAAAAAAAGAAAGTGAAAATTTATCTAATGTCTTTCAATATAATGAAGACATATCTGTACTTTTGGGGGTTAGCTTGGGGAGGGAAAAACTGAAGAGTATATAAAGAACTGTAGAATCATTTTGATGAGAATATTAAGTCTAATGATAGCAAAAAATGTTAAATGAAAAAACAATGTAGGCAAGAATATAACCCAGGTAGGAATATGTGTACTGTCAAAATAAAATAGTGTAGAAATTTTATTGATAATTTCTATGAAATTATTATGAAAAATAAAATAAAATACAGAGACAATGTATATAGAAGGGCTTAGAGGTATAACAAAATCAAATGCTCATCTTCCATATTCAAAAGGCAATAACTAATCTGTAAGTGGAAAACTTAAGAGGGGAAGAAACCCATTAGCAGTGAAATTCTCTGAGTGGTAGAAATTATGATGGGGGAGGTCCAGAGCAGAAAGTCACTAATTTTCATTAATAGTTCAGGAATTTTTGACTTATTGAACTTGGAATACATTATAGCTTTAATAACATAATAACATAACATGACAATAAG
Source organism: Marmota monax (assembly GCF_021218885.2). Classification (NCBI taxonomy): domain Eukaryota; kingdom Metazoa; phylum Chordata; class Mammalia; order Rodentia; family Sciuridae; genus Marmota; species Marmota monax. The sequence continues at coordinate 35,691,288 of NW_026695227.1, forward strand.
ACTTAATGACACAGTAATAAACAGTAAACTCATAATTTAGGAAGGAATAATTAAGTCACTTTGCTCACACAATTCTTTAGAGTTATAATGAGGACTTTTCTGGTTAATATGCATTCAGTTTCTCTAAGATGGGGAAAGAAACTAGGGAGCAATTGAGGGTCATTTTGTTCAATGGTGATAAGATTAGTGCATTTCTGACATAAAATTTGATGCCTTATTCTTACTTTAAAACACTTTACCTTAATGTTATTTTCAAATGCTTATAGAGTTGCCTGTTTGATTTAGTAATTTTTATATCTTGTTTTGCATTTCTAATCAAATCCAGGACTTCAAGCATACCAGGCAAGCACTCTACCACTTAGCTTACACTCCTTTTGTATTTGCTATTTTATTTGAAAAATTGGAAGAGCTTTATTGGAAGACTATTTTTTATATAGATGACTTTCTGAATTGAATGTTTCAAAATTAGATCATCATTACTACCTCCTCCAATTGTTCTCCATGATTACTTCCAGGTGTGGGAGGCCATCCTCGCAGGTGATTTGAGTTACCTCCCTGGCAGGGTAAGAGGCACTTAGACACAGCTGTGTTAGAGCCTTCCCCACCCTTTCCCAGGTCCAAAGGCTTGTCAGTGTAGAGGCGTGCCTGGCCACTGCCCCAAAGACCCAATCATTGCCTCTGACCTTGGGATGCTGCCCTCCTTAACCTTCATTGGATGGGATTTTCCCTGGAATTTTTTGTTCCCCAATAAAAGCCCACTCCCTGGTGTGTTCTCTCTGACTCTCGCTCTCTGGCTCTCGATAGTCTCTTCAGTAAACCTCACCACCGCATTAGGTGGCTGAAGGAGGGAGCTAGGAGAAGTCATCCTGGAGCTAGTATTAAAGGTAATAAGAGTCTTGACTGTTTAAATTAAAACTCCCTAGTATTTACTTATGAATCGAACCTTCTTTCATGAAGCCAGCACTGGTCACGAGGCAGACCCAGGCTTCTTCTTGTTACGCTTTCTTAGTCAGTGGCATTGTTTTAATTTATGTTTCATTTTGTCCAGAATTTCAGAATTACCTTCAACTGTTCTCATATCCAAATAATTCTTTTTTTGTCTTTAAACACATACATATTCACTTCCCACTTGATGCAGAGATTATTCCAGATCTTAAGTATATAGGGATGAATAATGAAACAGGCATAGCCTCTGCCCTGAGAATTTTGTAGGAGATTCAGAATTTTTTTAATGTGAAAAAATGGCATATAAAATAAATATTGATTGTGTAAAGAGAAACAAAATTCTGAGATAAAAGATATAAGGAAGAAGAGTGTATTCTCAAATGTATTCTCCCCAATAAAACATTTCTTTTTGTGTGGAAATGCTATATCATCTGAGACCTGGTACTTGAGGGTAGAGTGAGGATGAAGATAGGGAGAGAGCTAACAAAGAGTTGGAGCAGTGGAAAGCCATTGCTACAATGGATAACATAGTAAATAAAGAGTTGATTGACATACTGACATGTAATTAGAACAGTTGGAATGTTTTGCTGACCAAATAAGCTGCATTTCAGGTAGGTTTCATGACCTAATACTAGTAAAGAAGTGACCTAATATGAATTAGATTTTTAAAAATACAATTTTAAATTCTCTATAGACAATGGATTGGATCTATGAAGAAAGTAAAGTAAGGCTACGACAGGTTAATAAATTGAGATTGTAGGTTAAGATAGATTGCATTATAATGAATTTAATTACATTAGCCACAGAAATTTATTCCTAGAACTTTTCCTGCTGGACCCATTTGGACAAAATATGCTGACCATTTTGCATTAGGTTGTCTATATAACTGAGCTCCTGTCAATGGAAAGTTTGAGAATTATATCCAGATCTAGCAATAAAAACCTCCCAGGTGATTCTCCATTATTTTCCTTCATTTGCCAACTATTGATCTATATATTTAAACTTGTTAAAATTGGCAAAAATAACTTGTTCCATTGAACTTAAGGAATGTAGTCAATCTTGAAGGGCTAATGACCAGAAGAAAGTAGGAGCAAGATTCTGGATTACTGGCAAATTTCTGTTTATTCATTTGCTGATCATTGAGGTATATTCAGTTTGTGAAAAGAGACCAAGATGCATAATTATGATAATTGCATTTTCTGTTGTGTGTTATACCTCATTAAACTGTTTTTTAAATGTCTCATGTGTATTGCCACCATGATTTTCAAACTTATCTATTATAGCACCTTGTGGTTAAGTACTTATCAGTGGAAATGAAGATGGGCAAATGTATTTGAAATATAATTACTATGTACAACCAACAAAGTTTGTCTACGGATTGGATGTGGACAGGCAAAGGACAGAGCAAATGCAGGTGACTTCCATGTGCCTGTCCTCAGAAACAATGTTGTCCTAATTTTCCTTGAATCCAAATCTCTGTGATTCTCTTAAATGTTAATGTCATTGCACTTCCTGTTTTCTTTCTAGATCCTGAATCTGATTAAATCTGTTAAATTTTCCACCAAGAGGGTGGCTTCAGAGGCTTAATGATTGATGTGCAATATAAGCCCTTTATTGAATTAATTGAAATTTAAAATTTTGGATAATGCCCTTCAGTATTTCTACACTATAGATGTTATTTTTATTTTTTCTTGTTTGAAATGAACATTTGTTATGCATATGTAAGCTGAATTAGGTTTTGTTATCACCACCACCCCTGTATGATTTATAGCATATAGCCACCACCAAAAGTAGTTTTTATTTTGTTTTTAAAATTGAGCTTATAGATTGTAGCATTTTCTCCAGTCAATAAAATAATTTTAGTCTGTTCTTAACATCCTAGTACTGTAGTCTTCAGGGAATTGATTTCTTCTTTAAATTTTTTTTTTTTTAAAGTCAGTTAATTCTCTTGAGAGAATTGGCCCTTTGTACAAAAGGATCACAGTTTTTGCCATCCTAAAACCCACAACACAAGCTCATACAGGGTAGAAACATCTCAAAGTCAACAAGCCCTAAATCTCTGTTCTCCACCTTTCTGGACTTAAAAAAATATGTGTCACCCAAGAAAATATTCTTCAAATTTAATATAGCATAAGTTGGAGAATATTGCCTCTTTTAACAAAAAATGAGAAGTGACAAAATCTTAAAATTTACACATTCAGAGTGAATTTTGTTGGTACTAATGTAGTTTTGGAGACAACATCAAGATAGAAATATGGGTTAAAGTAACATAAAGACACATTGGCTGTGAAACATTCAGAAATTGCCTCTGTTCTGTGACTTACATAAGAAGAAGACAATTGAGAGTGAAATTCCTGAAGAAATTAAGGTTTGGAAAAGTTATATATTTTAATATTATTAAATTTATAGCAGGATTCGAAAGAAAGAAAATTATTCTTTTTTGAAATCATTGTAGTAGTACGGCATGAATTTAGAACTAATTTTTTTTATAATGCACACATTAAGCTGACCATTTTGGAAGCTAGACAGAAGGAGTCAATTGTGCTAAAAGAAAATCTGGAAAACTAATTTTGTAAGAATGAAGTTTTGAACAGATATACAGTTACAATAGAGCCTTTATTAGATAAATGCATTTTTCCTCCTGATATTTATAACTGCTTATGCCTCTTGTACATTTGGTAGTTATGAATATGACACTGAAAAGATGGATTTGTCCTGCAGTTGAAAGACTTTCTCCCATATTTATAAAGAAGTTATATTTAATTCAATATAATTTTAAAATTTCACATAAGATTCTTTTTTCATATCTGAAGGAATCTCTTATCTCATTAATAAATTATCTAATATGTCACAGATAGCTCTGGGATTATAATGATACTTAGAAATGCATGACTCTTTTACTATCATCTAGAGAACATTTTATTATGTGATTAAGTAGCAAGCTAATGAGGTCAAGAACTTTTTAAAAAAATAGTTTTATATAATCTTTAATTTAAACAGATTTAAAATATTCATATATGAATTTACTTCTGACTTTATACTTTTGCACCCTCTATAATTCACCTTTTGTTAATTAAGGTTTTATTATTTCTTTTTCCCTTCCATGACTGTAAGTTTGAATTTGAAAAAAAAAATCATACTGCCTATGAATTGTGCTTAAATAACCAGAATACAGATATGTGGAAATTTTTAGAAAAAATGACCAGTTGAAACCAAGAGAAAGGAAAGGAAACAGTGAAAAAGAAATGAAGACGGGTTATGACAAAAACTTAGTTATTTTATCATCATTTATACTTGCTGGAAATTTCTGAACATTTTTAAAAATCAGAGCTGGAATATGCAACACACAATAAGGTTTAAATAAATTTATGATCCAATGTTCCTCTTAGGAAAGTATTGTCACTTTTTGTAGAAAATTGGTGATAGAGGTTGTGGTTCAGTGGTAGAGCGCTTGCCTAGCATGTGTGAGGTACTGTGTTCGATTCTCAACACCGCATATAAATAAATTAACTAAATAAAAGTCCATCAACAACTAAAAAATATTTTTAAAAAATGGTAATAGACTTTTCAAGTGATAAGCATATGCAACAAAACATGATCTAGAAGAAGAAAAAAAAACAAGAAAAAATGTAAATGTTAGCCTAATTCTTAATTGTTTTATGTTCAACCAGAAATAAAATTGAATAGGAACGTTAAGATCCAGAAGACGTTGCAATGGCAACATGGATAAACTTACAGAAAAATGACACTTAGGAAAACTATCAAGGATGCATAGTTAATATTTTATATGTAACATTGTATTTTGTTTTGTATACCCCTACTCTGTCACTGCAAATATTCAGTAAAATATCTTATATCATTAACACAAGCATCATATGTGAGGATATGCTTTATATCTGCTTAGGTGTGTAACAGAGGAAAGAGAACAACCACCAGGGTAAGTGAGATGTATGGGTAAGTGATAGGTTTACAATTGTGATTTGTCAATCAAAAATAATATCAAAGTAAACCAACAAAAGATAATAAGTATAAGGCGAAAATATGGGAAAAATGCAAGGAAGACTCAGAAAGAGAAAGAAAATAAATTCAAGTCTTCAGTAAAAACAAGAAAGCAGACCTAAAAGTGTTCATGAGGATGTAAATCTTGGAGAGTTTCCACAAGTTTGTTAAGTATATTAAATCTTCATTATTTATGAGCTAGAGATGTTGAAGTCAACTGTATGTTGCTTATAATACATTTAGCAAAGAAGCATGACACCAGATGAAGTAAAATAATTTAATGCAAAGTAAATATGTTGAGGAAAAATTTGAAATATAGTATAGAAGATAAAAACTTAAATACTGTGATAATATTCTGTATTACTTTGTTTTTACATTTAAATAACTTTATTAATGCAACATATTATCCCTTTGGAATGTTTGTATTTATGGACTTTGAGAAAATAAAAAAAACTCAGAATCTTGCATTTATTTAGCGAAATTTTGAGTAAAAATCATATGAGTAAAATATTCTAGGTTACTACAGCTGAATAAAATATTGAAGGAGGTTGGGTGTGGATAGCAACAGGTTTATGAAAGATATCAAGAAAAAAATATATCTCATGCAGAATTCTCTTCTTCATTTCTATTTTTTTTTATTCTTTATGTATTTTTTTAAGGTAGAAATCAGCTATGAGAAACCACACAATGGTCACAGCCTTTATTCTTCTTGGACTAACAGATGATCCACTATTACAGGTGGTGGTTTTTCTTCTCCTTTTTTTCACTTACATGTTGAGTGTTACAGGGAACCTGACCATCATTGCCCTCACCCTATTGGATTCTCATCTCAAGACACCCATGTACTTCTTCCTCCGGAATTTCTCATTTTTAGAAATTTCGTTCACAACTGTCTGTATCCCCAAATTTCTTGTTAGTATGGCAACAGGTGATAAGACCATTTCTTACAATGATTGTGCAGCACAACTGTTTTTCACTATTCTCTTGGGGGCAACTGAATTTTTTCTTCTGGCTGCCATGTCCTATGACCGCTATGTGGCTATCTGCAAGCCTCTGCACTACATGACCATCATGAGAAGCTCAGTCTGCAACCTGCTGGTGTTTGCTTCGTGGGTGGCTGGTTTCCTGATCATTTTTCCACCAGTCATCATGGGTCTCCAGCTTGATTTCTGTGCAACCAATGCTGTAGATCATTTCTTCTGTGATGTCTCCCCTGTACTTCAGCTCTCTTGCACAGACACAGATCAAATAGAATTAATGATGCTTTTCTCAGCCATTCTGACACTCCTGGTTACACTGATGTTGGTAATTCTCTCCTACACACACATCATCAGGACTATTCTGAGAATCCCTTCTTCTCAACAGAGGAGGAAAGCCTTCTCTACGTGTTCTTCTCACATGGTTGTCGTGTCCATTTCTTATGGCAGCTGCATCTTCATGTACGTGAAACCCTCTGCAAAGGAAAGAGTGTCCTTAAATAAAGGTATAGCTCTGCTCAGTACTTCTGTTGCCCCCATGTTGAATCCCTTCATCTATACACTGAGAAACAAACAAGTGAAAGATGCTTTTAAGCACATGATCAAAAACATAAAGCTTTCTCACTGATGTGAACCATTTTAATGATTTACTAAGGTTATGAGTAAACTAAGAAGAGTGAAGTGTTCAATATCTATATTCAATATATATTTGTTCAATATCTATGTTCAAAATCTCATGACCTTTTTCTTGACTGATAATTTTTATTGTGGTCTGCCTAATCTCCAAAGCATAACACTTATTTCTATTTTTCTTCATGCTGAGAGCACATAAGAAAGATACCTTTTGGTTTTGATTAAAATCATTTGCCTTTATTTATTTTGTTGCTGTACTTATTTCTTCTCAAAATTCTGTCAGAGGGAGACAGTAAGAATTCAGTTTTTCCATATTTCTTCTCAATATGCTGGAACTCAGGGATTAAATTTGTTATATATTTTATATAGAGTCTAATACACTTTCTAGATTTGATCACCCAATGCGCTTATAATTAGTAGATGTAGAAAGTGAAATCTAATTTTTAAAAATGCAGTGTTTAGTACAAACTTGAATAAATAAATTTAATAATGTTTCTTTAACTACATAGTTTGACAGTTTCAAATTTTTAACCATCCCTAGAAAGATATTTATTTTCAGAAGCAGATTAAGAAATGTTATAAAGATTAAAACATCACTGCTATGGCAGTTATCCAATAAAAATTATAGACAACACTTATGGATTACTTATAGTCTGTCATGTTTTGTGAAATGTAGTAGTTTCATCCTCAAGACTTTGTATGACAGATATTGTCATGCATGTGAATCCATAAACTATATACAGCATGTAAGGCTTAGATAATCTGCAAATGACAAAAAATAAAAAAATGTATATGACTAGAAACACACTGATTCAAAAAATGGTCTCTTACTATTCACAAACCTCATGCATTGTTAAAGTTGAAATCTCTCTGGCTTTATGTCACTTAGGATGCAAAATAACAGTAACATCCTTTCAGAGTACTCCATAGATTTAAAAGATATCATATATAAAATTAAGTCCGTATAGCTCTAATAGAGTATATTATTTTTCAAACTAAGTGAATTGAACATTAAAATTAGATACAATGACCAGAGACATTTATGTAAAACTGAATGTTTTGACTCTTTTCCTTTGAGTGGTATCATATGTCAGTTTGATCAAAAGAATTTTCCCTAAAAGAGTTTTATAAGTTTGCTCTATGAATATTTGTCTATGTCTTAGTTTTCACAGAAGATAACTGGTGATCTTACATAAAATTTCTTAATGGTTGGATTTATTTGACGTAACACATTGCTAAATAGGTTTTGTCCCAAATAATTAAAAGGAAATGTAACTTGTCAGATCTCCATGCAAGTAAATGAACCTGAATTTAAAAACAATAGTGAAAAAATTTAAATCTATGTATCTAGATAAATATTCATGGAGGCATTGGAAATATTCAAATATACTTTTAAAATAGAGGGTATGCTTGTTCAAGTGGTTTTCATAAAACTGTAGTGCTTTAAGAATATTTCATTTGAAATAGAAGATGGTTTATTAAAGAAATATCCTTCAGTTGTCACTATTTGGCTTTTTTTTTTGCAATCAGGAACTAAATTTTAAATGCCCCAAATTTTCTACCTTATAGATAACATCAATATTCTAAAGAAATTTTATTCAAAATCTTTCACATTTGACAAAAATTCTGATGCTAGAATATCTCAGATTTTCCTGTGAATACTCTTGCCTGTCTTAATTTTTTTGTCAAATGTAATAATGTCGAATATTTATTTTATATTCTGAAATACTATATTGCTTATTTACTAAACTTATTTTTTATATTTAAGCTTTAAGTATGTTTAGCTCTTCTTAAAGTCTAATATAAAAGTAAATTCAGGAATCATTTCATAGAGATCAAAGAATGTAATTTCTCTCCTTTTTTATACTAAAAAGAATTATCAATAACTGTGAAATTCAGGAATATATTTACTATATTTACCTACTTAGAATGCATAAGTTTTTTTCCATTTGTAGACTATCTGTAAGGAGATAATTGGAATACAAAAGAAAAAAATTCATAGGCCTAAGCTACAATGAGAAATGATTAGTGGAAGAAAATCCCCAGTTAATTTTAAATAAATTATGAATTTGTGAATAAATATTTGTATAAGCACCAGAGATGAGACTTGGTTATTTGAGACTGTGATGTGCAAATTATCTTAGACTTTTAAAAATATTAAAATCCTTATTGTACACAATGTCTCCCATTTCTGATATTCCTTCCTCTCTGGAAATGAAAGGGAAAGCTATAGCTAACATTTCTTTTCCAGTTGTATATATTGAATAAGTGTTAACAAGAGCTATACTCAAAGTATATCAAATAGCTTGTTTGCTTTGATCTCCAACTCATTTACCTCATTTCTATTAAAAAAGCCTTTCTAATTTGCAGTCCCACCAACAATGTATAAATGTTCCTGTTATGATTTACATATGAGCTGAGAAAATTTTGGGGTGAAATGATTGGGTTATGAGAGCCTTAGTCTAATCAGTGCATTAATCCACTTAAACAGATTAATGTTAAATAAATGCTCTCCTTCTTTTAAAATCATGAGTGGACTTTTATTCAATAATGCTGATATTTAGCAAATCAATAAAATTCAACATCAGGATTTAACTATCAACAGGCAGGAAAGAAAATTAAAGGAATACAAGAGAAAGTACAAATACAAATGCCTATAATATCCATTGATATACTAATATTTACTCCCTTGTTGTATGATATTAAGCAAGATAATTACCATTTTATTTCTTTTCAGCAAAATTATGAATTTTCTCATCTCACAAGAAAATTCTGAGTATAATGCCTAATTGTCTCTTATCCAGTTACTCAGCTCAAAAAAGATCTGAAGCAGCATGAAGGAACTTTTGACTTTTCTCTCATATCTTTTTTCTCTTGTATCCCATCATATTCCCATATCATTTTTTCTTAACATAGTATACTCCTTTCATTTCAGAACCACATTAAGAAATAAACACAACATAGGATTCAGGTGGGGATCAGGCAGAAAAATCTCATATCTTTTTTAATTTTCTCAATATTTTGCTATAAAAATATATCAAAGAAATAAAGCTTTAAAGGTCCAAGATCTTTTGGAGGAGGTGTGTTGGTCAGCCTTCCATTGCTGGGACAAAATACCTGAGAAAAACCAAAGGAGAAAAAGTTTATTTTGGCTCCCAGTTTCAGCTGTTCCAGCCCATAGTTGGTTGGCCCCATGGCTTTGGGCCTATAGCAAGGCAGAGCATCATGGCAGGGAGTAGGTGGTAGAGCAAAGCTGCTTCCTTCATGGCAGTTGGGAAGCAAAGGGAGAAAAAGGAAGGGGCTAGGGTTCCAATGTAACCCTTAAAGGAATGCTTCCTAATGACCTAGTTCCTCCATCCAGGCCCTACCTCCTAAGTTTCTACTACATCCCTCTAGTGCCATTAGCTGGTGACCAAGTCTTTAACACTTGAGATTTTGGGGGACATTTACGATCACAATTCTAAGAGGTAAGTTTGGTAAAATGTCACTGATTATGCATGATGTTTTGTTTTGTTGCCGTGTTTCTGAGCTGCTGGACCATGGGGCAGGGTGCCTTTTCTTCTTCCTTACATTCTGAGTTTGACACATTCATTGGTACAGAGTTTTCATGCCAACCAGAGAACACTGCTCCACCAAACACATGCCTCATGCCCGAGGCATCATGAGAACTTCAGAAACCTTGTCTTTGTGGAGGAGAATACACAAGGTTCATTCCAATAAGTGAGAAATAGAAGATATGAAAATAAGAATCTTGAGAATATACAATTCATTGAACATGAAACTAGGAGAAAGTGTAAAGGGGAGTGAGAATGTCATGGACCTTATCACTGTGCAGTGGCTGCCTCTGAGAGAAGATGAACATCAAGAATCTGCCGCAGTCTGGGTGGGCAAAATAACCCGGGGGTGACAAGCAACTGGTGAAAGTTGAAACAGCGGGAGCCCTTTATTACTGGACAGTAGAGGTATATATACCCAACTAATTACACACAGATTAACTTAATTAACATCATCTAGATACAGCAGTCAGTCATTAAGGAATCCTCATCATCTTAATGGCTCGCTGGTGTTGGCTCACAAACCACTCCTCCTGGCACACTGCCAGGCGCCATCTTAACTTAGTTGTGGCCCTCAACAACCATAAAAAAAAACAAAAAACAAAAAAACAAATAAACCAATCACTAAACGGGCAGAGATGAACTGAACAGTTCTCAAAAAAATAAATACAAATGGTCAACAGATAAATGAAAACATGTACAACATCATTAACAATTAGGGAAACGAAAATCAAAACTACTGTGAAATTTCATCTAATTCCAGTTAGAATGGCAGCTATCAAGACAGAATACAAATAAGTGTAAATACTGGTGAGAATGTGGAGAAAAATGAACACTTTATACTGCTGGCAGGATTGTAAATTAGTACAGCCACTATTGCAATCAGTAGGAGGTCTCCTCCCAAGGCTAGATATAGATCCACCCTATGACCCACTTAGACCATTCCTTGATATTTATCCTGAAGAACTGAAGGCATCATACTCTAGTGGAACATGCATACCCATTTCTTTTTAGCAGCACATTCATATTAGCCAAACTATGGCACCAGCCTGAGTATCCATTAATAAATAAGTGGATAAAGAAAGCATGGTATTTATATACACAATGGAGTTTCATTCCATCATAAAGAAAAATGAAATGATGTCATTTGCAGGAAAATGGACAAAATCTGAGTCCTTTATGTTAAGCAAAATAAGCCAAAGTCAAAGGTCAAGAGTCATATATTTTGTCTCATGTGGAAGCTAGAGAGGAAAAAAGAAAAGAAAGGTGGGAGGATGAGTAGATTAGAGGAAATCGACCAGAGAGAGAGAAGGGGAAGGAAATGAGAAGTACTGGGGATTTTTTTGACCAAATTATATTTTTCTAATGTGTGCATATATGCATATGTAACAAAAATCCCACCATTATTTATCTATAAGGCACCAATTAAAACATGAATAAATGGGGGAAAATTGTTTCTTAACAAACAACAGCAACAAAAACCAAAAAAAAAAAAAAGAAACTTATATAACTGTCAGTAATAAAAGACATAGTTTCAAAGAGAAAACAAAATTGACATTGAGCATTAATTGTTTTAAACATATTCCCCTTGAGACTAACATAATTAAGCCAATAGGTACATATAATCCCTAAGGTCTCTAGTAAGAATAAAAATACTGCCTATGTCATTATCATGCTATGATTTGGAATCACAGAAGATCTAGAAATTCAACAAGGAGAGGAAAGATTACCTATGGTTCTAGGTATGTTCTCCTACTCAAAATTTCCTGTAAGGTTTTGAGAAACATATTCTGTGGTTTGGGTTTTCTTTTGACCATGGATACCTAGTCATTGACTTATTCAGTTCAAATCAAGAAAGTGAAACTAGGTACATGAAAGTATAAATAAGTGACTGAAAATATACTCCTTTTCAGGCTTTTAAGTTTAGTTTTGAGGAAGTTTGTTGAATTCAGATGAGAATATAACACTTTGATATTTTCTTTCCCATGTTTTATATGTTTATATCCAATAAAACATACCATTACATCTCCATGTTTAATTACAAGACAGTTTTATATATAATTAAGATATTGATAAGATAAACACAAAAAAATCAGAATATATAACTTAAAGGTGTTTTTTCTTCTTCTAAATTTCTGTGAAAATAGCATAACTTCCCCATTCAAATGTCGAGGGAATATGCATCCCTTTTAATAGGGCAGTAATTTAGATAGATTTACCAAAGGGAATCCAGGTGTGTATGTTCTCAGGCCACTGATTCCAGAGAGCTCTTTGCTGAGGTTTGGTAGATGACTGTTACATGATTGGAGTCCTAAGTACTACCTGCCTTCTTTGTTTTCACAGATGTCTGGCTCTGAGCCCACAATGAGTGGAAACCAGTCTCTCTGCACTAAATTCACATTTGTGGCTTTTTCCTCTCTAGCAGAGTTACAACCTGTCCTCTTTGTTGTGTTCCTAATTGTCTACTTATTTACCATGTGTGGAAACCTCCTCATCATCTGCCTGATCTGGGTCACCCCTTTCCTACACACCCCCATGTATTTCTTCCTGGTGAATCTCTCCATTTTGGAGATGTGCTATATCACCAGCGTGGTGCCTCAGATGCTGGTGCACCTGCTGGTGGAGACCAAGACCATAAGTGTGGGAGGCTGTGCAGCCCAGATGTATGTATTTGCCATCTTGGGACTGACAGAATGCTGTCTGCTAGCAGCCATGGCTTATGATCGCTTTGTGGCTATTTGTCATCCACTACATTACACTCTCCTGATGAGCCCTCCTGTCTGTTTGAAATTGGCTGCAGTGTCTTGGATCACTGGGGTGGTGGTGGAGTCAGCTCAGATCACCTGGATCTTCACTCTGCCCTTCTGTGGAACAGGAGAGATTCAGCATTTTTTTTGTGACATCATGCTTGTTGTGAAGCTGGCTTGTGTTGATACCTCCCACAATGAAATTGTGTTGTTTGCTATTTCTGTGCTCTTTATTATGAGTCCTTGTCTCCTCATTTTGTGCTCCTATCTGCGCATTCTTGGAACCATCTTGAGAATCCCTTCAGCAACTGGCAGACACAAAGCTTTCTCCACGTGTTCCTCTCACATCCTGGTTGTTTCTCTGTTTTATGGCACTGCCTTGTTCACTTATCTCCAACCCAAGAGTGCGCACACTCCAGACACAGACAAGACAACTGCCCTCATGTACACAGTGGTCACACCTGCTCTGAATCCTGTTATCTACACTTTGAGAAACAAGGAAGTGAAGGAAGCCTTTCAAAGGGTGACACACAGGAACCCTCTTAGGCAAGTGGACGAATCTAGCTTTCATGGCTGAATCTTTTACTACTGTGCAGGGAAGTTACCCAACACTTTGTGACTCCTCTGCCACCATTTATTGGCATCCTGGCATTGTTAATCTCATATCCATACAATGCTTGATTTTGGTTTACACTTTTCAATGCTGTGCAATCATTCAATTGTTTAATCATGCCTCTATCCACCTATATTTACTGGGTATCTCCTATGTAGTAACTATCATCTTTTTCTTGTCTGGTGGGTATAGGACGAAGGTCAGTACGTTTCACAGTATTTTACAAGGAAAATGAAATGTCATATTCAAGGAAAATTTTTTAAAAAATGAATGCAAATTAATGCATTTTTTAGTATTAACTGTAGGTGTTATGGTTTAGATATGAGCCAAAAGACTTATGTGTGAGACAAAGGAAGAAAGTTTAGAGGTGAAATGATTGGGATCTGAGAGCCTTGATGTAATCAGTGCATTAATTCTCTGACAGGAACTAACTAACTATGCAGGTAGGAGGTCTGGAGGAGGTACATCAACATTTTATGCGTGGTGAGTAGATTTTCTATCTGTTTCCTGGTGGCCATGTTCTGAGAAATTTTCATTGACTACACTCTCCCACCCTGATGTTCTGCCACACCTTGGGCACAGAGCAATGGAGTTGGCTGTCTATGGACTGAGACCTCTGAAACTGTGAGTTCCAAACAAACTTTTCCTTCACCAAAAATTGTTTTAGTTGGGTCTTTTGGTGACAACAATGAAAAAATTGACCAAAACAATAGGCTGATAGACTTTGTTAAGTTCATAAATGGAGTATGCTCCCTTAATTACTCTGTTTTTCACATATATTCACAATCATTCATCTTGAATACAACAGATTCACCTATTGGTAGATACTACTGAGTGATATAGACTATACATGACTTTAAATATTTAACTAGTATATCCAGGAGACTATACATGACTTTAAATATTTAACAAGTATATCCAGGAAGAGACATTTATTATTTTTTCAAACCTAGGTTTTTTTTTCTTTGCACTTACCCATCTATTTTTTGTTGTTCATATGAATAATGTTTTAGATAAACTTCAGTCTGTGTGACATTCATTCTTGGCACCATATTGTGTACCCTGTTTAGATGTATTGGTTTGAATATAATTTTCTTTTGGCACTGTCCATCTATTTCAGCACATTAACTACCCCACATTTGAATCTTAGATTAATGAAGAAATTGAATTTTAAAGAAAATAAAAAAAATAACTTTTAAACAAATATTTCCTTCTTATGGTAACTTTAGAGAAGTGAAAAAAATATTGAATGTTCAGTGACATTTTATAAACACAAGAGCTAACCTTTGACATGAAAACCTTCATGGAAGTGCAGTTAATTTCATTGGAAATGGTTTAGAAGTGGAAAAATTATATCAGAATGGGAAAACAACCAAGAAGTGTCCGCTATGATGTCAGGTAGTATAAATGGCCCCTAAATTTAATTATGTGGGGGAAATGATATAAAACAGAAACCTACAGCTTATTGACTTTTAAGGTTAGAGGGTTGAGAAATCTATATACCTCTTCTCATGAATCATTGCTGAAACTTTGATCCTGAGGAGTGTTGGCCCTGACATTAATGCTCTGTGACTGACTACAGCAAACATCTTGTGATGCCTTCATGGACAGATTCAGACATGTGAAAGCTGAAAAGGATCTAGTATTGAACCTTAACATTATAAGAATGTTTGAGGGATATAAGATTATGTCAATAAATGTTACAAGTTTATAGAGGCATTTGGTCTACTTGTATGTGTGATGTCGAAAAAAGATGAAGTATAGGTATATGTGATAAATAATTGGATACGATAAAATTATATCTCTGTACTTCTTTTCTTGCCTCTGGGGATAGAAGTTTAATTTCCAAATTCAGACCTAGCACTATATATCACACTGGAATTTTATAGGAGAAGATTATAAATCATTTGTATTGATCCCATCTTACTATACCCCAAGTTTATCTTAAACAATTATTTTAGATGTCTAAAACTATAATTTTGCTATGAGTGGTCTTCTCAAATACAAATGTAATATTTTAAAATTAAGCAAGCAATGGATGAAAGACTGTCAATGAAAGTCATAAGAACATATTTACATAGAACATGTTTAAATGTGGCTGATTTTTCTAATTTATGAGTGAAAATCCCTCATGACCCATTAACTAAACTGAATAGATTAGTCAATGTCACTCATTTATTTCTCTATTGTATTAACTTAATGCTGTGACTAAGTAATGAAATATACAATGATATTTTAAAATATTTTTTCATTAGAAAAGTCACCACTATAAATATTTTGGTGTTTTATAAGAGCTACTTTTCTTGCTTTTAGGATCAAATATTCTAATTGTCTTAAACACACACACACATATGTATATATACAATTTTTGTTTTTAATATGCATCTATAATTTTTGTGTGTATATATATATATGTGTGTGTGTGTGTGTGTGTGTGTGTATCTCACATGTAACAATACATTCAAACCCCTCTTGTTCTTTTCCTACTCCTGTTGTTTTGGGCTGTGAAGTTTTATTGCTTAGAAGGACTTGAGTAGTGTGTTAATCAACTTTTTGTTGTTATGACAAAAAATGCTGACAAGAACAACTTAGGTGAGAAAAAGTTTATTTTGGGCACATGGTTTCAGAGACTCAGTCCATGGTTGACTGACTGCATTCCTCTGTGTCTGAGGTGAGGAGGAACATCATGGTGAAGGGTATGGTAGACAAGCTACTAAGCTCATGGCAATTGGGAAGCAGACAGAGAGAGGAGCTAGGGACAATATATGATTTCTTAAAGCCACACTCCCATGACCTACTTCTTCTATCCATGGCCTACCTGCCTAGTTGCCACCCAATAATGCATTCAAATTACTAATCCATCAAGTGAATTAATCCACTGATTAGGTTACAGCTCTCATAATCTAATAATATTACCACTGAATATTCCTGCATTTCTTAACATGTAAGCTTTTCAGGAGACACCTCATATGCAAACCACAGCATTCTGTCCTGTCCTTCCAAAGCTAATGTCTATCTCACAAAGCAAAATGCACCTAATCCATCTCCAGGAGTCCCATAGTCTTAGCTGTTCCATTATTGCACGGAAGTTCAAGTGCAAAGTCTCATCTGAGACTCAAGGAAAACACATGGCTGTGAGTCCCTATAGAACAAAAGTGAGTTACATATATCCAATAGACATTGACACAGAATAAATGTTCCCTTTCCAAAAGGGAGAATAGGGCCAGAGAAAAAAGGAATGAGATCAAAATAAAACTGAAACCCAACTGGGAAAACATGTTCATGGTGAGATGTCATGGTGAGATATGTTCTCCAAAGGGCTTAGGCATCCTCATTCCTATGGCCTTCTTGGTTGCATCCCACATGGCCTCTTGTTTTGGTGTGACTCTACTTGCTTCATGCTGCTTTCATTTGCAGACATCATTCACTAGTTCTCAAAAAAAAAAAAAAAAAGACATAGGGATATGTGTATATACAAATGTATTTTTAGGTCTATGCTAAAATATAGTACTATTTATAAGTTTTTCCTTATTAATCTATTTTCAAATTAAGGTAGATTTTTCTCCATTTTATTTGCTTCTGTACTGAACGCAGAGTTATTGCCTTGTTAAAATTATTTCAATCAAATTATCACTTGGGTCCTTACTTTCAGGATAGTGATTATCAGAACCTGGAGTTTTAATCAATGGAATTGCAACTAGAAAGGATATACTTGTAGATTTTAAACTCAGAGACCAAACAACCCTTAAGTGAGAACCTGAACATATAAATTTATTTCCTGTGTTGACTAAATAATTTGAATGTGTGCTCTCTCCTATTGGGATGATGTGAGTGTTTATGATTGCACATGGGATAGTCCTTACCTAGGGTGAAGAAAAAGTTCAGAGTAGTCAAATGAATGAAGGCTCTGTAGGTTTTTCCTATTATAATAGCAAAACCTCATCATCTCCAAAGCTCTTTCCTAGTTGTTATTGAGACACATAGTGAGTACCATACAGGTACACCCCCCACACCCCCCACATACTCACACAACCAGGCCAACAGCTGCCAGTCATTGTGTGGCATCTGATGTCTTATATTGTTTTGCTTTCACTTTTAAATACTCATTGTTCTGCAAAACCATTTACAGAAACTTTGTTGATTTCCCATTAAATTATTAAGAAATCAATACTCAGGCCAGAAACAGTTTCTGGATTTTCTCAAACCTCAATCCTCTGGCATTCCAGAATGGTACTGAATTCCCAGAAACAGAATTGAAAGAGATTTCTTTGACAAACTTGAGTTACATTTTATTGCTTTAACTTCAAATCAGTTTTACTCTAACTTACAAGTTTAAAGAATAATTTCTACACATATCATGAGAAGTAAATCAATACTGGCTATTGGCTTATAAGAATGTAAGGAAGTTCCAAAAAAATAAAAACCCACAAAAAATATCCTATTGTAAAACATATGGGAGGAAAAAGATGTATGTATATGTGGAATTTAAAAAACAACGAAGTTATGGACACAAATCAGATGTTTTCCAAATATGCACCTATTTCTTTGAGAGGTGCCCAGAACTCAGTTTCTCCAAGTTAAGATGACTTGATATAACCATTTCCAAAAACAAATTATTTTTAAGAACAGAAATCTCCAGTTGTTAGAACTTCCACAAATCTCCAAAATTACAAAAAACATATTGTAATTTTTGCATATTTTCGTAAGATATCAAAGCATTACTTTAAAAATCATAGAAATTCATGTTATATTCACTGAAACTATTGTTTAAAATATGTGATAGGTGTGGAGTGAAGCTTTAGACTTATTAAGCAAATTAAGCTGGGGAAAAGGTTAAGAAAAGAAACATTTCAGTGATCATAACAGGGGTTAGAAAGAATCAAGGAGATAGGGAGAGGATGGTTAGTAAGTACTAAGTTATAGTCAGATAAGAATATAAGGTTCTGGTATGTCATTGCACAGCAGGGTGACCATAGATAACAACAATGTTCCCTGTATTGTGAGAAAATATTTTGATATTTTCACCATATAGAAATTTTAGAAGACAGATAGTTTACACTCATTGAAACATTATACAATGTATTCATGTATCAAAACATCACATGGTACCCCATAAATATGTACTAGTTTAAAAAATGTTATGTACTGGTTTAGAAAATGTTTAAAAATGAAAAACTTATAAACAAGTCTAAAAATGAACCGCTAACAATTAAGTTTAGTAAAAAGGTAGAAAAATTCCAGTCACTTACATAAAACTACTTCTAGACAAGGAAGACAGGGGAGGGCATAGCAGGCAGAACTGTGGTACTTGCAGATGTCCCATTTCCACAAAGGGATGAGAAGGAGATGGGGATGTTATAAGTACAAAAAATTATTGAGAGGTCATCAAGGAGAATCATTTTTGAAGATTTTCATGGTTGTAAAGAGGTGAAAATTATTTATAATTCTCCACTTGGATGCCTTCTGAGATAAGGAACCTGTGACCACTGTAGGTGCTTCCATCTGAGTGAAGTTTCAAATGACTTATGTTTCAAGCAGAACCCACCTTGTATAACTTGGTATTTGGGGAAATATGCAAACTTAATGATAATGACCATCTAATTATAGCTGAAAATTTGAGATCACCAGAGTATTCTTAAAAAGCAGGGTTGAATTGGAATAAATTAGACAGTATTTTTTTTAAACTACCAACTTACATATATGTGATGAAATTATCAAGAATGATCTGAAAAAACTACAAAACTGGTGAACAAGTCAAAGAACTAAATAAATGGAGAGGAATCTCTCACACACATAGAGTACATTTAATATTTTTAGAGTGTTAGTCCTTCCCAAATTGATCTATGGAGTCTATGTGATCTCAAGAAAATCCCATCAAGTTATTTCTAGGATATTGACAAACTAATCATAACATTTATATGGAGAGGCAAAGGACCCAGAATAGCCAACAAAATCTTAAAAGAGAAAAATTAATTTGGAAGACTCACTTTACTCTAAGACTTATTATAAAGCTACAGTAATCAAGTTGGTGAGGTATGAGAGAAAGAATAGAGACACAGATCAATGGAACAGAACAGAGGCCTGAAATAAGCCCCTATAAAAATAGTCAACTCATCTTTGAGGAGGGAGCAAAGGCAATACAATGGAGCAACAACAGTCTTCAAGAATGGTGCTGGAATAACTGGTATTTTTCAGGGGTTGATGGAAGGAGAGAACTTAATGTAGGTCATGATTTCAAACATTGGGAATGCGCTCTGTGCTGCAGAATGTACAATTTAAAGTGGTCAGTTGAAAAGAGGAAACTATGAGAACTTCATCAAACAATATAGTCCAAATTTAAGGAAAAATGTTAGATAAAATAATAATAGGCAGTACATAAAATTTATTTCTTTTATGACTCTAATAACTAAGTTTGCGATTTACTATCGTTTTTATTCTCAATAAAATTTATTTTTCTTCCTAATTTAGTATTTAAAATTTTTGCATTTATAAGTTTTAGTTGCATTTTGAAAAGAATATAATCTAATATTGGAAAATTTAAGTACATTACAGCACTTGAATCAGCATCAAGCATACCAGGCAAGCACTCTACCACTTAGCTACACACCTTTTGTGTTTGCTGTTTTATTTGAAACATAATCTTCACAATTATAGGAAACATAAATTTCTTGTACCAGGAGTAGAAATCAACTAATTCTGATGGCTGGGAGAAAAAAATTATTCAAGTTGTGATAGTGCTGGAAATTAAAAAAAAATGAAAGTGAGAGTTTATCTAATGTCTTTGAATGTAATGAGGACACATCTGTACTTTTGGGGGTTAGCTTGGGAGAGGGAAAAACTGAAGAATATATAAAGAACTGTAGAATCATTTTGATGAAAAAATTAAGTCTAATGAAAGCAAAAAAATGTTAAATGAAAAAACAATGTAGGCAAACATATAACCCAGCTAGAAATATTTGTACTGTCAAAATAATATAGGTACAAATTTTATTGATAATTTCTATAAAAATTATTATGAAAAATAAAATAAAATACAGAGACAATGTATATAGGAGGGCTTGGAGGTATAATAAAATCAAATGCTCATCTTCCATATCCAAAAGCCAATAATTAATCTGTAAGTGGAAAATTTAAGAGGGGGAGAAACCCATTAACAGTGAAATTCTCTGAGTGGCAGAATTTATGATGGGGGAGTCCAGAGCAGAGAGTAAGTATTTTTCATTAATAGTTCAGGAAATTTTGACTTTTTTAACTTGGAATACATTATAGCTTCAATAACATAATAACATAACATGACAATAAGCCATATTGACATAATAATAAACAGTAAAATCATAATTTAGGAAGGAATAATTAAGTCACTTTGCTCACACACAATTCTTTAGAGTTATAATGAGGAGTTTCCTGGTTAATATGCATTTGGTTTCTCTAAGATGGGGAAAGAATATAGGGAGCAATTGAGGATCATTTTGTTCAATGGTGACGAGATTAGTGCATTTCTGACATGAAATTTGATGCATTATTCTTATTTTAAAACACTTTACCTTAATGTTTTTTTCAAATGCTTATAGAGTTGCCTGTTTGATTTAGTAATTTTTATATCTTGTTTTGCATTTCTAATCAAATCCAGGACTTTAAGCATAGGAGGCAAGCACTCTACCACTTAGCTACACTCTTTTTGTATTTGCTATTTTATTTGAAAAATTGGAAGAGCTTTATTGGAAGACTTTTTATGTAGATGACATTCTGAATTGGATGTTTAAAAATTAGCTCATCATTACTGCCTCCTCCAATAGTTCTCCATGATTACTCCCAGGCTTCTTCTTGTTATGCTTTCTTAGTCAGTGGCATTGTTTTAATTTATGTTTCATTTTGTCCAGAATTTCAGAATAGCCTTCACCTGTTCTCATATCCAAATAATTCTTTTTTTTTGTCTTTAAACACATACATATTCACTTCCCACTTGATGCAGAGATTATTCCAGATCTTAAGTATGTAGGGATGAATAATGAAACAGACATAGCCTCTGTCCTGAGAATTTTGTAGGAGATTCAGATTTTTTTTAATGTGAAAAAATGACATGTAAAATAAATATTGATTGTGTAAAGAGTAACAAAATTCTGAGATAAAAGATATAAGGAAGAGGAGTGTATTCTCAAATGTATTCTCCCCCATAAAACATTTCTTTTTGTGTGGAAATGCTATATCATCTGAGACCTGGTATTTGAGGGTAGAGTGAGGATGAAGATAGGGAGAGAGCTAACAAAGAGTTGGAGCATAACATAGTAAATAAAGAGTTGGATAACACAGTAAATAAAGATAACATAGTAAATAAAGAGTTGATAGACATGCTGACATGTAGTTAGAACAATTGGAATGTTTTGCTGACCAAATAACCTGCATTTCAAGTAGGTTTTTGACCTAATACTAGTAAAGAAGTGACCTAATATGAATTAGATTTTTAAAAATACAATTTTAAATTCTCTATAGACAATGGATTGGATCTATGAAGAAAGTAAAGTAAGGCTACCACAGGTCATTAAATTGAGGTTGTAGGTTAAGATAGATTGCATTATAATGAATTTAATTACATTAGCCACAGAAATTTCTTCCCAGACACTTTCCTGCTGGACCCATTTGGACAAAATATGCTGACCATTTGGCATTAGGTTGTCTATATAACTGAGCTCCTGTCAATGGAAAATTTGAGAATTATATCCAGATCTAGCAATAAAAACCTCCCAGGTGATTCTTCATTTGCCAACTATTGATCTATATATTCAAATTTGTTAAAATTGGCAAAAATAACTTGTTCCATTGAACTTAAGGAATGTAGTCAATCTTGAAGGGCTAATGACCAGAAGAAAGTAGGAGCAAGATTCCTAATTACTGGCAAATTTCTGTTTATTCATTTGCTGATCATTGAGGTATATTCAGTTTGTGAAAAGAGACCAAGATGCATAATTATAATAATTGCATTTTTTGTTGCGTGTTATTCCTCATTAAACTGTTCATTAAATGTCTCATGTGTATTGCCACAGTTATGTTCAAACTTATCTATTATAGCAACTTGTGGTTAAGTACTTATCAGTGGAAATGAAGATGGGCAAATGTATTTGAAATATAATTACTATGTACAACCAACAAAGTTTTTCTACGGATTGGATGTGGACAGGCAAAGGACAGAGCAAATGCAGGTGACTTCCATGTGCCTGTCCTCAAAAACAATGTTGTCCTAATTTTCCTTGAATCTAATTCTCTGTGATTCTCTTAAATGTTAATGTTATTGCACTTCCTGTTTTCTTTCTAGATCCTGAATCTGATTAAATCTGTTAAATTTTCCACCAAGAGGGTGGCTTCAGAGGCTTAATGATTGATGTGCAATATAAGCCCTTTATTGAATTAATTGAAATTTAAAATTTTGGATAATGCCCTTCAGTATTTCTACACTATAGATGCTATTTTTATTTTTTCTTGTTTGAAATGAGCATTTGTTATGCATATGTAAGCTGAATAAGGTTTTGTTACCACCACCACCCCTGTATGATTTATAGCATATAGCCACCACAAAAAGTAGTTTTAAATTTGTTTTTAAAATTAAGCTTATAAATTGTAGCATTTTCTCCAGTCAATAAAATAATTTTAGTTTGTTCTTAACATCCTAGTACTGTAGTCTTCAGGGAATTGATTTCTTCTTTAAAAAATTTTGTAAGTCAGTTAGTCCTCTTGAGAGAAGTGGCCCTATGTACAAAAGGATCACAATTTTTGCCATCCTAAAAAACACAAAACAAGCTCATACAGGGTAGAAACATCTCAAAGTCAACAAGCCCTAAATGTCTGTTCTCCACCTTTTTGTACTAAAAAAAAAGTGAAACCAAGAAAATATTCTTCAAATTTAATATAGCATAAGTTGGAGAATATTGACTCTTTTAATAAAAAATGAGAAGTGACAAAATCTTAAAACTTACATATTCAGAGTGAATTTTGCTGGTACTAATGTAGTTTTGGAGACAACATCAAGATAGAAATATGGGTTAAAGTAACATAAAGACACATTGGCTGTGAAACATTCAGAAATTGCCTCTGTTCTGGACTTACATAAAAAGAAGACAATTGAGAGTGAAATTCCTGAAGAAATTAAGGTTTGGAAAAATTATATATTTTAATATTATTAAATTTATTACATGAATATAAAGAAAGAAAATTATTCTTTTTTGAATCTGTAATAGTACGGCATGAATTTAGAACTAATTTTTTTTATAATGCACACGTTAAGCTGACCATTTTGGAAGCTAGACAGAAGGAGTCGATTGTGCTCAAAGAAAACCTGGAAAACTAATTTTGTAAGAATGAAGTTTTGAACAGATATACAGTTATGACAGAGCCTTGATTAGATAAATGCAATTTTCCTCCTGATATTTATAACTGCTTATGCCTCTTGTACATTTGGTAGTTATGAATATGATACTGCAAAGATGGATTTCTCCTGCACTTGAAAGACTTTCTCCCATATTTATTAAGAAATTATATTTAATTCAATATAATTTTAAAATTTCACATAAGATTCTGTTTTCATATCTGAAGGAATCTCTTATCTCACTAATAAATTAACTAATGCTCTGGGGTTATAATGATAGTTAGAAATGCATGACTCTTACTATCATCTAGAGAACATTTTATTATGTGATTAAGTAGCAAGCTAATGAGGTCAATAAGTTTTTTTAAACAGTTTTATATAAACTGTAATTTAAATTTATACTAAAATTTATTCATATATGAATTTACTTCTGACTTTATACTTTTGCACCCTCTATAATTCACCTTCTGTTAATTGAGGTTTTATTATGTCTTTTCTCCTTCAATGACTGTAAGTTTGAATTTGAAAAAAAAATCACACTGCATATGAATTGTGCTTAAATAACCAGAATATAGATACATTGAAATTTTTAGAAAAATGACCAATTGAAAACAATGAGAAAGGAAAGGAAACAGTGAAAAAGTAATGAAAAGGGGTTATGACAAAAACTTAGTTATTTTATAATATTTTATACTTGCTGGAAATTTCTGTACATTTATTAAAATCAGAGGTGGAATATACAACACACAATAAGGTTTAAATAAATTTATGATCCAATGTTCCTTTTAGGGAAAGTATTGTCATTTTTTTGTTAAAAAATGGTGATAGAGGTTGTGGTTCAGTGGTAGAGTGCTTACCTAGCATGTGTGAGGCACTGTGTTCGATTCTCAACACCGCATATAAATAAATTAATTAAATAAAGCTCCATCAACAACTAAAAAATATTTTTAATAAATGGTAATAGACTTCTCAGGTGATAAACATGTGGAACTAAGCATGATCTAGAAGAAGAAAAAAAAGAAAAAAAATTAAATGTTAGCCTAATTCTTAATTGTTATATGTTCAACCAGAAAGAAAATTGAACAGGAATGTTAAAATCCAGAAGAAGTACAATGGCATCATGGAGAAACCCACATAAAAATGACACTTAAGAAAATTATCAGGGATGTATAGTTAACATTTTATATGTAACATTGTATTTTGTTTTGTAGACCCCTCCTCTGTCACTGCAAATATTCAGTAAAATATCTTATATCATTAACACAAGCATCATATGCGAGGATATGCTTTATATCTGCTTAGGTGTGTAACAGAAGAAAGAGAACAACTACCAGGGTAGGTGAGATGTATGGGTAAGAGATAGGTATACAATTATGAATTGTAAGTAAAAATAATATCAAAGTAAACCAAAAAAAGATAATATTCATAAGGTGAAAATATGGGAAAAATGCAAGGAAGACTCAGAAAGAGAAAGAAAATAAATTCAAGTCTTCAGTAAAAAAAAGAAATCAGATCTAAAAGTGTTCATGAGGATGTAAATCTTGGAGAGTTTCCACAACTATGTTAACGATACTAAATCTTCATTGTTTATGAGCTAGAGATGTTGAAGTTAACTGTATGTTGCTTATAAAACATTTAGCAAAGAATCATGATGCCAGATGAAGTAAATTAATTTAATGCAAAGTAAATATGTTGAGGAAAAAATATGAAATATAGTGTAGAAAGTAAAAGCTTAAATACTGTGATAATATTCTGATTTACTTTGTTTTTACATTTAAATAACTTTAATCAATGCAACATATTATCCCTTTGGAATGTTTGTATTTATAGACTTTGAGATAATAAAACAAACTGAGAACCTTGCATTTATTTAGCAAAATTTTGAGTAAAAATTATATGAGCAAAATATTCTAGGTTACTACAGCTGATATAATATTGAAGGAGGTTGGGTGTGGGGAGCAAAATGTTTATGAAAGATCTCAAGAAAAAATGTATCTCATGGAGAATTTTCTTCTGCATTTCTATTTTTTTCTTCATTATGTATTTTTTTAATGTAGAAATCAGCTATGAGAAACCACACAAAGGTCACAGCCTTTATTCTTCTTGGATTAACAGACAATCCACAATTACAGGTGGTGGTTTTTCTTCTCCTTTTTTTCACTTACATGTTGTGTGTTACAGGGAACCTGACCATCATTGCCCTCACCCTATTGGATTCTCATCTCAAGACACCCATGTACTTCTTCCTCCGGAATTTCTCATTTTTAGAAATTTCGTTCACAACTGTCTGTATCCCCAAATTTCTTGTTAGTATGGCAACAGGTGATAAGACCATTTCTTACAATGATTGTGCAGCACAGCTGTTTTTCACTATCCTCTTGGGGGCCACTGAATTTTTTCTCCTGGCTGCCATGTCCTATGACCGCTATGTGGCTATCTGCAAGCCTCTGCACTACATGACCATCATGAGAAGCTCAGTCTGCAACCTGCTGGTGTTTGCTTCGTGGGTGGCTGGTTTCCTGATCGTTTTTCCACCAGTCATCATGGGTCTCCAGCTTGATTTCTGTGCAACCAATGCTGTAGATCATTTCTTCTGTGTTGTCTCCCCTATACTTCAGCTCTCTTGCACAGACACAGATCAAATAGAATTAATGATGCTTTTCTCAGCCATTCTGACACTCCTGGTTACACTGATGTTGGTAATTCTCTCCTACACACACATCATCAGGACTATTCTGAGAATCCCTTCTTCTCAACAGAGGAGGAAAGCCTTCTCTACGTGTTCTTCTCACATGGTTGTAGTGTCCATTTCTTATGGCAGCTGCATCTTCATGTATGTGAAACCCTCTGCAAAGGAAAGAGTGTCCTTAAATAAAGGTATAGCTCTGTTCAGTACTTCCATTGCTCCCATGTTCAATCCCTTCATTTATACACTGAGAAACAAACAAATGAAAGATGCTTTTAAGCACATGATCAAAAACATTAAAGCTTTAAACACTTAAACACATTAAAACACTTCAGTTTCTCACTGAAGTGAACCATTTTAATGATTTACTAAGGTTATGAGTAAACTAAGAAGAGTGGAGTGAGTCACAGAACTATTCAATATCTACATTCAAAATCTCATGACCTTTTTCTTGACTGATAATTTTTATTGTGGTCTGCCTAATCTCCAAAGCCTAATACTTATTTCTATTTTTCTTCATGCTGAGAGCACATAAGAAAGACACTTTCTGGTTTTGGTTAAAATCATTTGCCTTTATTTATTTTGTTGCTGTATTTATTTCCTCTCAAAATTCTGTCAGAGGGAGACAAGTAGGAATTCATTGTTTCCATATTTCTTCTCAATATGCTGGAACTCAGGGATTCAATTTGTTATATATTTTATATGTAGTCTAATACACTTTCTAGATTTGATCACCCAGTGATCTTATACATAGTAGATATAGAACATGAAATATAATTTTTTAAAATTCAGTATTTACTAGAAACTGGAAGGAAATCAATTTAATAACATTTCTTTAACTACATAGTTTGACAGTTTCAAAATTTTAGCTATCCCTAAAGAGGTTATTTATTTTCAGAAACAGATAAAGAATTTTTATAAAGATTAAAACATGGCTGCTATGGCAGTTATCCAATAAAAATTATAGATAGCCCTTATGGATTACTTATAGTCTTTCATGTTTTTTGAAATGTAGAAGTTTCATCTCAAGACTTTGTATGACAGATATTGTCATGCATGTGAATCCATAAAATATATACAGCATGTAAGGCTTAGATAATCTGCAAACGACAAAAAATAAAAAAAAGTATATGACTAGAAACACACTGATTCAAAAAATGGTCTCTTACTATTCACAAACCTCATGCATTGTTAGCAAAATAAAATTGAAATCGCTTTGGCTTTATGTCACTTAGGATGCAAAATAACAGTAACATCCTTTCAGAGTACTCCATAGATTTAAAAGATATCATACATAAAATTAAGTCCATATGGCTCTAATAGAGTATATTATTTTTCAAACTAAGTGAATTGAACATTAAAATTAGATACAATGACCAGAGACATTTATGTAAAACCGAATGTTTTGACTCTTTTCCTTTGTGTGGTATCATATGTCAGTTTGATCAAAAGAATTTTCCCTAAAAGAGTTTTATAAGTTTGCTCTATGAATATTTGTCTATGTCTTAGTTTTCACAGAAGATATTGGTGATCTTACAGAAAATTTCTTAATGATTGGATTTTTTTTGACTTAACAAATTGCTAAACAGATTCTGTCCCAAAATATTTAAAAGGAAATGTAACTTGTCAGATCTCCATGCAAGTAAATGAACCTGAATTTAAAAACAATAGTGAAAAATTTTAAATCTATGTAGCTAGATAAATATTCATGGGGGCATTGTGAATATTCAAGTATACTTTTAAAATAGAGGGCATGCTTGTTCAGGTGGTTTTCATAAAACTGTAGTGCTTTAAGAATATTTCATTTGAAATAGAAGATGATTTATTAAAGAAATACCCTTCAGTTGTCACTATTTCTCTTTGTTTTAATCAGTAACTGAATTTTAAATGCCCCAAATTTTCTACCTTATAGATAACATCTATATTCAAAAGAAATTTTATTCAAAATCTTTGACATCTGACAAAAATTCTGATGCTAGAATATCTCAGATTTTCCTGTGAACACTCTTGCGTGTGTCTTAATTTTTTTGTCAAATGTAATCATGTCAAATATTTATTTTATATTCTGAAATACTATATTGCTTATTTACTAAACTTATTTTTTATATTTAAGATTTAAGTATGTTTAGCTCTTCTAAAAGTCTAATATAAAAGTAAATTCAGAAATAATTTCATAGGGATCAAAGAATGTAATTTCTCCCCCTTTTCTTTATACTGAAAAGAATTATCAATAACTGTGAAATTCAGGAATATATTTACTATATTTAACTACTTAGAATGCATAAGTTTTTTTTTTCCATTTCTAGACTATCTGTAAGGAGATAATTGGAATACAAAAGAAAAAAATCATAGGCCTAATCTACAATGAGAAATGATTAGTGGAAGAAAATCCGCACTTAATTTTAAATAAATTATGAATTTCTGAATAAATATTTGTATAAGCACCAGAGATAAGACTGGGTTATTTGAGACTGTGATGTGCAAACTATCCTAGACTTTAAAAAATATTAAAATCCTTATTGTGCACAATATCTCTCATTTCTGAAAGAGAAAGCTATAGCTAACATTTGTTTTACGGTTGTATATATTGAATAAGTGTTAAGAAGAGCTATACTCAAAGTATATCAATTGTCTCTTAAATAGCTTGTTTGCTTTGGTCTCTAACTCATTTACCTCATTTCTATATAAAAAACTTTCTAATTTGCAGTCCGACCAACAAGGTATAAATGTTCCTGTTATGATTTACATATGAGGTGAGAAAATTTGGGGGTGAAATGATTGGGTTATGAAAGCCTTAGTCTAATCAGTGCATTAATCCACTTAAACAGATTAACAGGGTAAACAAGGGCAGGTAAGTTGTGGTGAGACTACTTGAGTAACTGGGAGCATGCATTTGTTATGTGGCTCACACTTTTTCCTGATGATCATGTCCTGAGCTGCATTCCTTCACCATACCCTACTACCATGATCTGCCTCACTTTGAGCACAGTGCAATGAACTCAGTGGTCTATGGACAGACATGAAACTATGAGCAAAAATAAACATTTCCTCCTATAAAATTGTTGTGGTCGGGTCTTTTGGTCACAGCTGAGTAAAAGTTGACTAAAATAGTTCCTTTGTACCCCTATCCTCACCAAGCATTTATTATTATTGATATTATGTATGGATTCCATTTTAACTGGGGTGACATAAAATCTCAAGAGTGGTTTTGATCTTCATTTCCCTCAATTAAAGTCATTATATTTAGACCGCGGCCAGCACAAGCTTCATAAATGAAGGTTCATCTACGTAAGAAATCCGAAGGGAGTTTTGAATTAAAGAGTCAGGCTCTAATTACCTTTAAACCAGCTCCAGGACGGCTTCTCCTAGCTCCAGCCTCCAGCTACCTATTAGAGTAGCGAGGTTTAAAAATCCTGGGGAAAATCCCATCCAATGAAGATTAAGTGGGGCAGTGTCCCAAGGTCAGGTGCGATGATTGAGTCTTCTTCGGGTAGTGGCCAGACATGCCTCCACATGGACAAGCCCTTGGACCTGAGAAGGGTGGGGAAAGCTCTGGATAGAAGGATATGTCTAAGCGCCTCTCACCCAGCCAGGGAGGTAACTCAAATCACATGCGATGATGGCCTCCCAAAATTAT
Source organism: Marmota monax (assembly GCF_021218885.2). Lineage (NCBI taxonomy): Eukaryota > Metazoa > Chordata > Mammalia > Rodentia > Sciuridae > Marmota > Marmota monax. The sequence continues at coordinate 35,721,436 of NW_026695227.1, forward strand.
ACTGAAGTGATACATGCATACCCATATTTGTAGCAGCACAACTTACAATAGCCAACTATAGAATCAGTCTAGGTATTTCCTACAGCAATAAATATATAAATAAATAAATAAATAAATAGAATTAACATAAAGACTGTGAATGCCACACATACAGGGGATATCACTCTAGATCACTCTAGGAGCCTTTTGCAAGAGAAAGCTGTGACCTAAAAAGGTCGCAATGGAAGAGAAATTCATGCAAACAAATGCATAAAATCTAACACAAGGAAATGAGAATATGAAAAAAAGTTAAAACAAACACCTTCTAAAGTTTATAATTCACTAGCAAAAGACGTTAAAGTAAATTAAATATTAGATAAGGAATTCAAAATAAAGGTTATAAAAATGAACAATGAATTCCAAGAGAACACAGAAAAACAACTGAACAAATTAAGGAAATCAGTACAGGATATTTATGAGACATCAAGAAGGAGATAGATGGGGCTGGGGTTGTGGCTCAATGGTAGAGTGCTTGCCTCACATGTGTGAGGCACTGGGTTCAATTCTCAGTGCCGCATATAAATAAATGAATAAAATAAAGGTCTGTCAACACTAAACAATATTTTTTTTTCAAAAAGAAGGAAATAGAGATACTGAAAAAGAACCAAACAAAAAACATTTGCCAGTAAATGGCTGGAGTTGGAGAATATCATACTAAGCAAACCTCCCCCCCAAAAAGGCTGAATGTATTCTCTGATGTGTGGGTGCTAATTCACAATAAGGGTGGGGGCAATAGGGAAGAATAGAGTTACCTTAGATTAGGTAGAGGGAAGTGAAAGGAGGCGAGGGGATATGGGAATAGGAAGGTAGAATGAAACAGACATTATTACCTTATGCACGTATATGACTGCAAGACTGATGTGATTCTACAACATGTACAATCAGATAAATGAGAAATTATACCCCATCTATATGATATATTGAAGTGCATAAATGCATTCTACTCTCATGTATAACTAATTAAAACAAATTTTAAAATGAATAAGAAAATTGGAAGTGGGAAGATGAAAAAATATTCTTGGAAATAAAAAATAATAAATCAAGTAAAATGTTCAACTGAAAGTCTTTATAATAGATTAGATCATTCTGAAGACAAAGTATAGTGAAAATAAACAGGTCAGTGTTTGCCAGACCCTGGTGAAGGGAGCTGCACACTTGTCAATGAAAGTCATATGAGTCATGCATTCAGCTGAGTCACATGTTCAGAACATCTAAAGTTTGACAACTTTTAGCGTACAAGCTGCTCAGCAAAGGACTACTAGCCTCCACCTCAGTCATCTCTTTCTGACTGAGGTGGAGGCTAGTAGTCCTCTAAGGGCAGGAAGGAGCAGGTAAGGCAATATGGTCAATGAAAAGAGCTTTCTCCAGAAAGGAATTATCTCCACTCAATTAGTTCCTGGGTAATGGTCAAGAAATAGAGGTAGGAAGTTAAATGGACTGATTTTGCAAAGTCAAGATTCCATTGTGATCACTCCTGGGAATTAAGTATTTTTTCTTTGCCTTAACAACAAACCCAGTTGGATTTGGTTAGCATAGCCTTAGGGTTGTAATCTTGACACAAGGTAGATACTATTGTTTTAATAGTATCCCCCCAAAGCCCAAGTGTTGGAACCTTAATTTCTCAGTTTAGCAGTGTTGAAAGGTTGGGTCTGATGGGAGGGGTTTGAGCCATATTGTCAGAGACCTCATGAATAGCTGAATCCCTTTATCACAGAAATAGGCTTCTTATTGTGGGCACTTAATTCTCTTTCTTCTCTCCTGATTGACACACTTGCTTTTCTGCTTTCTGTCATGAGTTTAATGAGTATGAGTTCCTCACCTCCGGCAGTTATTTGATCTTGGACTTCCTACACTCCAGAATCATGAGCCAAAATAAATCTCTTTCCTTTAAAAATTACTCAGTCTTCAGATACTCTGTTACAGCATCAAAAAAACGGACTGTGAGAAGTGTCTAAGGGACTCACACTTTATTTTAGCTAACTTTTATCAACATGACCTTGTCATTTATTTACCTTCCAAATGAAAGTTCTGATTTACCAAAGGTATGACAGAGGAAAAACCAAACAAACAAAATAAAAAGATATAACTTTAACACCTGGAATTAACCTCCCACATTTTGTGGAAGTGGAAATAGACTAAAACCTGTTTTAAGGGGACAGAGAGATGAGGATGGTGGAAACAAGAGGTTAAGAGAATAGTTCTATAAAATGGCATTGTACCACCCCCCACCGGCTTTCTTTGCCAAAAAAGCAATCTGCCTGCAGCCCCCCTTGGCCTAATGAGGGGCAAAGGCCAGGCAGTCAGTGTAGATAATGACTGATGGGGGTAAAGAGAAAATGAGGACCTGCTACCCAACAGAGGACAATGGGTGTCAACCTCTGTGATCATGCTCCTGGGCAATCTGGGTTGCTAACGATTAATTTCCATCTCCTGCTCCTTCCTGCCCTTAGACACATAGAGGAGAAGAAAATGAAGGGAATAATTAAAAGGGGGGTTCTGGAATCTATAAAGGAGCTATAAAGGAGTCTATAAAAATATACCCCCTCCCATGGACATCCAGCTTTGGGGCCCCTTTTCCTCAAAGAAGTCTATTTCTATAATTTTTTCATTAAACTTGCTTTCTGCGCTGGCTTCAGTGTTTCTCAGTGTTCAGTCTTCAACACTGGGGTACAAGGACGTGTTCCTCATCTCCAAGACAGGTATCACTCCTACTTGAGGAGTAAATAATTTAGATATTAGAGGTCTTGGGGAGAAGTACTTGCAATTTTTTTTCTTCAGAGCTATCCCCAGATTTTGAAAAGACAAGGACCTAAATCCAAGGTTCAAACAACTGCGGATCAATCTAGAGATGTTAGCCCTGACTCCCAGCAAGAAGAGGAGCCTTGGAAGGATGAGGGGAAAGAAGATGGCCCAGAGAGACCCAATGGTGAAGCTACCCTCATGGAAGCTGTTGGAAGAATCTGAGGCTGCAGGCTAAGCAGATGATACAACAGCAAGGAAAACCTAAGTCTCCAGCTATGATGCTTATAGCTCTGTTGAGCTGCCAGATGTCATGCCTTCAGAACAAGAATTCAGGAACTTGTGATAGTGACTCATCACTTACTTTTTCAAAGAAAGAAGGGAGCCGCTCTGGAAATACACACCTTCAAGTTCTGAGCAAGAGATACTAAACAATAATTGCGCCCTGTACCTCCTCTTAGATAATGAGGTGTGGCACCAGGAGTTGGCATTACCCAGTGGGATTGAGTTACGTTAACCTGTTCCTTTGTAATCCTACCCCTTTGCCCTTTTTGGGATATAATATTCCATGGAACCTCCCCTTGTGTGTCCCCTATATAAGAATAAAGAATTCCTGCCGCAGTCTGGCTGGGCACAAAAATAACTGGGAAGTCACGAGCCACTTGTAGGTTCAAACAGGAACTACTTTGTTGCCGGAACTCCACGGGAGCTCAACCGGAACTCAACCGGAACTCCGAGAGAACTCAAAAGTAGCGGGCACCCGAGGTAGCAGGAGTCGCCTAATTGCCGGACAGCAGAGGTTTATATACACAACTGAATACACAGCTTGTTTCAACTTAGCATCATCCAGTTACAGCAATCAGTCATTATCTTAATAATTATACACAGCTTAACTTAATTATCATCATCTTAATGGCTCGCTGGCATTACTTCTCAACCACTCCTTCTGGCAAAATGCCAGGCACCATCTTGACTCGGTTGTGGCTCTCAACAAATTCCAATGACTCTCTCTCTTTTCACGGGACCCTAAGGTCACAGGGCCTTTCCTGGATTTTGAAAAGGTGAAAAAAAAAAAAAGAAAAAGAAAAGAAAAGAGAACTGTTTGTAGAGGCTTCCTCTAGAAGAAAACTTCCCATGCAGAACTATCAAACTATTTTAAGAAACTGACATTTAATTGTTGGGTTGGACAATCTGATGTCAGACTTAAGTTTAAGTGTTGAGTCTGAAGGCTCTATTAGGATAACAGAGATAATGGTGGGCTACTCCAGCATCTACATGTTCCCACAAACCACCCACCCTCCAGGCCAAACAGCACAGATATCCTCCCCAACACTATTCTCAGTCACTAATTGGAGATGATCATGGCACATGATGAAAGGCTTGAAGAAATAGATTTTATCAACTGCATTTACTGAGTGCCCCCCCCCCCCAAATTCAAGATACTGAATTAGGAACTTCAAGGCATACCAGTCATTAGAGAAGTGATGCTAGAGGCATGGCTAAGCTATAATCTGAATAATTATGTGCATTTAGGTGGCTTTCTGAAAAAAAATAAATGTTTCCTTTCCATAAATAGATAGGCAAACACATATTAAAGCGATCTATACTGAATTCTCTGGAGGTATATCTTAGTCTCTTTTTCATATATATTTTGTTTTTAAAAATGTAGAGTGCTTGGGGAGACTGCTTTTATAATATAAAACCTCTTAGGGAAATGGTTCTTGGATTGCTTATCATCTTGAGAATTCTTCACAGTCTAGCTATTTTCATTCAGGGCATGGAAAGTATAAATAGTCAAGGGATCAGGATTGATTTATTTTATATGGCAGTGTGGGTGATGTGTAGAAAAGAATTCAGTACATGAATAAATAAATTACAGAGAAGGGGAGATTTAATACACTAGTGGTGATGCCATAAAACAACTAATTAAATCATCTCCAAAAGTGCTGTTTTCAGGTGAGAAGAAACTATCCCAGATAAAGGAGAAGAAACTATCCCAGATAAGAACATGCAGAGAGAAGTGGAATGTTTGCAAGCTCAGTTCAGTATGGTAAAATTGTTAAATATCAAGGCTCAGATGATTTTATCTCAATAAACTTGTGTCTTTATGGCCTTAAAATACATTTGTTTCAGCTGGGTATGGTGCTGCATGCCTGTAATCCCAGTAGTTTCAGAGGCTGAGACAGAAAGATTATAAATTTGAGACCAGCCTCTGCAATTTAGTGAGACTTTCAGCAACATAGTGAGATCCTGCCTCAAAATGTAAAAAGGGCCAGAGACATAGCTCTGTGGTAAAACACCCCGGGGTTCAATCTTCAGTACCCACCCCCAACCACCACCAAAAAAATTGTGTTTTATTTTGATGTTTGCATTTTAAAGATTTATTTTTTTTGGCATTGCTTTAGGATTTCAAAAGATCAAAATAATTAACATTTGTAAGAGTTAAAAATGACATGTCCAATTAGAAGTGTATTTATCATTAAATCATTTGGTTCTGTTCAGTTATTTATCATTGTCACTAATCTTTTTTGTAACCCCAACCTTTAAATTTTGATATAGGAAAAGCGATGAATATAGTCCATAGAATACCATGATAATTTAGTTGAAAAGGTCTTTCTGTTTTTAAATTCATCTGTTATCATGATAGTTAAGACAACTAAAAAAAAATTACATTCAGAGGCCTGACTTCGAATATGAATTTTCTCTTTATAGTGTATGTTAAGGGATAATTTGTGAATGAGTGTTGAAGTTGAACAATGAAATGATTTGATATGATGAAATTTTAATTTATGTGTTTTAGATGTATGGATTTTGACAACTCTTGCCATTGATTATGTCATTAATCTGCATAAATAAGGAAAATTTTATAATAGATTGTTCCAAAATCATATGAATGTGAATAAATTTCTAATAAACATAACAGTCATTTCTTTCAGTTGTTTGTGAACCTTTCTAACATGCATAATTTTAGCAGCTGAATTCCACTCCTTGTTCTAATATATTCAAGTGTGCCTTTTACTTTCTGTTCAGCTGACCCTCTCTGCTAAGAATATTTTGTCTCATTTCTTTTTCTCTTTTTAAGACCTACTTTAGAATTCAAATTCCTCCTGTATACTTCATTAGATATTATAACAAACCAGTTTTATTTGCCCTTATATGTCTATTTTTATTTGTGTATATGCTTTCCTAATCATAATGTATGCTTTGCAGGTTGCAAGTAATTACATGCACTATCATATAATGCCATGCCTATCATGAAACTGTAAATATTTTATGCATGTGATGATGATGATATGCAGGAAGAAACTTTTCCCTGGAGATATCATTAACTTAAATACTAGATCTCCAATGTACTTGCTGTACAAACACAATTTTATTTCTTAATTTCACTGTCTCAATATATGCTAGATGTAGAAAATAACTATTTATTAATATCTCTTCAGTTGCCTGTTAGTTGGACATTTGAATATTCTCACGACAGGAAACTGCATACCTGCCTATAATTTGTGTCAGTCCTGTTTGTGATTCCTTATGTTTTTGAATTTATCAACTATTGCTTTTATTTTTAGGCCAGGGCTGAACTCAAAATTGTTCATGTTTTCAATCTCTAATTTAGACAAAGAACAAAAATGTAACTAAAATAACTAGAAGCATATGGAGATAAATTTTATTAGTGAACCTGTCTCCCTTATGATATTCATTTACTAATTTATATATGTCTATCTTAAATTTTTTCCCCATTATATTTACTAATTATCTTAGGATAATTAAGCTCATTATCTTATTCCTAAAACTCCTTCTTATGTGTCTAGGTTTAAGTTTAGTTTTCTTTTCACTTCTCCTGGTTCACCGAGCTTCCTAAATCCACATGTATGTATTGCTCTTTGTCTGTATATTCAGGTGTCTCACTATTCACTTTCCTTGGTCCATTCCCAGAACCACAATCCCAGAGGAGAACTGCAGTGGCTTACTACACACACTATCAGAGAGTTCCTATTGATTTGGTATTGAGGTACAGAGCAGGAAGGTTGGGGAGACCACAGATAATGAGACAATGCCAATACTAAGAGTAAATGGAATTATTTCCTGTGCATCATTTTGAACCTGGGTCTCAACTGTGGAAGTAAATGAGAAAACAATTATGCACTTAAGATTGTTTGGTTGAATGTAATAGTGAACATCTCCTAGTCCTGTAGATGGAACTACAGGACTGTGTGTGTCTGTGTCTCTGTGTTTGTCTTAAGTAAAAGAGTACTCTTGCATTTCATTTGGTAGGCACAACTTTATTTTATTATGCAAAATTCTTGAACTTTATTGAGTTGACTTTCTTTAATTGAACAGGAAAATGAGATGCCATTCCAAATCTTGTGTGTTCTCAAGAAAGCAAAAACATTTTTCTCTCTTTAAATTCTTTTAATTTTGTTTTATAAAATTTCCTTGTGTTCACATAAACAGAATGAACAGTTACTACCCTTATATGGATTATTCTTCAGTACAATTGCAAGTTGATGTATTCATTCTCGGCCTGCAATTTGAAAATACAAACTATTATTCTTCCTGACAGAATCATCTTTAATACAGCAATGAAGATTATTTGGCTCTCCATGAAAAACCACTGTTAATGTCACCTCCACACTAGTTATTGCTGTTATTTTTCTGTAGAGATTATTATTATTTGTTTTCTATCCAGAACTGGTAAATGTCAGAGCACCATAATGCGAAACCACACAAGACTGACAGTGTTCATCCTGGCAGGTTTGACTGATGACCCAGAATTGAAAGTTGTGTTATTTGTCTTCCTGCTTCTTACCTACTTGCTGAGCGTCACTGGCAATCTGACCATCATCACACTTACCCTGGTAGATACGGACCTGAAGACCCCCATGTACTTTTTCCTTCGGAATTTCTCCTTCTTAGAAATTTCCTATACTACTACATGCATCCCTAAATTGCTGGCTATTATGGCAACTGGGGACAAGACCATTTCCTATGCCAGTTGTGTTACTCAAGTGTTTTTTGCCTTCCTACTTGGAGCATCAGAATTTTACTTATTGGCAGCTATGTCTTATGACCGCTATGTGGCCATCTGTAAGCCCCTTCATTACATGACTATCATGAACAGCAAAATCTGCATTCAGCTGGTCCTCAGTTGTTGGCTTGCTGGCTTTTTTGTCATCTTCCCACCACTCGTCCTAGGTCTAAATATTGACTTCTGTGCCTCCAACGTTGTTGATCATTTCTACTGTGACACTACACCCCTCATGCAGATCTCCTGCACAGACACACAGCTCCTGGAGATGATGGGATTCATCTCAGCTTTGGTGACACTCTTGGTCACATTAGTCATGGTGATAATATCCTACACCTATATCGCCCTGACCATTCTAAGAATCCCTTCAACTAGTCAGAGGAAAAAGGCTTTTTCCACATGTTCTTCTCACATGATCGTGATATCCCTTTCCTATGGCAGCTGCATCTTCATGTATCTTAAACCTTCAATCAAACAAAGAATATCTTTTTCCAAGGGAATTGCTGTCCTCAATACCTCAGTAGCTCCACTTTTGAACCCTTTCATCTATACCTTACGGAATCAACAAGTGAAAAAAGCCTTTTTAAATTTGATACACAGGATTGTGTCTTTTTCAAAGAAATGAATATTCTACTTCTTTATTCAAAGGATATGAATAAAGGAGGCTCAGGTAGTTTCAACAGTTTCTAAGAGATCATTTCTCCCTTTTCTATTTATTTCATTGCTTTGATATTCATCTTTATGTCTTTCAAAAAATATTTTTTTTCTTAAAACTTTGGTCTGAAATGGTAGCCTCGCTTTGAATCTCCATTAAAACTCCCTTTTGTTTTGACTTTGTTTTCCCTGTTCTCTTAGCTTTCTTTGTATTAACATGTGAAAATCGTAAGCTTCTACTTTCAATATGTCTCTTTTGTCTTTTAAGAATGACAGTTATGTTAGCTATAAAATATTGTTCCATTTGAAATTGCATTTGATATATGACCTATTAAAAACAATGTAGAAGTAATATTTATTTTTTATGCTTCTAATTAATTGATGTATATTGTAACTGAATAAATTAAAAGAAAATTGTAGTAGAGTTTTTGATGTTCATCTTTGAGCACTGTTTATCTTTGAAGTATATATTTAAATATTTTAGATATTTGTGTATATATATTCACACATATTCATGTATATGTGCATATACTGTAAAGTAACAATCCTTAGTTTTTAGATGTAAGATGTTATGTTTATAATGATTTTCATCAAAGAAAATGTGATAATCTTACTAATTTGGTTTTGAAAATCAATATTGAAATGTAATACTTATTTGAAATTCTCAAACTCCCCAAACTTCCTCTGCTTAAGTTGGGATACACCTAAATCAAATTCTAAATGATTTGTGAATAATTTTGAAATAAGAACAATGCTAATTCTTTTTGTTTTCAAATATTATTTGTTTGACATATATGTCAGATCTAGGTGTATATAGTACAGATATGCAGATTGATATAGACATACTTCCTGTCAGTGAAACTAAGATGGTAGAAGCTTCAAGTTCTAGCTTAGAAAATTCCTAGTTTAGGGCTGAATTTATTAGGTCTGTGAAATTTAAATTTTGTGTAATAAACAAAATTTTTAATGAATCAAATATAATAGTATTTTCAAAGGTATGCATCCAATTTCATGATTTTTTCCATATATTAAAAATATTGTATATTAGATCAGATTGTCCTTTTTTTCATTTCAGTTTTTAAAACTGTGTATATTGGTTGGAACAAAATATATTTGAAAATAGCACCCAAAGGGATGGTATAAAATATAACCAGGGAGAAAAATAAACATAATATATAATTAGACAATTATAGAAGTTTCTGTAGATTTGTAGAACGAGTTGAATTGTAGAAAATATATAGATTATAAACATGATTTCAGGACAAAAAATATTTAAACAATTGATTATAAATTGTTTATAGTCTTCCTTTTTATTTATGTATACATGTTTTTTTTTCTAACCTGCCAATTTACACCTAATGATCTTTGAGAATTATTTAATGCTTACAAATATTAACAGCACACAAATTATATATGTGCGCACACACATATATGTACATATATATACACCCGTATGTGTAAATATTTTGTGGCAATGTAATAAAAGTAAAACCTAAGGTATTACCAATAGATTCACTAATTTTGATTCTGATATGTATCAGTGAGGACCAATTTGCTTAAAGCAATATCGTGCTATTTAAACTGCTTGGCTAGCTGTCATTTATTTTGAAATACTTCATATAATAACATTTCTGAGCCCTCTAAGTAGCCAGTTCAAACATCACTTTTCTTAAGTACCTGTTTTTTCATTTCAAGGTAGAGTTATCACTAAGTCCTCTGTGCTACTTCATTCATAGTTTGTTTAATATATAATTTTTTAGTATCTCAGTGGCACCTGTCCCTCAAAAGTCATTCTAATTTACCAGTTGATTTACCCATAAAATTAACTATTTGAATTAACATCTTTCAAAATAGATTCTAAGAGTTATACACTTCCATTTTGATTATGCATACAGCCATGTTTTATTCACTCATCAAACTAACCTTTCTGAATTGAAAGAAAATATTTAAAGTGAAAGACCTTTATTTGTTATTCAAAAGAAAACGGTAAAAAAGAGGTACTTCGGATTAGGCATAGAGGAGTGAAGGGAGGGGAAGGAGTAGCGGGGTAGAAAAGACAGTAGAATGAACCAGACATTATTACCCTATTGCATATATGACCACTGACCAGTGTGATTCTATATCACGTACAACCAGAAAAACAAGAAGTTATACTCCATTTAAGTATAATGTGTCAAAATGTATTCATGTATAACTAGAACAGATTATATATATATATATATATATATATATATATATATATATATGAATAAAAAAGAAAATATAGATAAAATTTTATAAGAAAATTTACATACATATATATGATATCATAACTAAAAAAATAAATGTGTCAGAATGTTCATTATTATCTCAAAACAAATATCTTAAAAGTTGGATCAGTTAAATAGTAATACAAATTCCCTTATCCATTAAATAAATAATTTTATTTGTACTTTTTAATGGAAATATTTCTTCAATAATTTTACTGTTAATAAATGTTATTTAACATTATGTTGGCATTAGTCTATGATTAGACCCTTTAAAAACTCATTATTATTTACACATAAAATAAACTCTACACAAAATTTTGAAATTTTTTTTTGGGTAATCCAAAAGATAATTTTCTAAATTTTATATTACTTACCCTTACTGTTCTCTTTCCCAAAACATGTCATAATTCCTATATTCAGATATTCATACAAATTTATATTCATTTTCTAAAGTTGGCCATTACTTGAAATTTTTAGTAACAAATTCTCTGTTTACTAACTTACTTATTGAGGTAATTTTACATTCCATTCACAATATTATTTATTCAAAGCTGAATTGGTATTTCTATTGTGGTCAAATACTTGAAATATTCTGGCTTTTGTATTAGAGTGATAGATATCTCAGAGAACATGAACTTGCAAGTATTCTATTTTTTTAAAAGAGTTAAAGAATTGGTATTGATTCTTCCTTGAGTTTTGGTAGAATTTATCTTCAAAACCGTCTTATCTTGGGCCTTTCTTTTTTGGGGTAAATTTTGATCACTACTTCAGTTTTATTTGTAATTAGTCTATTCAGGTATTCTTTATTCAGTCTTGGTAGAGTATATATTACTAGGAATGTGTCCATTTCCTCTAGGTTATTCAATTTTTTGGCATGAATTTTTTTCATAATAGTCTATTGTGATTCTATTATTTTTGAAGCATCTGTCATAATATTTTCTCTTTCATTTCTGATTTCATTAATTTTAATTTTCTCTCCTTTTATTTTTTATTTGACTGGGCTAGGATTTGTGATTTTGTACTTTGAAGAAAATAACTCGTTTGATAAAGTAAAAAATCATACACATTCTCTGAAGGTAGGGATAAAACAACAAATCTTTGTGATTCAATAGGATTATTCTTTATAAAATTATGAAAGTTCTCACTTATTTTACTAAAAGTTTAATAAAAGTTCAATAAAAATACCAACAAGATTTTTCTTATGAATATAGGTAGAACACATTTTTTTAAGAAATAATAAAGCAACTATGGCCTAAAGAATTTGTTAAGAAAATAAAACCTACAAGAAACTCCAATAATCAGGCATTAAATAGTTAATGAAAATATCAAGTTGTAGAAGTATTAATAATTACATAAAGTGGAATAGAATGAAAAGATTGATATAGACTATATTATATGTGAAATATATGAACTTTTAAATGTGAATTACTGGGCAAATTTTTACATAATTGGAAAGATAAAAAGATAGGTCATTTCTTAAATCATACCTAAAAATTGAGTGCAAATGATTTATTGATCTAAATATAAAAATTGAAAATAAACAGTATTAAAAGAAAATGTGGGTGAATTTATTTTTGAATATTTAACTGATACGTATAACATTAAGATTATATTTATGGAATATGATGTGAAGTTTTGGTGTGTACATTTTGAATTATTTAAGTAAGGGTAAACGTATATCTCCTCAAATATTTTTCATTTCTTCATGATGAAAACATTCAATATCCTTTCTTTCAGTTTTTTGAAATATACAGTGCGTTTTTGTCTTCTGTATTCACCATACTGTGCAACAGCAAATAACTTCTTACTCTTATCTAAATGTATCTTAATTCCCAATGATTAAACAGTCCCCATCTCTCCTTCTTCCTTCTTGTGCCTTGTTCTGTTAACTATCATTCTACTCTTAGTTTTCATGAAACAAACGTTTTCAGATTGATATCATATAGTACTTGCCTAGCTTTTTCCACTTAACATAATAATCTTCAATTCCATCCATGCTTTTTCAAATGACAAAATTTCATTTTTTCCCCATGAGGTTGTGTAGTATTCTGGTGTGACACTGTACCTCATCCCCCCTTCCCCCCTCCCTCTTTCCTTCCTTTTTTTGTACCCAGGGATAGAACTCAAGGGCACTTAATCACTGAGCCAGGTCCCAAGGCCTTTTTCTTTTTTGTATTTTATATAGAGACAAGGTCTCACTGAGTTGCTTATTAACTATCTAAGTTTCTGAGGCTGCTTTGGACTCTGGATCTTCCTGACTCAAACTCCTGAGCCATTGGATTACAGGCGTGTTTCTTTATCATCCATCAGTTAATGAACACTTAGATTGTTTTCATCTCTTGGCTAATTTGAATAGTCTGCAATAAACATAGGAGTACAGATGTTCCTTTGATATACTGATTTCATTTCCTCTGAATATGTGATCATAGTGGGATTACTGGAGAGTTTGACAATTCTATTTCTAATTTTTGAGGAACCTTCATACTGTTTTCCATGTTGGTTTTAATTCACATTCCCACCAACATGTGCAAGTGTAATGTTTTCTCCATATCTGCACTACCACTTGGTGTCTTTTGTCTTTATGATGATAGTCACTTTCATTGGAGTGAGGTGATACTGTGTTTTTTATTTGCAATTCCCTGATAACTAGTCACACTGTGGATTTTCTCATATTTGTGTTGGTCTTTTATTGTGATAAATATCTTGTTAGCTTCATTGCCCATATTTAAATCAGATTTTTTTGTTTGCTTGTTTATATCTTTATTTTTTTTCTTTGGCTAATGAGTTCCTTGAGTTCCTTATATAGTCTGGATATTAATTCCACCTCACATGTGAGCTTTGCAAAAATCTCTCATTAAAGAAAAGCCAAGGACAGGATGGTTTCACTGTTGAATTCCACCAAACATTTAAAGAAAAACTAATACTAATTATTCTTAAATTATTCCAAAAATAAAGAAAATGATATTCTCACAAAATGATTCTGAGGTCACTATTAGTCTAATATCAAAGTTAGACAAGAACACACACACACACACACAGAGTCATAGAGAGAGAGAGAGTGAGCAAGCACAGAAAGATATATGCTAACGTTCTTGATAAATACAGATTCAAAATTCTTGACAAAATACAAAAATTCTGAATCCAATGCTACACTCCAAAATTATTCATCATGATCAAATGCTATTCCTCCTAAAGAAGCAAGGATTGTTCTACATGTGAATTGATAAATGTGATACACTATGTCATCAGAATGAAGGACAAAAAAATGATCACTTCAATACATACAGAAGAGATATTTGATAAAATTTATTATCCCCTTATGATGAAAACAATGAACAAATTAGGGTTTGAAGGAAAATAACCCAACATAATAAAGGTTGTGTATAAAAGTCAAGAGCTATCATCATATTGAATAGGAAAAAGTTGAAAACTTTCTAAGATCTGGAACAAAATGAAGATGTCTACTTCACCAATGTTATCAACATAATACCAGAAGTTCTAGTCCGAGCATTCTGCAATGAAAGAAGTAAAGTGCATCCAAATTAAAAAGGAAAAATTAAAATTGTCTGTTTGCAGATGACATGATCTTCATAAAAATTTCACCAAAAAACAATTAGAAGTAATAAATGAATTCAGCAAAATTGCAGGATATAACCTAAATATGTAATATCATTTGCATTTCTGTAAGTCATTGGTGAATTACATAAATATAAAGAGAAAAATCTCACTTACAATAGTTAGAAAAATATGAAATACATAGGAATAATATCACAATAAAACAAACATTAAAGAAAGAAATTAAAGATGAAAGACAGAAAAAAATAAGACATTCCATGTTTTTGAATTGGAAGAATCAAAAGTTAAGATGTCCATACTTCCCAATGTGATCTACAGGCTCAATATAATCTCTATCAAAGTACCAGTGACATGCTTCACAGAACTAGGAAAAAAATCCTAAAACCCATATTCAACCACAAAAGACCCTAAATAACCCAAACACTCTAGAGTAAAAAGAATATAGCAGGAGGAATTACATTACCTGCCTTCAAAATATACTATAAAGCTAAAATAATCAAAAAAGCATGGTATGAAAGGCTGAATGTTTTCTCAGATAAGTGGATGCTAATACATAATTAGTATGGGGGGTATGGGGTGAGTGGAGGAACTTTGGATTGGCCAAAGAAGAGGGAAAGGAGGGGTGTGAGCATGGGAATAGGAAAGATGGTGGAATAAGATGGCATCACTACCTTAGGTACATGTATGATTGCAGGAATTGTGTGACCCTACATTGTATAAAACCAGAGAAGTGAAAAATTGTGTTCCATTTGTATACAATGATTCGAAGAGCAGTATGGTGTCATGTATAACTAATTAGAACAAATAAATGTAAAAAAATTAAAAAAATAAAAAGCCTGGTATTGAGATAAAAACAGACATATAGTTTAATGGAACAGAATAGAAATCCTAGACAAAAACCCACACCTCCATAGCCACTTTTTTATGACAAAGATGCTAAGAACATGCATAGGAGAAAAGATAGTCTTTCCAATAAAGAGTGCTGGTAAAATTAATATACAAATGCTGAGAAATGAAGCTAGATCCCATCTCTCACTAGTTCCAAAAACTAGCTCAAAAAGAAGGAAATACTTAAATGTGAAAAGTGAAATTATGAAGCTACTGGAAGAAGATAGAGGGGGAATTTTTAAGTCATCAAAATAGGCAAGGATTTTTGGACAAGACCCCCAAAGCACAAAAGACACAAGATTTTACATAGCATCCATTTATAATAGGTTTAAATATTTTGTTATGATTGTAAAAACACCTAAGAAAAAAAGTTTTTAGGGGTATTACTAATTCTTTTTAGAAGCATAGTTCCACAATTAAGCTTCTAGTTAAAACTTATAAAAAATTAAATAAAGCTTTTAGAAAACTGTGCAACTGTAAAGCCAGGGCTTCTGAAAATAACCTCTATTAACCTGACATCTTGCTCTGAATGCAAGCCTGAGCACATATTTTTTAAATGTTTAATTTCATTTTGTCCCACATAACACATGCAGAGCACCAAGAATAGTAATTGTTGCATATAGAGTTCTCAATAGGCACAATATTATGGTTATAGATTTAGTAGCTTATTTTCCTGACATTTGAATATCATTATATGTCATTCTACTTTACAACATCTTCATCAAGAACTGATATGCCATCTCAACTCTTATATATTATGCAAAAAGGTGCATTCTCCAAGCTTTAGGTGTCTTCTAAATATTCATATAAATAATCAATACTCACTATATTTATAGAATTATAATCTTGCTAGAATATGTAAAGTTTTAATTCCCTGTCAAGATATTCTGGAAACACAATCTATTTTTCTTACCTGCATACTACCTGTAAATCAAGAATGAACATTGAATGATTCTACCTAAAATATAATTTTGGTAATGTAACTTAAGCACTAGTTATCACTGTTATTCCATAGATCTTCCTCTCTAACCCCACCATCCAGATCTGATAAAAGACAGAAAATGGTAAAGGAAAACCATACAGTAGTGTCAGTGTTTGCCATAGTGGGTTCAAGTGATGACACACATGTGAAAGTTGTGTTATTTATTTTCATGCTTCTCAATTATTTGCATAAGCACTGTTTTGATCTGATACCTCCATGTTCACCCTGCTGAATACTCACTAGATCCTCATATACAATTTCGTCCTTAGAAATATCCTATACTCTTTTATGTATCCCTAAATTTTTAGTTATTATGGCTACATGAAAAAAAAAACTATTTTCTATAACCATGTGTCATTTGAATTACAAATTATTTGAAATATTACCTAAATTCAGAAATTTAAAAAATTTAAAAAAAAAATCAAGCCAGGCATGGTGGCACATGCCTGTAATTCCAGGGCTCAGGAAGTTGTGGCAGGAGGATTCAAGTTGAAAGCCAGCCTCAGTAACTTAGTGAGTCCCTAAGCAACTCAGTGAGACCCTGACACTAAATAAAATACAAAAAGGGGCTGTGGATGTGGCTCAGTGCCCCAGAGTTCAATCTGGGTCCAGAAAAATATCAAATATTTAAATAGCCTATGTGGTAAAGCATTTGAAAGATTGGTCATAGATTAACACTAATAAAATTGAAGAGCTGCATTTCAAATGACTAAGTGTCCTATAAACTGGCAAGGAGGACCTACTCAGCTGCAGACAAGAGAAGGATTTCTCAGTGTTCTTATAAAGATGACAAATGATGTGAAGGATATGTTCATTGTGATAAACTTTAAGCTGACTTGAGAAATACTTGTGAATTGGTAAGTTTCTGAAAATGGAACTTTTATATAGCTGAAAAGAAAGAAATAACTTCTTACTCATGATATTAGTTTTTATTTTCTGTAAATTTGATAGGACAAAAGAGAAATGAAGAATCAATCATTGGAGATAGAGTTCATTTTGCTTGGACTCACAGATGACCTCTGCTACAGATTATGATTTTCCTGTTTCTATTTTTCAATTATATCTTGAGCCTGATGGGGAACTTAATCATCATCATCCTCACACTGCTGGATTCAGGTCTCAAGATTCCAATGTATTTCTTCCTTCGAAATTTTTCCTTCTTAGAAGTTTTGTTTACAACAGTCTGCATTCCATGGTTCCTGATAAGCATTCTCACTGGAGACAAAACAATTTCCTACAATGGTTGTGCAACTCAGTTATTCTTTTTTTTTTCCTGTTAGGTGCCGCAGTCCGGCAGGCTGTAGCAAAATAACGGGGGGGGGGGGGAGGTGACGAATAACTTGTGTACATTGATACAGCAGGAGTAGGAGCCGTTTATTGTAGGACAGGAGCAGTATTTATACATTCCACACAGCTTATCTAATTAGCATAAACTAGATACATCAGTCAACCAATCAGGAATCTCCACACTTAATGGCTGGCTTTTGTTACTTCTCAAACCACTCCCTCTGGCATTTTTCCAGGCACCATCCAGACTTGTTTAGGAACTCTAACATTCCCCTGGCAAAATGTCAGGTGTTATTTTGACTTGTTTACAGACTCTAACAGTTAGGGGTTACAGAGTTTTACCTCTTGGCTGCCATGTCCTATGACCGCTATGTCGCCATCTGCAAACCTCTGCATTACCCAGTCATTATGAACAGCAGAGTGTGCTACCTACTGGTGCTCAGCTCCTGGTCAGCTGGATTCTTAAACATCTTCCCCCCTTTGCTCATGCTACTCAAGCTGGATTTCTGTGCTTCCAAAGTGATCGATAACTTCCTGTGTGAATCTTCTGTCCTGCAGATCTCTTGCACAGATACACGTTTCATAGAATTGATGGCTTTTGTCTTCGCTGTGTTGACACTTGTCATCACATTGTTATTAGTGATCCTCTCCTACACATTCATCATCATAAGCATTCTCAAATTTCCCTCTGGTCAACAACGAAGGAAGGCTTTTTCCACCTGCTCCTCACACATGGTAGTTGTCTCTATTACTTATGGAAGTTGTATATTCATGTATATGAAGCCATCAGCAAAAGAAAGGGTGACTTTAATTAAAGATGTAGCTGTGCTCAATACCTCTGTTTCTCCTTTACTCAACCCTTTCATTTACACCCTGAGGAACCAGCAGGTGAAAGAAGCTCTTAAGCATATGCTCCAAAGGTTTTGTTCTTTTCAACAAAAGACAGTGTTTAGACATAAATAACATGCTGTTGGAACATGAATGAGAAATTTTTTAATCTCTTATATTAGTTTAAATCTATGCCATATCTTCCCTTGACTATTTAGATCTTACTAGATTCTCTAAGTCTATCTGCAAGTCTCTCTGCTGTTCTTGGTAAGTGGATCTTCCTAATCTCTAGGAATAGATTGTCTTCTTCAATCCAGAACATAAATTCTATCTTTACCTGGAAATGTTATTCTTCTAAAGGGTAGTTTTATATACTGAATGCTTTTTATATATCTTTATTTTGTTTATTTATTTTTATGTGGTTCTGAGGATCGAACCCAGTTTCTCACATGTGTGAGGCAAGCATTCTGCCACTGAGCCACAACCCCAGCCCTACTGAATGCTTTTTGCAAGTGAACCTTTCTACATATACTTAGTTTGATATTGTGATATATGTGTTAATTGCTAAGCATTGCATCTGCTCTTAAGCATTTTGCATTTGTAAAATTGTGAAAAACACACAACATGACAATTTATTATGTAATGTAATTGATGTTGTGATAGGAAAAAAGTAGAATATGTAAGCAACTTCAAAGTTCAAAGTAAACTTCCAAGAAGAATCAGCACTGATGATGAACTTTGAAAGATGAATAAGGGAAATAACAATTCAAGGGTGTTGGGAGAGAGCTATAACATATAAAAGGAAAGGATATTCTATTGAAATGTTTCTCTATGGAATTGTAATAATTAAGAATAAGTCATATGTAAATATAAATAGTTGTCATTTGTGGTAAAAATAAGTTAACTCCAGGCTTTGGTTCTTAGTAGTTTCTCAACACTACAGGTGACACTAATTCATGATAGAAATTCAACCTACAGTTCATTTATATATTGGTTGGAGGAAATATTTATATATTTAAAGCATGTATATAAAAACACCTCCATAAGCCATTGAATTAAAGGATGCACTGCTGATCTTTAGTCAGTGTAGATTAGTGCCTATTCTGAAATTTCACATAAGTGACACCACACTGTTTGAATTTCATGTCTGACTTCTTTTGTTCAGCATAAAAAATTCACCTATGCTATTGCATGCATCCATAACTTTTTCCTTATGCTGATGTGATTTAGCAGCATGTCTCCTCTTTGGAAATAGCCAGTTTTTCCCCTTATTCCAATACTTTGGTATTTTATTGTCTGAGGGATATCTCCACAAAAGTGCATCATTTCTTTGAATAGTGTAAAAAGTGAGTAAATTGAAATGCCAATCTGAAAGTTTTTATCCTTCCATATGTCTTTTTGAAATAAAATTTGTCATAGTGGAATTAATAAGAATGGCCTATCTCCTTATGTCTTGCTGATTCCACTCCTCAATTCCCATCATCTAGGCAGGGAAGCTTAAGAAATTAACCCTCCAGGAAAAGAAGAAGGACATCTGTAGAGGAACACATTCCATGTTTTGTTGCTCTCTTTCTGGGCCCCCATAAGTTGAAAATAAACTTGATATCTTGTTTCTGTAATTCAATAGACTCAAAGACTCAACTTGCTTTTGAAGACCCGAGTGAGCCAAAAGCCAAAATGTGACTGTTGATGACAAAATGCTGAGAAAATTAGTACTGAAGATTTCAGGTTGGAGCCTGCAGAGAAGGTGCAGGAAGTGTAAATGGGAAATGGCATTGAGTTTCAGTAATTACTGAGAGAGTGTCTACCAAAACCTTAGCATCAAAGTAGGTAATTCTCAAACATTTAGTGAGAAGATACTCTGGATGTCACATTAGCTCAGCAGCCTGACTACAGCACCTCTGGGGAACAACAATCTTTGCTTCTCTGCCCACTTCCATGTTTTGTACAAAGTCCTCTCCTGGTTTTAATTTACCACATTGAAAAGGAAACTCTGGGAAATGGCCTCTCAGTTGGTCCTCTGTTCTTACAGAACAAACAGATACAGATCATGTGTGATGTTGACTCAGCTACATATAATTCAATGGAGATTCTATGAAAATCAAATCATGGTATCACAAATCACTACTTTTATTGCTGGCTCTACTCAGAGTAATATCATTGTTGTGGATAGGTTGCAAGAGATGAAATGTATTTTTTCAAATTCTCCTTGAATTTAACCCCATTATATAGTATTGCTTGAAGTTTCTGGCCATTTTGAATGCTTAGTTCCATGAAATCTACTCATGTTATTTTAGATGCCTTTGATGTCCTGGTTGGTGAGCATGGTTTTCAACTATTTCAAAGCATAGTAGATGATTTCTGATACAGGGAAGAGTCAGGAAAAAGAGCAACAAACAGAAGGATACATATTTACTGTTAAAGCAAGTTGATTTTGCCAAGCTAAAACAGGTCTAGGCTTTAAGATCTACATGTGTCCCATGTATAACAATATCTCTACACCAGGCTATTTTAGGAAATATACTTCTCAGTCATCAGATCACAAACCCTGGGAAGAAAACTATGCTCATTCTTTCATTCATTACCTCACTAAACAGCTATCTAAGAACTTCTATCATACTATACAAAATAAACAAGCTCCTGGAAATTGAATGTTGATAATTTCATTGATAGTAAAGTGAGGTCTATAAAATAAAATGTCATAGTACAAAATATATATCTGAATATTAAAACATATGAGAGAGAATTCTAAGTATTTAGAGTGTCAGGAGTGTTTTTTGTTTTTTAATAAATTTTCTTCTGCTTACTTCTTACCCACACAAGCCACAGTCCACTAACCCTAAGGAATTTATGTTTCAAGTACTAGAAAGTTAAAGATCTTCTGTAGTCTGGTAGGGCATTGTTAGTGATGGGTAGGATAGATAGGGATAAGCAGGAATAATGGGAGGTCATAGGGACAAAGTCACAGAGGGAGATAAAAATCAGCTTTCTCAGGCAGACAGTATGTGCAGTCAGTTTTTTTCTAGAGAACAGGATACCTCAGCCCGGATCACAAGGTAGGATCACAAACCACAAGGGCAGAACAAGGACTGCCCCCATTCCCACATGGAATTCAGGCCTTAAAAAGCATAAACCAACTAGGAAATATCCCCGTGCAAATTGAAGGGACCTATCAACATACCACCATGGTTGTTCTCATGGTGGTATGTTGCAGGCCTGACAAAACCAGGAACTACAGGAGTACATGAACAGGACTCCCAGGGAACACAGAGGCTATTCTCTGTCTATAGATGGGTCATGCTATGTCTACACTGAATATATTTTTGCTTTTAATAACCCTTTGATGTGTGCAGCCATGAGGGAGAGAAAGATCAGGCCATCACTAATCTTGCCTGGTCAGGACACAGGAAACATGGGACCCACTTCCTCCATGCTTCTTGTCTTTGCTCTATGGTTTCAAAAACTCTAGATAGACATCTGTAATATTTTCTGTAGTGACAATAATTTAAATAGTTTACACTTATAAGTGAACAAAATGGACCAACTCAATGCTATTTTTAAATGATCTCACAATAATTTTTTTTGGGGGGGGATCAAAATACCCAAAGATGAACCTTTCAGAAGAAATTTTAAATAGAACTCTAGGAGTTGGTGGCTAGTACTCAAAATTTAGCAGTCTGAGAAGATTCTCAGAATCATTTCACTGCTAATATTGTGAATCATATTTAATAATAAATAAAAAATTTACAAATTTGAATACTAAATGGGAATTTCATATTCCTCAAGAGTTGTTAAAGGGGTCCAAAATACAGGGTATAGCTTATCAAATAAGATGGTCATCAAAGAAGTAGAAGTATTGACCTTATAAACAAATAAAGAATGTGGATTGAACAAATTATGTGGTTTTATCATCTTCCTGAAGCCAAGTTAGAAACCAATTTAATAGGTAAAATACCTGTACAAAAAAAAAATGTATGCGTTCTGGCTGGAATCTGGCTGAAATATTCAATGTACAGACCTATAGTCATGCTACCTGAGAAGAATCTCTGTGTTACATCCTCAGGTTAGAATTATTTAACACATTGTTTTGTTTGTTTGTTTGTTTGTTTTTTGGCAGAAAAGAACCAGGACCGAGAAGAAGACTCTGTCTTTTGAGAAACAAATCTTATATCTGCTAATGGTTTTAATTGAAACTCTCCTGATACAAAAGAATATTAGATATTTTTGTTAATAATACAATTTTAGAAAATAGGTTAGATTGTATGGGCAAAACCCACAGAGTTATATGCAGTATTTTTTCACCATATTGTCAATTCTGTTAAGTACATTTTTAAAAGCTTTATCAAGGTATACTGCACTGTAAAACACTTATGTTTAAAGTGTAAGGTAATCTTCATTGTATAAAATCTTTCATATTTTCTATGAATTATATAAAGATGAATTATTACCACATCAAGGTAATGAAGATAGTCATTGAAACCAAAAGATCCCTAATTCAACATTGTAATCCCTCTTACCATGTCTCAGCATTCTTCTGGAATGGTTTATCCACTTTATGTCTCTATAAATTGCTTTCCAATTTCTGGAATAATGTATGAAGAAAATGATAGAGTATTTTTAACTTTTAACTAGGTTTCTTTCACACAGTCTAATTATTTTTATATTTATCCATACTGCTTCATATATAGAAAACTTTATTTCTGATTGCTTACCAGGATTCCATTTCATTGCTGTACCATAACTTATTATCATAACATCTGTTGATGGGTGTTAGGATTGTGTCTTGTTGTTGGTTACAGTAAAGCTACTATGAATGTTTGACTATAAAATCTTATGGAGTCATAAGCTTTCATTTTTCCAGAGAAAATATCTATGACTATATGGCTTGGTTATATGTTAGATAAATGTTTGATTTTTTTTTTTTTTGTATCCAATGTTTGATTTTTTAATAAAGTGCCGGACTGTTTTCTAAAATGGTGATATATTCTATCTGGGAATATAGCAGTGAGTGAGAGTTTCAGTGGTTCCACATTCTTTTTTTTTTTAAGAAAGAAAGAAAGAGAGAGAGAGAGAGAGAGAGAGAGAGAGAGATTTTAATATTTATTTTTTAGTTTTCGGCAGACACAACATCTTTGTTTCCATGTGGTGCTGAGGATAGAACCCGGGTCGCACGCATGCCAGGAGAGGGCGCTACCACTTGAGCCACATCCCCAGCCCCAGGTTCCACATTCTTAACAACCGTTGTTTTGAAAAAAATATATATTATCTTTAACCATTCCAAAATGGATATAGATGTATCTCATTGAAATTATAATTTCAATTCTCCAAAGGCCAGCGATGCTGATCATCCTTTTTATGCTCACCTGCCATTGTATAATTCCTTTGATAAAATCATTGCTTAAATAAGTGCCCATTTTATTTTTTATCATTCTTATTATATTTTGGAATTCATTATGTATTGTAGATAAAATTCTTTTTCAAATATGCAATTTTCATATATATTTCCCATGTTGTGGCTTGTATTTCCATTCACAAACAATGGGTTTTGAGGAGCATAATATTGATTATTTATATTTATCAATTATTTTTCCTTATGACTCACACTTCAATTTTCCCAAGATCACATGTATTTTCTGTTTTGTATTTCTCGGTAAGTTTTTTACTTTAGTCATAACTATAACTATTTTTATAGTAATGACTTATTTAAGTTTCATATATGGTATGAGTTATTGATCATGTGGATAGCCATTCTTTTCAGATATTATTTGTTTAAAGACACCCATAGAGAACAAAAATTTATCATGTTGGAAATGTTAATAGTTCCAAGATTAAAAAAAAAAAAAACTTTATAAAAAACTAGATTTTATTTCTTGTGGAAAGCACTTTCAAACCTACATAATGTTATGATATATAAAGCCCCTCTGTACTTCGTTCTCTTTCAACTGGTAGGTGTTGTCTGAATATGTACAGGGGTCTGATTTAAACTAAACTACCTGTAGCATCAACAAAGGCATAGCTACAGAATTCACCAACTCTGTCCTTACCAGCAATTATGAGACTATACAGTGACCATTTCTTCTCAAAATCAATATTTGGTTATAAAAGAAAAATTATGCTCAGGATTTTTAGAAAGTTTACTACAAAATTTTACAAGTTTCTTTAACTTTCAAGGTGTATATTTGAAACTATGATTGAGAAGAAATTACAAGAATTAATTTATTAAATGCCATCAAGTATATGCCTAGTTATCATAAATATTGTTTCATAATATGCTTCCATTCAAGTTAACTTCCATTTCTCACCCTACACAAAAATAATCTCTAAGTGGATCAAGAACCTAGGAATCGGACCAGAAGCACTGCACATACTAGACAAAAATGTAGGCCCAACACTTCCACATATTGGCACAGGAACTGACTTCCTTAACAAGAGTCCTAAAGCACAATAAATAAAAAATCAATACATGGATTGGCATCAAACTAAAAAATCTCTTCACAGCAAAGGAAACAATCAAAAAGCATGAAGAGAGAGCTTATAGAATGAGAGAAAATCTTTGCTACCTGCTCCTCACATAGGAAATTATTTCCCAGGATATACAAAGAACTCAAAAAGCTCAACACCAAAAAACTTTAAACAACAACAACAAAAAACCCAAGTAACTCAATCAATAAATTGGCAAAAGAACTAAGCATACCCTTTTCAAAAGAAGAAATGATCTACAAGTACATGAAAAAAAATGTTCAACATCTCTATCAATTAGGAAAATGCAAAGGAAAACTACAGAGATTCCATGTCACTCCAGAGAGAATGGCAATTATCAAGAATACAAGTAACAATAAATGTTGGAGAGGATGTGAGAAAAAGGGAATACTCATTCATTTTTGGGGGGAATGCAAATTGATGCAACCCCTCTCGAAAGCAGTACGGAGATTCCTCCAAAAACTAGGAATGGAACTACCATTGATCCACTTCATAGCATAAAACCAAAGTATTTAAAATTGGCCTACTATAATGACACAGCCACATCAGTATTTATAGTAACACAATTCATAATAGCTAAGCTATGGAACCAACCTAGATGCCCATCAACAGATGAATGAATAAAGTGTAATGCCAGATTCATGGGACCCCAATAGAACTCCAGGAGCAGAATCCGCTGCAATCACACAAGAGTCTTTATTGCAGGCTTGAGCCTGGACTCACAACCATTTCCTATGCATCAGTCCTGAGGAGTGAGCCCCAGTCCTTTGTTCAGTGAGATTTTATAGGTTTTTGAGGATACTCTATGTGTCACAATATCACACAACAAATTATCTCATATGGTGGGAAAGTAAAAAAAAACAACTCTTAACATTGATTAGCACATTCACTAGTGGGAACAAGTTGGTAAGGATGATTGGTTAGTTCAAGAGGGGGATTCATTTGAACTGATTGGTTTAATCTGTGAGGGGTGTACATGCTAAACTACATGGTTTCCTACCATGTTATCTGAGAAACCAGCCTCTACCTCAGAGCAAAGCCTGTCCAAGGAAGGGGGCATGACCCTTGTCTACTGAGAGCCATAGCCAAGTAGGAATGACACATGGCATTTTTGGTTGAAAGGTGATGCCAGCAAGCCATTGAGTTGATAATGATTATGTTAAGATGTGCATTCAATTGGAGATTAGACCCCTGCTGTCCACCTCTGCCTGCTACTTTGGAGCTCTCATGGGACTCCCATTGGTTGGGGAAGTGCGGTAGGAGGGAATTCTGGAGGAGGGATTTCCTGTTGGTGTAGTGTGTCCTGGGAGAAGCCACGTGCATGGCATTTCGCGGGAGTTTTGGAAATAAAGTTTGTTCCTGCTTGAGTGACTCATGAGTTTGTGCCCAGCCAGACTGGGGTACTTGTCCTTGGAAAGACCCACAGAGTACTCCTAGGCACATACCCACCCTGCTGAGTTGTTTATCTACAAATAACAGGAGAGATCTTCTGCTCCAGGTGTCCCTGACTCAGTCAGGCAAGATGAGGACCCATAGCAATCCCCTAGCATCCACCAATCAGCATGAGACAGAAAAAATACCTGGGATTCCAGATGACCTTCCTAGTAGTTTATGGTGGTTGATAACATGTTGGGAATCATGTAGTTCACCATGTACTCCCCTCATGGCTTAAACCAATCAGTTCAAATGAATCCCCCTCTTGTACTAACCAATCACCCTTATCCAACTTGTTCCCGCCAGTGAATGTGCTAATTCTGTTTTAGAGTTGTTTTATGATTTTCCCGCGGTGTGTGATGATTTGCTAAGAAATGCTATGATGTATGTGAAGTCCCTGCTTTCCCCAAAGAGTGTATAAAACTGCTGCAAACCCTGGGCTCGGGGTCTCTCAGCGTCACTAGTTGCTGTGTGTGAGTGGAGGACCGAGCTAGCTCCAATAAACACCTCTTTGCTGTTTACATCGATCTTGGTCTCTGGTGGTCTTTTGGGGGTCCCGAACTCGAGCATAACATTATCAACCACTGAGACTACTGGGGGAGTTCACCTGGCATTTCAGGTATTTTCCCTGTCTCATGCTGATTGATTACTAGGGGGTTGCTATGGGTCCTCACCTAGCATAACTGAGTCAGGGACACCAGGCACCTCAGATCTCTCCTGTTATTTACTGACAAACAACTCAGCAGGGTGGCTATGTGCCTAGGAGTGCTCTGTGGCTTTTTCCAAGGACAAGGGTCGTGCTCCTTCCCTTTGGACAGGCCTTAAGGTAGAAGCTGGGTTTTCAAAAATGGAGTCACATCAGTTTCTCAAAAGGAAATGTGGTATATATATATACACAATGGAGTATTATTCAGTTGTAAAGAATGACTATGACTTTTGCTGGTAAATGGATGGATCTGGAAACTATCATGCTAAATGAAATAGTCCAATTCCCCCAAGTCAAAGCTTGAATGTTTTTGCTGATGTGTGGAAGCTAACGCACAATGAAGATGAGTGAAGGGAAGCAGAGAAGTTCAGTAGATTAGACAAAGGGGAATGAAAGGAAGGGAGTTGGGATAGGAATAGGAAAGACAGTAGAATACACCTAACATATTTTTTCTAAATACGTATATTAAAATATCTAAGTGAATTCCACCACTGTGCCCATACACAAGAATAGGGTCTTAATTAGCATAAGATATATTCTATCCTTATAAAATTTTATCAAAATACAGTCTGCTCTCATTTATAACTAAGTAGACCCAATTTTAAAAAGATGTAAACTGAGATTTCAGAAAATAAAGATGAGATTCATATAAAATTAGAATTTGAAAGCAAATCAATTCTTTAGATGACATGACACGATGAAAATTGTTATAATTCAAAATGAAATTGTCATTGCCAGAATTGCTGTATACTGTGGAATAAAGTGCCTGAGACAAACAATGATTGATCTGAGTTCACATATATTTCTACTTTCACACTGGGAAGGCACTCCTGGGAGATACAATTGAAAATTACAATAAGAAGTAAATTTACCAAGGATGCAGATATATAAATCTCCCAGTCAAGTTACCTGGAAATATTCCTTGATACAGTTATAGGGAATGTGAGTTATGCCCCAGGGCCTGATATGTGAACACTTTCATTTGAGTGTGAGGATTCATTTGAGAGTGAGGATTCTGTCCTGTAGAGAGAAACTTCCAAAGTGTAGGGATACTAGTGAAGCCAGAATTAGACAGGCAGTCAGTAGAGATAGGTAAATCAAGTCAGGTCAGATGAGTCAGGCCAATTTTGAGTATGTCCTGGGAATTTGGATGTAAATGGATAGATCTGGAGACTCTCTTGCTAAATGAAATAGTCCAATTCCCCCAAACCAAAGCTTGTCCCCTGAGGGATTGAAATGTTAATTCCTTCAGAGCCCTTCCTCCATCCTTATCAAGAATCTGTCCCAGCTCCAACCTGTTGTCAAGGTAACCTGTTCCAGGAATTGCCCCTCCCTACAGGGATCTCTAAGGTTGTTAATGTGTCCTAGGCTGCTCCCTCCTGCCCTTCCCCCTTCAGCCCACCTGTTTCCCATTTTTTTGGCCATCCCACTGAGCATTCCTGGGCCCAGTCACCTGTGGAGGAAGGAGAGAAATAAGAAGAAGAGGGCAGGAGAACAAAGAAAGCCTAGGACACATAAAAGGGCAGAACACCTTGCTTCTTGAGATACCAGTATACCAGTTATGATCCCCTGCTCCCTCCCAGAAGTCTATGTTACCCCTTTTTAAATAAGCCCTGCTTGCTTGCCTCAGCGTGCTTCTCTAATGTTCAAACTTAAACATGTGAGGAAGCAGAACTCATCACCCATAACCAGCGGTATCACTAGGACAGGAAGCTCTGTGATTTTATTATATACATAAGTTAATAAAATATTCCAAATAAATAAACTAGACCTTTTGTAATTAGTTATGTTTAAAAACATGTAGCATAATTCCTAAAGCTCAGCTAAAAGTTGTTGGGTATGTTTTTGTTTTTTTGCTTTATGAGACATTTACATGCAGGTGAGAATATTTAAATATACAGATGTGTTTAAAATTGTGCAAATATTTCTAAAGGATGGCTTCCATTGTTGTTTATTACAGTAAATCAGGACCCTGGGAAACCTTTACTTAAGTAAGGGATTGGGAGAGCCTGTAAGAAAAAGGAATGTGGAAGTTTGAGGAAAAACATAGTCTAACAACATTTCCCTTTGGGCTAAGTGGATAAATTAAAGGTCTGAAAAATAGAAAGAAATAAATGATTAGAACCCATGCTATAACTTAATATTTATCAAGTCAGAAATGCAGCAGAAAATAATTAAAGCAATAGTAAAATATACTAAAATATCCACCTTTTTATCTTGGTTCATTTTTCAAGTGATTCACTTGAGTCTTTATTTGATTGAAATATCTGGTTCTGTTATGCTCAAATTCGGACCCCCCAAAAGACCACCAGAGACCAAGATCAATGTAAGCAGCAAAGAGGTGTTTATTGGGAGCTAGCTCAGTCCTCCATGCGCAAACAGCAACTAGCAACTGGTGATGCTGAGAGGCCCCGAGCCCAGGGTTTGCAGCAGTTTTATACACTCTTTGGGGAAGGCAGGGACTTCACATACATTATAGCATTTCTTAGCAAATCATCACACACCGCGGGAAAATCATAAAACAATTCTAAAATAGGATTAGCACATTCTCTGGCAGGAACAAGTTGGGTAAAGGGTGATTGGTTAGTACAAGAAGGGGATTTATTTGAACTGATTGGTTTAAGCCTCAAGGGGAGTATGTGCTGAACTACATGGTTTCCCAACATGTTATCAACCACCATAAACTACTGGGAGGGTCATCTGGCATCCCAGATATTTTCCCTGTCTCATGATGATTGGTGATTGCTAGGGGGTTGCTGTGGGTCCTTACCTAGGCTGACTGAGTCAGGGACACCTGGAGCAGCAGATCTCTCCTGTTATTTGTAGATAAACAACTCAGCAGGGTGGGTATGTGCCTAGGAGTACTCTGTGGGTCTTTCCAAGGACAAGGGTCATGCCCCCTTCCTTGGACAGGCTTTGCTCTGAGGTAGAGGCTGGTTTTTCAGTTCTTTGGATAACTATTCATTTAGGTAATTTCTGTGTGCCTGAAAAGATTTATTAGATAATTATAAACAACTTTATTAAAATAATTTAATGTACATTTTTGGGGTGGAAATGGTGAATTAAATCCAACTATGTCCATTTGATTATTTTCACTAAAAGTTTAATTAAGCCTTTTTAGAAAAAAAAATTAAAGACAATTAAACTTTTAATTTGTGAAAATAACCAAATATATATAATTGTTTCTCTCTTTATTACCTGTAATCTAGACCCATCCATTTATATACTAATGTTGAACCCCTAATGCATAGAAAAGACCAATGACTCCAATTTTAAATCAAATTAAAGCAAGCTTGTATTTGTGTACATAAATGTTGGCCAGCAACTGTCTCACCCAAAATCCCACTCTAGAGATCAGACCCCAGCTTTCCAGGGACATGGTTTTATAGTACAAAAAGTTGCAAAGGGGGGTGTTTTGAGAACTTACAGATAACAGGATTTTGACAAGCATAATACAAAGGCAGATAGTAGATTAATGATCTACATGGCATAATATTTCAAGGTAGGGAGTAAATTCAGATCCCAACATCAGAATTTATGAGGCACTCCTGAGGTTTCAGAGAGGGTTGTTATCTGGTCAGGGAAAGCCAGGCATGGGTGAGTTCAAGGTACAGGCAGGAATTCCAAACAGGTTTAGAAATCACAATAATTTATACTAAAACAGAAATTAACTTTTCATGACTTTGTGATGAGATGGCTCCCAATCTTAAAATGGAATTAGGTTGGGTTCACCACTAAACCTCAAAATTTATAAACAGGTTAAAACAATGGTCCCTCAATTGTCTCCTGATTCTAAGACATCCCATGCTGGATTTCAATTCCAAGGGCAAACTCCCTAAATAAAAGTGGTGGATATTGAAATTTCCATCTTACATACTCTTTCAATGACTTTAGTTGGAAGTTTCAAGAAAGTCTATGACTTCAAAATAGTATGAAATGCTTATTAAATAAAGGCTGTATTGACTACAGCTGATATTTTTACCCAGTAGCCCTAGGAATAAAAACCTGATATACACCATTAAGAACTGAGAAATGTATGAAGTCATGGGTTAGTAAATATCCTTATTTGAGTATTATTGTGTGTATATGTATTGAATATCAGAGAATACACCATAATTATATTTAAATTTTATGCATCATTTGAAAACAAAAAAGAAATTACAATTTAAATCTATATAGGTAATCACTATAAAATATTCGTAAATTAATGATTCATTAGATATAATTCCAAAAGAGTATTTTGGCTAATAGGTCCTTTTATGTTGTAATCTTTACACCTCTTTAATTATTGTTGCCTTTACTTACATCAGCATATCAAATAGCATATTCTTGAATTCTTCACAAACTTAAAGTGTTATCTTTCACTAAGTGATAAGCAGCTCCAATAGCATGTATTTGCTGAATGAGAGGTAATGGTTTTTACTTCTCCTACATTACATATGGAGAAACTAAGTCAAGAAAAGTTTGCATGATTTATGCAGCATCATAGAGAGTGTTTGGTAAAACTTTTAATAAACCAACTTAAAATATCTCAAAACTCTATTTTAACCATTAGTCTTAATAATGTCTCCAAATGCATATAGTTATCTAAACCCCTGTGTAATTTACACATACTCATACCTCAATCTTCTTTCCTTCCACATATTTTTATTTTCAGCAGAGATTTTACTTTCTTCTGGACATGATACCTTATCTTTTAAATTCCACAGAAGTAATCTTATCTCTGCCATAATATTTTTGTAAACCTTTATTATAACACTAATTACACACTGTGTAGCAATATTTGGTTTATATGCATGTGACCTTTCGGTAATGAGAACTTCTTAAAACTAAGGATTTTACTCTACCCAATATCTGGAACAAGATAACTATACAATATGTTGAATTAATTAACGAATCATATCCATCAAGTTACACTTATGTGAAGTTCAAAGTCATGTTTTGGGGAGTCTAATAGTTTATACGGAGATGTTTGTTACAACTTGGATTTAATGATTGAAGGAAGTTACCATAGTAGAGAGGAATATTTTATGTGAAAGAATAAAATGAAGGGTGTTCAAGAGTGATAAGACTTTTCAAGAGAATCTCCTTCATGAGGTAACTGATGAGGTAGAAAAACATGATCATGATAAAAGTATGAAACTGGTTTTCTAGTTTTTAAGGTAAGGTTCTAATTTGTATGAGGTTCTTAAATTTTGTTTTTTGAGAAACACAAAATCTTGTGTAATACATCCCAGAAGACTTCTTTCACCTGCTGGTTCCTTAGAGTATAGATAAAGGGATTTAGTAAAGGGGCAATTGAGGTATACAGCAAAGCTACACCTTTGGATACAGTCACTCTTTCTTTTGCGGATGGCTTTATATACATAAAGATACAGCTACCATATGTCATGGAGACCACAATCATGTGGGAAGTACAGGTGGAGAAAGCTTTGGTCCTTTGCTGTGCAGAAGGGAATTTCAGAATGGTCCTAACGATGCAAGCATAAGAGAGAATCACTAATACCAATGTGATCGCAAGTGTCAGCACAGCTAAGACTAACGACATCATTTCAAGGACATGTGTGTCTGTGCAAGAGATCAGTAGGATAGGAGATGTTTCACACATAAAGTGATCAATGATTTTGGAAGCACAGAAATCCAGCTTGAGTCCCATGACCAAAGGGGGAAAGATGATTAAGAATCCAGTTGCCCAGGAGCTGAGCACCAGTAGGTAGCACACTCTACTGTTCATAATGACTGGGTAATGCAGAGGTTTGCAGATGGCGACATAGCGGTCATAGGACATGGCAGCCAGGAGGTAAAACTCTGTAACTCCCAGTAAAAGGATAAAAAATAATTGAGCTACACAGTTATTATAAGAAATGGTTTTGTCTCCATTCACAATGGTTATCAAGAATCTGGGAATACACACTGTTGTGAATATGATTTCCAAAAAGGAGAAATTACGGAGAAAGAAATACATGGGAGTCTTGAGGCGGGGATCCAGTAGAGTGAGAAGAATAATTATTAAGTTCCCTGTTAGGCTCAATGAGTAGTTGAGAAATAGAAACAGAAAAATCACAATTTGCAATTGTGGATCATCTGTCAGTCCTAACAGAATGAACTCTATTTCCATTGATTGGTTCTTCATTTCTTTCTTGTGAACCTTATCAAATCTGTATAGGAAAAGAAGCAAAAATTAAATACATATGCATTAGAACACATACAACACACACATATACAAAAGCAGAGATGGATATACATTCTCAAATTTATTCATTTGAATTTTTTTTTTAGCCAGAGTATTAGATGACACAAAATTATATGCTATAGGTTAATTCAAAATATCTTTTAGTCTGCCTTCTTTAATATCCAAATTTTCTCCAGAATTTGAAAGATGTATAATTTTTGTAAATATGCGCTTACTATTTCCAAATGACCTCTTACCTGTACTTATAATTTAAATTATATATTAATTATTTAAAATTAATTTTCCATTACTTTTATCATAACTGCACAAATTGTTCTAAGCTTGTTTGTGTTTTTAGAATGCGTATCACTGATGTTTCAAAATCAGGCTTATATTATAGTTACTGTGATGGTAGTGACTTAGTTCTATAGATTTCTAATACTTGAAAAATCTACTTTTATTGTTTTTTTCTTTAAATATTCTCTACAATAATATTCTATTAGTTTTATCAATTTTTTTGTATTTTTTTAATTTAAGTGAATATTCCTTTACCAGCAATAGGAAAAAAATGATAAAATCGCATAAATTATATATTTTAATAAACAATATTTGGTCCTATTTTTAGATAATCTTATTTATTTATTTTTCAGTTGCAGTGGGACACAATATCTTTATTTTATTCATTTGTTTTTATGTGGTGCTGTGGATTGGAACCCAGGGCCTCATATGTGCTAGGCGAGCGCGCTACTGCTGAGCCACAGCCCCAGCCCTAGATAATCTTTTGAAACATCCTCTTTTACATATTTATGTGATTTGGGTGCTTTGTTTTACTTCCACCATATTATTTACAACACTTTTGAATATGAAGAAGAGAATAATATTTCTTAACCTTTTTACATATAGGAATTCTATTTAATTCTATATTATTCTATTCCTCTGTTTGATTAAATATGTCCATCTACTTCATTATATGCATCATTTGTGGACTTTTAAAAGAAATGGGTTACTAAAATCCTGCGTTTTATCTTTATTTTTTTTTGCCTTTGTTTTATTACTATTGCTTTTCTTTCCATGTATCAACATTGCTTTTCTTTTATAAACTAATATGGACAAAACACTAGTATTTTTCATGCATAATGTTATTTTCTGAAACAGATATTAATGAGTAGTTTTAATAATTTTTCATAAAAACTAAACACCTGTATTCTTCACCAACTAAGTGGTCACAGACTTTTACCAAAATATTGCATATTTCTGTCATTGCTATATCTAAGATTCCCATTTTTGCCCTGTTCTGATTTTCAAGCTTTTCTAGGAGTTAGTCCAATAATTTCTGAAACACGTTTTTCTAATAGAGTGTTCTAGATCCATGCCATGTCAAATTCTAAGGAAGAATTGCTCCATATTTTTTCCTACATCACTTCATCCATGCAAATAATTCATTAAAAATGGCAGAGAAAGAAAATAAAACAGAATCAACAGTATGTGAATAAAATAGATATTACTTGTCAGTATATAAAGTTGGGAGTTACCCCTTATTCATTTGCTTTGCTTTCTGATTTTGAAATTAAGTTAAAATTATAGTGGACTTACCTTTATTGAGCTACAGTGCAGTTTGAGCTAAAATTCATTCCCTTCTGTGACAATTAAATTTGTTTATATAATAATATTTTATTATCCAATAAGATTTATTACCAATGAGTTTTGTGGAAAGAGGCAAAGTAAAGAATTTCCACCTTTCCTCAAATTCACATGCATTTGGAAACTTGGGAGTTTGATGTCAATAATTTTAAGAAGCACTTAGCTTCCCTTCCAGATATGATTAACTTTTGAAATTTTGTTCTCATAATTGAGATTGCTATTATTCAAAACCTCAATTGGATACATGCTCTTTGAAATGAAATAAAAACTGGGAAATATAAAATCACTGTTGAAATATAAATAACTCTTCCAAGAAAGAGATACAATGTTACAGTAACATCATTTTCTACTTACTATAAACTCCAGGGAATCTCTTAAAATAAAACTAAAACAAACTCTTCTCTGGGGACCAGTGTTACAAAAGTACTCATTATTGTCAATAAAATGCCCCCCTGTAGTTTAAGTAAAAAATGAAGAGAAAGTATCCCTGAGGAGTATCATAAATGATTAGGAAAAATCAACAAAATATTTAATAGGAACACCAAAAATTCACTGTCTGGGGCAACTATGGAAAATCCCAAAGTAATTTACACATGCAATTGAATGAAACACCCACATTTAAAAGCATGAATGGATCTTAAAACTAGTATACTGAGTGAAAAAAACAGACATAAATTAGTTTTATAATCATACAAATATAATTCCATTTATATTATTCTGGAAAAGACTGGACTATGAGGACAGAAATATAATTAGGGAGTAGTTCCTTGGGCTGAAGGTAGGAATTGTCTAGAGAAGTATCATGAGAGAACATTTTGAGGTGACAGAAATATTTTATATTTTGATTTTGGCAGTGGTTGCATAATTTCATGTTTGTCAAAGTTCATCCAACCATATACCCACAAAAGATGAAACTTGTCATTAATTCAAGATCAATCATCTTTCCAACAAAATCATTTATATATAATGTATCTCTTTATTTTATTTTTATTTGTGATGCTAAGGATTGAACCCAGTGCTTCCTTCACACGTGCTAGGCAAACACTCTGCCACTGAGCCACAATCCCAGCTCTTAATATGTCTTATTTTTAACCTGGTGTTTGAAAGACAACTTAGGACAATACTGCCTAAAAAATGAGCTATTAGCCATTTTTGGAAGGATGTATATTTTTAATTCAAGTTAAATATTCAGTTTCTAAGTCATACCAATTACATTTCAACTAATAAATATATACAGTAACAATAAAAATGTAATTGGAATTTTGATAGGGTTACATCAACTTTGTAAATCATGATGGGTTAGTATGGATATTTTAAATAACAAATTAACTAATCCATGGACTTGGGATGTTTTTCATTTACTTATATTCCTAACTTTGTTTTATCAATGGTTTAAAGTTTTCAGTGCCCAAGGCTACCAACTTTTATTCATTTTATTATTATGAATACATTTCTTTCTTAATTTTCTTTTCAAATTTATCTTTAGTATTTTTATCCCAGCCCAAAGATATTTTTCTTGAGAAATTTATTTACACTAGATTGCATAACATGATCAACATCATCAGATTAATTCATTTTTGATGTCTCATTGTAAAAGACAAAGATGCATGTTGTTAACTTTCCTTTTCTGTGACCAAAGTACCCTACAAAAACAAATTACAGGAGGGAATTGTTTGAGGCTCATGGTTTCAGAAGCCTTGGACTACACATGGACAACTCCATTGCTCTCATAGGAGAAGAGCACAGGGGAGGAAAGTTTCTCAGATCATAGCAGGGTTAGGAAGTAGGAGAGGGTTGCATAAGGAAAATACACACTTCCAGGGCCTGCCTCCAGTGACCCATCCCTTCCAGTCATGCACCACCTGCCTACAATAGCCACCCAGTCCATTCAAACTAGGATGGACTAATTGTTACAGCTCTTACAATCCAATCATTTCACCTCTGAAAATTCCAGTAATTCCAATAATAAATGTTGAAATTATATCTTCTCAAATAATGAAAAATTAGCCATCCCTTTGAACATTTCTAGCTATGTATTAATTGTGGGGTTCAGAATAATACTTTAATACATGTATGCAGTGTTTGCTAATCACAGCTGGACTCGTTTTCTCACTCTCCCTGTACACCAACCCTTGCCAGCCTCTGCTAATCACTGTTCTGCATTCAAGTTAACTTTCTTGGTTTCTACATCTGAGAGAGAACATGTGGTACTTCTCTTTCTGTGTCTGACTTATACCTCCTAACATAACATCCATTATTTACATCCATTTTTCTGTAAAAGACAAGATTCTATCCTTTTATGCCCAACTAATATTTGATTGTGTTTATACCATGTTTTCTTTATCTATTGATCCCCTGATAGGCAACTTAGTTGATTCTATATCTTAGATATTGTGAGTAGTACCACAATAAACCTGGGAGTAGCATGTCTCTTTCCTGTGCCAATTTTATTTCCTTTGAATACATAACCAGGAGTGTGAAGAAGTGTGACAACTGGACCATATGGCAACCTATTTTTAGTTTTTTTGAAGCAACCACCATGCTATTTTCTCAAATTGCTTTACTAATAATGTACAATCTCACCAACAGTGTATAGGTTTCCCTTTCCTCTATCTTTAACAAAACTTGTTATCATTCATCTTTCATATAACAGGCATTCAAAATTTTGTGAGGTGATATCTTATTGTGGTTTTAACTTTAGTTTCCCTGATGTTTAGAGATGCCTAGCATGTTTTCACAAACTTGTTTGCCCTTTGCTTTTCTTTCTTAAAGAATGCCTGTTCTGATTCTTTGCCAATTTCTTAATCTAATTACTTTTTTTTTTTTTGCTCCTGAGTTGATTTTGTTCCTTATACATTTCAGATATTCCTCCTTTGTCAAATGCATGATTTGCAGATATTTTCTCCCAGTCCATGGTTGTCTCTTCACTATTAATTGTCTCCTTGACTAAACAGAATATGTTTAGCTTGCTGTCATCCCATTTGGTCTACTCTTGCTTGTTCTGCCTGTGTTTTGAGAGTTGTTTCCAATAACTCATTGTCCAAAGCAATGCCCTGAGCTCATTCCTTGCTTTCCTCTAGCAAGTCAACAGTCGTAGTTCTTATATTTAAGTCTTTTATCTATTTTGTGTAGTTTTGTTTAGAAGCCCAACTTTACTGTGTGAGATGAAAGTTCAACTTTTCCCTTCTGTATGTGAATATTCAGTTTCTTCAACAGTATTTATTAAAAAGAATGTTATTTCTCTGTTGTGTGTTCATGGAAACTTTGTTAAAAATAAACTAATTTGGGTTTTATATCTGAGCTTTTTATCCTCTTCCATTTGTTGCTGTGTCTGTTTATGAGCCAGTGCCATATTGCTTTGATTATAATAGCTTCATAATGCATTTTGAAATGAGGGAATTTTAGGCCTCCAGATTTGTTTGGCTTGTTCAAGATTGCTTTGGCTAGTTAGTCTCTTTTCTTTAGTCCATAGGAAATTAAAATTAAT
Source organism: Marmota monax (assembly GCF_021218885.2). Taxonomy (NCBI): domain Eukaryota; kingdom Metazoa; phylum Chordata; class Mammalia; order Rodentia; family Sciuridae; genus Marmota; species Marmota monax. The sequence goes on from NW_026695227.1 coordinate 35,759,627, forward strand.
TAATTTAATAAATTAAAATTAGAATTTAAAATTAATTGTTCTATTTCTGTGAAAAAATGACAATAAAATTTTGTTACGATAAGCATTGAATGTGAGGCAGATGCTTGAACTCTTGATCAGCCTTCTCACATCCAAGCTAGAGAGACGGTTGTCAAATGTTAAGTTCATGTTTTTATTCTCTTCATAGCTTGGGAGACTCAGGAATTCTGAACTCTATCAACTCCAAGAAGTCAGTGAGTTAGTAACCAATACATTGGGTGAACATTGAAAATTTGAAACACTAAGTGCTTGCAGAAACTACTTCCAGAGTGAGTTCAAAGATCTGGATTTATTGCTAGAGCAAGCTAAGGAAGAATAGGTGGTGAGTACCCACTCTCCTGCCTAAATAAGCAGAGGTCTCATATACTTCTTGTAAGGGGATGCTTCTGGTTTGTGCTTACCGCTAACGCAAACCAGAGAGGAAGGTGAACTTTGTCTTTTGGGAATGTTGAGGTCCCTCTGTCTTCTTTCAGTGAAAGAGTGTAGGAATAAATCTCAGGAAGAAGCCTGGGTAGATAAAGACAGGGGGTACCCGCCTTCCTATTCTCTCCTATTCCATCCAATGGAGAGATTGTAGGGCTGTTATTATTCCTGAAGGAAGCAAAAGAAGGAAATGCAGAAATCAAGCAGAAGTCTCATACTCTGGAAGGAAGGGGAGACTTGAGGTAGCACTTTATACTGAAGTAAGCCATGGAAGATGATGTGTAGAGCGACTCCTTTTTCATTTGAGTCAGGGGAAAGGCACCCTAGTTAACTCTATTGAAAGATTACAAAAATTTGTCCCCAGAGTAAGCCAGATTTGAAGGTATGGGGAGTGCCATCCCTCCTGTTCTTGGTAGCAGCAGCACTCTCCATCCATGGGGAGACTTTAGCACTGGAGTTAACATTGGAGAAATCCAGGGAAGAAAGTGCAGGGAGAGCCAAATGTCCCATTTGACTTTTCTTATGGTTTTAATATGAGGTTTCTCCTGAAAATTCCTGTGCTAATGTAGGGTGGTCTGTAGTTGTAATTATTAGATTGTGAGAGGTATAATCTAATCAAATCAGTCCATCCTAGTTTGAATAGACTGGTAATAACTGTATGCAGGTGGGGCAGGGCTGGAGGAGGTGGGTCACTGAGGGCATTCCCTAGAAGGGTTGTTGTTCCTGTGGCTCTTTTTCCCCCTTCCTCTCTCAGATTCCTTGATGCTGTGAATGGAAGAGCAGTTCTCCACCATGCACTTCTGCCATGATGTTCCTCCTAACCTCAGACTCAGTAATGAACTCAGGTGACTATGGACTAAACCTCTGCAAACCAAACTAAACTATTCCTCCTCTAAGTTATTCTCTTGTCCGTTATTTTGGTTACAGTATCAAAAAAAACAGAGGGTCAAAAAGGCTTATTCTCTATTCACTATATAGGTACCCAGATACTCCTTTATGAGAGTCCATAGCCACAGGGAACTACTAGATAAGATTGAAGCCAAACCTTTCTATGTTGGATTTGGAAACTGGGCTGATCCAAGAGGTATGGCTTCTAAGACTGCTTTCATGGTTCAGAGCTTCTACTTTGTTCTTTCGGGTGTTATCAGAGCCCTCCACTTTTCTGTCCTTGCCATTCTTCAAGAGGGGTTATTTAGGAGCTGAGCTCTTTGGAAAGGACTGTTAAGGTAGATAGTAAATGTGTGGTACAAGTCCTTCACTTCTTAGAAAGAAGCTGAGCTTTGGAATTTTCATCCCACTTGTAAAGTGACATAGGTAAGAACAAAAGATTATCTCTGCTTTTCCTACCTGTTTTTTTTTTTTTTTTTTGATATGGTTCTTTTCTCAGTTGTCTGTTCTGTAGGAGTTTTTCAGCTGGATTCTGAACACCTGGATTCTTTCTCTTGAACAGAACTGACCTATGGGTAGGTGTTTGCTCAGTGTGTTTATAGGAAGAGGGAGACGCAGGGCCCACCTTTTCCATCATGTTGCTGCTGTCTTAGAGTCTCAGATTGTTTTTAGTGTACAGAAACTCAAGTGCTTTTTGTATGTTGATTTGTAGCCTACACATTTACATTTAGCAAAGTTGTAACAATTGTTCTTTTTTTTGTTTTAAAATTTTTTGGAATATTTAGGATTTTCTATCTATAAGATTTTCTTATCATTAAACACAGATAATTTTGTTGGCCATGGTGGTCCATATCTGTAATCCCAGCTACTTGAGAGGCTGAGGCAAAAGGATTATAATCAGGGTAGACTCTGTCTCAAAATTAAAAAGAAAAAAATGTAGCTCAGTAGGAATGTAGCTCAGAGAAAATTAAAGAGAATTTTATATTCTCATATCTGTTTTGATTTCTTATTCTTGGCACTGGTTGCACCAGCTAGACTTTATAGTATTATGTCAAATAGATATGTTGATATTGGTGAGAAATTTATTATTCCTGATCTTAGAGGAAAATACAATTTTTGTTTCTAATCATTAAGTATGATATCATCTGTACAATTCTAAGTGTGGACTTTTATGTTGAACTAAATACCATCTGTTTGTATTACTTTACAATATTTATTATGAATGGGTTTGGGGGATCTCCATTGGGGAGATCCTGCAATTACAGTTTTTTCTTTAAGAGGAAACAGAGAGGTATTTGAAAAGAACAGAAGAGTAGAAAGTGATGTAATGACAGAGTTGGAGATTTAATAAGGTGATCATAAGTCAAGTAATGATAGCAGCTTTCAGAACCTGGAAAAGGCAAAGAATAGATTTTACTGTAGAACTTCTAGAAGGGGCATGTTACTGCCAACACCTTGATTTTTGCACAGTAAAAGTTATTTCAGAATTGTGGCTTCCAAAAAACATGAAATTTTCATTGTTTTATATCAGTCAGTTTGTGCTAATTTATTACAATCATCATGGTAAGTTAATACACTGATCAGCAAAATAAGTGACAATGTATACATAGTTACACTATCAATAATATAAATTATAGTGGGTAGAAACTAAGGAAGGCAAAAAAAATATTTTATTTCATAAAGTACAGAACTCAGATTTTTTTGAAAAAACCCTTCTTGTTACTGAAACATAAAAGTTCTGATAGAGGTTAATGAAGAAACTGATAAGTTGAAGGGATAAACCAAGAGAAGAGAAGAAGTATGCAGTGTCCAGAAAAACAGAAAAGTGAATGAGTCCTGAAATAGGTCATCAGAGGAAATAAAAATGAAACAAGTGTTATTTTAGTGACTAGATTTTAGTCCAATAATTAAAATGGGGGAAATGAAACAACATTTGAATTCCACATAGAGTGGTTAGTTGTGCTACATGCAGATATATTGAGCTGTAACCAAAATTCTCTAGCTTCTTAAAAAACAGGATAATAAAAAATACATAAGAGCAAGAATGTCACCAAGATGGTATAAGAAGAGGTTCCCTGCTCATAATTCTCACAGCGACAATAATTTGAGAGCTATCCACTGAGTAACGTATCTATATGATATCTCTCAGAGCTGGGAAGGAGCTTGCAAAACCCTCTTGAAGCCCAAGATAGATGAAGGCCATTTTAAAGAAGATAAATGTGTACCTAGGCAAAACATTTATAGAGCATGGTGCCCCCTACAGACCTGGAGACCATTTTTTCCCCTGTGGGTTTAACTAAGGTACCCTGGAATAGATCTGTGTTACAGTACTGCTTCCACTGACCAGGTCTTAGAGGCATTCACATTCATACAGGGACAGAGAGAATCAGTAGTTGCACAAACTCCTCTTTTGACCCACCAACTGTAGACCCCACTAAAGACTGAGAAGCAGTCATATGACTTGGCTCTCACCCTATTTGACTATAATCCTAGAAGCAATCATACCAAAAGGACAGATATGGAGGTCAAAGAAGGAGAACAGAGAAAGAAACAATGACCAGAAATCTCTCAAATCTGAAGAGAATCATGGATATTCAGACTCATGAATTTCAAATTACCCAAGGAAGATAATAGCAAAGATGATTACTCTGTAAATCAGTATGTAAATTTGTTAAAATTCAAAGAAAAAGAATTTCCGTAAGCAGCATGAGAAAAGCAACCTGTCACCTACGAGTGAGCCCAATCATAAAGCAGTGACTTTTTTGAGTACAATCTGCAGTTCACAAAGAAGTGGAGATATATTCAAAGTGCTAAAAGGAAATAAAACTACCTCTTAGTAACATTACACCTAGCAAAGCAGTCCTTCAGAAACAAAGAGAAATAAAGATAGTCTAAGAAAAACAAAAGCTGAGGGAGTTTATTATCACTAGACCTGCTTTACAAGAAATGCCACAAGGAGGAGAAAGAAAAATGGTGGATCAGAAGCAGCCACACTCAGAGCAGCTACCCCAAAGTAAACTAAAATAGCAGTTCTGTAGTAGCAAACTGAAATGTGAAGACTGGGAAGATTTTGGTAGGAAACTCGGCAAGTTAGCAAACAGGTGAAAATCAAAAACATAGATTTCTAGAACAGAAAGAAAATTAAAACATTGGACTGAAGCAGCATCAGGCAAGCCCTAGTTCATGGGGGAGGAGAAGCTATCCTCCCACAAGCTGAAGGATATTCTCTTGAGTTGAAGAAAAAAAGATTTCACTATCTGACAAATTTGTAATCTGAGGAGTAAATAAGTTTATAAATAGCAGACTGGGAAGTGATGAATCTAGCCTAATTCCATCTGAAGATTGAGAGCCATCTCGTCACAGTCTTATAAAGTTAATTTCTGTTTTACTATAAATCATCGTGATTTCTAAACTTGCTTGGAATGCTTGCCTGTGCCTTGAACTCACCTATGCCTGGCCTTTCCTGACCAGACTACAACCCTGTCTGAAACATGAGTGCACCTCATAAATTCTGACTTTCCCTGACCAGATAACAACCTTCTCTGAAACCCTAATGGTGCTTCATAAATTCTGATTTGGGATCTAAATTTACTCCCTAAGTACTGAACCATTTAGACCATTAACCTACTACCTGCCTTTGTATTATGCATGTCAAAATCCTGTTATCTGTAAGTTTTCAAGACACCCCTCCCCCCATTACAACTTTTTGTGCTGTAAATCTGAGCTCCTAGATAGCTGGAGTACTGTCTTCTATTCCCATGGATTTAGGGAGAGGGACAGTCCCCGCTGGTTGGAATTAAAAGCTTGCTTTAATTTGATTTAAATTGGAGTCAGTGGTCTTTTCTTTGCATTGTGGTTTAACAGAAGGTAGAGAAGAAAGTCCAGGGAACTCTGCAGTGTGGGGATAAGTACACAGAGTACTGCACACATGGCATACATTAAGGACATCTGAGTGGTAGGCCACTTCCCTCATGCTAGGTGTGTGAGCGGCAGGTGGCTTACCCCATAGGCACAGCCTTGGTTGTGAGGCCATGTGTTGCAGTCCCAGCATTTGCTTCACAGCCCACTCCTCAACTGGTTGCTGCAAGGACAGTTAGCAGACATTGCATTGGTGGCTGCCTGTAATCTGCCTAGCTACTGCCTAAATATATATACATGGTAACTGCACAATAAAGTCAGACCTGCTTCCTGCTTGCTCCTCTACCCTGTTCTGTGGACCTCCTTCCTGGACGAGAGATAGAGAGAGCCTATGCAGCTGGTGCCCAAACAGGGACCTGAGGTAAGCCTATAAGACAGGGTGTGGCCCCTCACAGAGCGGTGAGGAAGAGGACATGGGGAACCTACCAAGTTCCACCAAAGACTCGCAGCTGCAAGTTCTATGCATTCTTTTAGCTACTAGAGATTTAACCCTGATTAATAGAGAAGCTCAGAAGTTCTGAGATATAAACACTAACCCATGGATCAATAGTGCTGATGTTTTTGATCCTAGGATATGGGACAAGATACTGGCAAATGCATGGAAAGTTGAAGTGAGACAGGGGTATACTTTACCACTACATTTTTTTTCTATTGTGACAGCCATTCAGCAAAGTTTAGGGGGCCATGCAACAGATCCTTGCCACATAATGATGGCCCTGAGGGAAGATGAGGCTTTGAAAGACTGGGAAGAGGAAAAAAGTGGGAGCAACAATCTACCTCAAAGCAAGCAACCACAACAGGTAGTGGAGGGAGGGAGGCAGAAAAGGGTACCTCTAGCCTTCATGGTGCAGGAAGAGGTGACCACAAATGGTGCAGGTGTGCCTTCTACTGACAGGCAGAGATTATATCCTTCCCTAAGTCAATGGCAATTGTCTCCTTATCAGGTGATGTCAAAGCCAGCAAGGGACTATGATAGCTTAGAAATGACTAGGCCCAAGACATGGTCTCCAAGAAACCCATTCTAGGAGGCCAGAGACTCTTTTGAAGATCTAGGTAGGATAAGAGATGAAAAGTTGGGTAGGAGTACAAGCCTTCCCAGTCAACATGGCCTCCACACCACAGCACCCTGTCACTTGGTATCCACATGCATTGGCTACTCTGAAGGAGGTGAAGAGGCAGTAAAAGAGGATGGGCCCCAGGGGCATTTACAGAGCAAATGCTCAGCAGGTATCATAAGCACATCACAAATGTTAACCTCCCAGCAGAATGCTTGCAGGGAGAGGGAATCTACCTATGCTTGTGGTATAGCCCCAACAAAGTATTTTGATCAGGGGCAGCTCTGTGCTCTAAGAGCCTGGAGGAAGTAACCAGCTTGGGGAGGTACAGCTTCTATGCAGGGCTTAAGGCAGAAAGCCACTGAGGACTTGCCACAGTTTATTGACAGAATAAACAAGGCAGTGAGAGGGAAGGTGTATCATGGAGGAGCTAAGGAAGCCCTAGCCAAGTGACTGATATGGGAATGACCAAATAAGGAACATAGAGCAGAAGTACGCAATGGCACACTGGGTGACTGGATTTTGGCCACCCATGATATAGGGACACAAGAAGCTCAAGGCTCTCTGCTGGCCTCAGCCATAGCAGTTGCATAAAAGCAGGACTAAAGAGGCTTGCAAACAGCTTGTCAGAGATTGCAAAAAGTGTGCACCTTTTCTCTCCTTTGGCCACTTACAACCTGCTGGAGTGAATCCCTGAGAGTTAAAATATAATGCTTTATGGCAAATGGATGTCATTCATTATGCTTCTTTTGGAAATTTATATATTAATGTAATTATTGATACCTTTTCAGGCTGTGTAATGGCCGCAGTCGCCATAGGAGAAACCACAAAAAAGGTCATCTCCCATCTACTTAAAAGTTTTGGAATTATGGATGTTCCCATGTCTAATTAAAACTGACAATGGGCCAGCCTACACTAGCAAGACATTTCAAGCAGTTTGCAATGATTGGCATACACAGCACTTAACTGGGATTCCTTACAACTCAAGGCATCATAGAAAGAACACACAAGGAATTAAAGACCTGCGTCCTGCTTGGTCTTTGGTCTTTGGAGGTCTTTATTAGCAACTACGCAGCCACAGTCTCCTCTACCCTGTTCTGTGGACTTCCTCACTGGATGAGAGAAAGCCCATGCACTGCAGTACAAAGTCCTGGCATTCCCCAAAAGAAGTAGTTAAAGTGGGGAAATAGCCACAGCTTAACAAGACTGTTTGTTGGGATTTTTTGAGCAGCAGACTAGGAATCATTGTCATTAACGTTTGATTTTCATTTTTTGCTCTCTATTTCCCTTTATTATCATTTTACTGACTTACTTGTTCTTTGCATTCCCAAGAACAGACAGCTAATTTCTTTACCTTTTCACTGGATTGGTGGCTGCCTGTGCCATTAATCTGTCTGGACATAGGTGTGGGAGTATAACACTGACTAGGTAGAAACTCACAATGGCCATGGCATCATCTAGGTCTGGTTGATCAGTCTGCACAGTGGAGAATAATGAAGATATTTTCATTTGAAACTTGTGCTCTGGTCCCTGGGATAAGGAGCATGACTGATGGGGAAGGGGAACTGAGACTTATCAGGGTCAGTCAGAAAACAGTGATGCTCTGTGTTTCCTTCCTCAAATCTCTCCCTCTGTCAGAAATGGACAAAGGCTCTTGCAATGAAGGGTTTAATGCATCATAAATTGGTCTACAGATGGAATGGGTGAGAGGGCTGGGCAGCAGCCCTGCTGAACTTACACTCCTACCTCTGGACACAATAAGGAAGAGAGAGGGTGAGAGAGAAAGAGCACATACAAATGCCAGAGAACAAACTCAAATAAATAAAATTATAAATTAAAGAGGAAAGGTTATGACAAAAATATAAAGGATCATAAAAAAAACTACTGTGGACAATTATTTACCAACAGATTGGGCAACCTAGAACAAATGAATAATTTTTTAGATGGCATATGATTAAATAAGACTGAATCATGAAGAAAAAAATCTTAACAAATTACAAGTCATAGAGATGAAGGCAAAAAATTAAAAACTTCTCAAAAAAGAAAACTAAGGATAAAATAGCTTCATCAAAAAATTCTATCATATATTTAAAGAGAATAAGTGCCATTCCTCCTCAAATTTTTCAAAAACATTGGAGAGAAGAGAACACTTACAAACCAATTTTATGAAGCTGGTATTATCTTCCTAGCAGTTAGATAAGGATACCACATGAAAAGAAAATTAGAGAATAATATGTGATGAACTAGACTATTGATGAAACTTTAAAGGGAAGGTTCAGATATTAGTAATGTACCAGTCTTAATGACTTGATACTGATCATCACATTGTGATAATGTAGAATATTCTTTCTGAAGTAAATATACACTGCTGTATTGGGCTGGAGATGAGGAATCAAGTTGTTCAGGAATAAAAGCTTCTGATGTTGTTAAAATTTAAGTTTTAGATTGTTTCAAAGAAAAAAATAAATTGGTGTTGAGAGCCACAGCCCAAGGGGCCCCAGCAAACTTCCAGCTGCCAGCTGATGATTGGCTAACAGCGGCCCCAGCTGATTAGCTGCCAACTGATTGGCTCCCCTGCGGTGATGCTCATTGGGTTGTTTCCCCGCCCTTTCAGACCACCGAGCTGCTCATTGGGGGACTTTTTTTGGCTCCGCCCATGTGACCCAGCCAATCCACCTCAAGAGAAGGAGGAGTGGGGGAGGTTGAGAGGCTTGTGGGAAGCCGGTGGTGGCAGTTGGGCTCTGAAGGTTTTCCTGAAGAGCTGTGTGGTTTGGCCTGTGTATTCTAAAAATAAAGTTTGTTTCTGTTTGACAAGTGGCTCCTGTGCCCAGCCAGACTGTGGCAAATAGGGACCATTTAAGTACCGATCCCTCCCAATTCTGGGTGAGCAACAACCAACTTATTTCAATCCTGATATATTTTGCATGGAAGCAAGAGAGAGTTTCCTGTTTGGGATAAACTCTCTTATTAGTAGAACTGTTCTAATGTAGTCAAATAATCTGAAATTCTTATTGACAATCAGTATAAAGTTTAAATAAAGTTATCTTCTTGGACAAAAAAAAAAAATGCCCCTTCAGCTTTTACAGTTACAGTAAATTCACAATTATTTTATTTCTTTCCTCCCTCCTCCCCCTCTCCTCCCCTTCCTTCTCCTTACTTCTTCTCTCTCATCCTCTCCCTCCTTCCCTTCCTTCTTTTTTCTCCCTTTCTTCCTCCTTCCTCCCTCCTTCCTCCTTTTATATGCCTCCTCTCTACTTATCTCCCCCTTCCTCCTTCCTTCTCTCCTCTCTTTTTTCCTTCTTCCTTTCACAGTAATCCCTCCATGGTATGTGGTTTCACTTTCCACCATCTCAGTTACTCACATTCAATTGCACTTAATGAGTGAATGGAAAATTCATGAACTTTCAGTCAATAAACTGGTTTAGGTACAATTCTGCCTGGTGTTAGGGATGATGGCATATCACTTAAATAGTACTCTTTAATTTCCATATGTAAAGGAAGCAGAATTACCTGCCCTGTGCTCTGATATTGATAGTAAACACTCTATATCTGCATGCCTCAAGTCATTGAACTAATACTTCTCAAGGCAACATGGAATATTTAACAAAATAGACCCAACTTCAGCCCAGAAAATGAACTCTGTGTGTGTGTGTGTGTGTAGTACTGCTGGGGATTGAAACGAGGGGCAGTTTACCACTGAGTTATATCCCCATCCCCAGCCCTTTTTAAGTTTTTCTTTACAAGAGTTTTGATACAGAGATTCACTAAGCTGCTAGGTCTGAGGTTAAACTTGGGATCCTCCTTCCTCAGCCTTCTAAATTGATGGGATTACAGGTATGTGCCACCATACCAGTCTGAAAATGAACAAATTTAAGGACTATAAATTATTCAAAAGCGTGAACATTCAGAGGGAAAAGAGAAGGTATCCGATTCATTTTTTAAAAAAATATTTATTTATTTCTTTTAGTTTTTAGGTGGATACAATATCTTTATTTATTTATTTTTAATTTTCATGTGGTGTTGGGAATTGAACCCAGCTCCCCACGTATGCCAGGTGAGCGCACAATGCTTGAGCCTCACCCCCAGCCCTCTGATTCTTAATAATAAAAACAAAAATTAACAAAAGCAGATATCCTGGAATGAAAAAAGTGAGGAGAGAGGGTAGATGGTTTGAAGTGAGTCTGGAATGGTAGGAGGACAACAAGTCCCTTGCAAAAAAAAAAAAATTTCTCCCAGAAAAGTAAGAAATTTAAGTATCTCAGATCCATTTTATATTTCAACTTATCCAGTTTCATCCTCACCTGTAAGATTTCATATGGATCTTATTAGTGAAAATTTTGGGGTAAAAGTGTTGCTAACAGAAGATACAAGTGCCTTTGGTGCTCTTGATAACTCACTGTCCAGACTCTCATATTGTTTATATAGACCTTGAAGTTGTTAGGGAAGTTGGCTGTCCATTGAAAAGAAAACAAAAACAGATCCATATATTACAGAGGAATAAGTTCTGGGGCTGAGGGTGACGGTCAGTTATAGAGCACTTGCCTAGCATGTGTAAGATCCTAGGGTTGATCCCCAGCACTGCAAAAGAAAAAGAAAAAAAAAAAAAGTTCTTGGTTGGTTGGATTAAAGGTATGGATGTCAAAACCTTTTGCATAGGAGTATTAAATTTATATTAATATAAATTTTTACATAAATTTGAAGTATATTTAAAAGGCTGTCCTTAGAAAAATCTGTGGTTGACTGCCCAATCTTTTTTTAGTTAAACTACACTATAAAAAAGTCAAAACATAAGATGGGCTCTGAAAACATGTTGCAACAGATGAGACATAACATTATACATATATATCTTCTACTAATTAGACAATAAGCACAATAAAAATACAAAATGGCCAATTCATGGACAAGGAAAACAAATATTTAAATATATTCAGTCTCTATTATTTGGAAAATGTACAGTTTTTTTAAAAATATATAACACTTATATACTAAACATTTATTTACCTTTTCTACTCTGCTAAACACTTTCATGCATCTCTCATTTAATTATTACAATGTCCTATGAGTTAAAGCTACCAATCTTTTCATTTTATGCACGGGAAAACTGATATTAAGAAAGGTCAAATAGTGGGGTTTGGTGGCGCAAGCTTAGGAGGCTGAAGCAGGATTCTGACTTCAAAACCAGCCAGCCTCAGCAAAAGTGAGGCTCTAGGCAACTCAGTGAGACCTTGTCTCTAAATAAAGTACAAAAAAGTGCTGGGGATGTGGTTCAATGGTTGAATGCCCCTGAGTTCAATCCTGGGTATACCTACCCACTCTCCCATTAAAAAAAAAAAGACATGTCAAATAAATTTTGCAAGTTTGCTAAGAAGTGAGGATGAGTTCTCTCTGGATAACTTGATAAGGAATAATATCCAGTAAACATTATTAACTAAAAAACAAAACAAACAAAAAAAAAAAAACACCAGGAAAGTTGCAGAATACACTGTGTAGTAAAATTGCATCTGTTGTATGAAGAAAAAATTTTATGAGTGTAAATGTGGTTGTGTTTTTAAGAGGATACAAAAACCAAAATGGATAAAATATGTTGGTTAATTCATAGATTTGAAAGAAATGGAAGATTTTTTGGAAATGTACGGACCATTCCATAGGTTACTTTATAGTATGGTGACACTTGATTCTCATAATTAACCATGTATTAGCTTTAACATTAAAAATTAAAAGCTAAAGCTTAAAGTACTCTTCTGTTGTAGAAGGACATCATAACTTTATTTATTTACTTATTTTTGTGTGTGGCTCTGAGTATGGAATCCAGGGCCTCACACATGCTAGGCAAGCATTGTACCACTAAGCCCCAACCCCAGCCCCACTCTTCTGATTTTTAAAGGATTTTAAATGCATTTTGAGACTCTGTCTCAAAAGAAAAAAAAAATTGGTGGGGGGTATTGGAAACATCCTTCATTGATATAGTATCAATGGCAGAGATTCCCTGGGCTTAATTACCTTGAACTGCAAATAAAAACATAAACAAAAAAAAAAAAAGAGGAAAGAAAGAAAAGATATATCCTAAAAATTCTTCTCTGGAAAGATTTATATTGATTTTTTTTTCACTTTGACATTTGAAATAAATTTATTCAAATGAATCTTGATTGATTAAGAGTATCAAAATTTACTTTATTTCTCCCCCAACATCTATCAATATTTCTCTTTATATATATTTTTTCTATGTATCTCTATCAGTTACGTATAGTGTATAACATAAACATTATTATACTATTCATCATTATTTTTTCTATATTCCTGGCTTTCTTTTCTTTCTTTTCTACCATGGATTTAACTAAGGGGCACTCAACCACTGAGCCATATCCTCAGCCTTATTTTGTATTTTATTTAGAGACAAGGTCTCGATGAGTTGTTTAGTGCCTCACTTTTGCTGAGGCTGGTTTGAACTTGAGATTCTCCTTCCTCAGCCTTCCAAGACACTGGGATTATAGGCATGCACCATGGTGCCTGGATCTCTTTTGCTTTTCTGCTGAAATATTGTAGCAATACACAAAGTCTTGTGTTGTTTAATTTCTTTGTAAATTGTGTCCTACTATTAGAATTCATAGATGAATAAAATAATTATAAGCTTAGATTTTTGTTGCTAATATATATCATAATAAATTACCAATGATTGGTAGCTCTTATTTTAATAAATACTTTGGTGTAATATTACTTATCTGATTGTAATTTGTAGGTTAAAATACCATGTAAATGTGTATATTTAAGATAATATATTATTAAAGAAAGACAGGTGGAAAACTGCCATAATGTGTGTGTGTGTGTGTGTATATATATATATATATATATATATATATATATATATATATAACTTCAGATGTACAGAAAATACAATTTTAGTTAATAACCCAACAGAACACATCCTATCCTGAGTTTTAAGAATACAGGATAGTGTCACAGTGTTTTTTAAAATCTCTGTAGGCAGTCATTGAACCAAGTCACAATTTTAAATAAAACCTACAAATAATAATTAAATTAATTTTATTTGAAATTAATCTAATAACATTCCAAATTTTTCTCATGTTATCAGAGTTAATGACAAAGAGCAGACTGAAAAACAATTTTATTTCTCAAACTGTGTTAAATTGCAAACATTGCCTTCTTATAGAGGGCAAAAAAACAACAAAAACATTGTGTGAACATCCAATTGTATATATAAAATTTGCAATAAAGTTTATTGTATCCCTCATTACTATTTTTAAGTTGCATTACAAAATTCATTTTGTTATTTGTTGGATAAACATTTAATTGTTAAACATTTACCAGCACATTATTTCTCTTTTCCCACATGCACTGATGGGTCTGAAATTTTGAGTACCATATTGCTTGAGTCATCTACATCAATAGGTATAAAGCAAACTCATACTTATGCAGAATCTCCAAAGCAACTACTGGGAAAATAAAAAAAGAAATCCCTGTCAAGCAAAGAGGAAGAAAAAGAAAACCAATTCTTGAATGGCTAGAAATTCAGCTCTATGATATCTAAGAACAGATTCCAGTGAATGGCCCAAATCCAAAGGAAGTTGCTATTAAGTAAGAAAAACACTTCTTGCAAGCACGTGAATTCAATATTTTTGTTTAGAAATATGGATGTTTTAAATATTCATGCTCTTAGCAAATTTGTTCATTTTCATCTGGTTTTCAGTATGCATAATGCTCTTTATAACAGGGATATGGAGTGATCCTCAGTGTAATTCATTAAAAATATATTGTGATGAATATACTGGGGCCTGCCAGAAATACTAAAGTCAGCCTTGCAGTAACTTTGAAACTGGAGTCAAAAAGCATGAAACAACATACACTACAACAAAAAGATTAAATTCACAATGAAGATATGACACATACACAGTAAATAGTATAGGACAATATTCATGATGTGAGAACCACTGGAGATCAAGGAGAACTAGAAACATACTAGAAGACATTAACTCACAGAAGAGTTTAATTAGGACTTGGAGATTACACCTTTGGCAAAATATTTTCAGAGTGGTCAAAAGGAAAGTTCAATGATCCTTAAGCCTGAAGTCTGGCAATTTTATTAAAAGTCATTCTTTTTATTAAAAGTCATTATGTGAAATCAAAATATTCATACTCAGAGAATTTTAATGATATGTAAATGTAAAATTAAAACTGTGCCAAATGAGATCAAAATAGGAAAAATGAAGAATACAACATTCAGGAAAAGACAGCTCAGTAGGGCATTGATGCCCAAATACAACAATGTTGATATGGCATTGCATGCGAAGTTCCATTTAAACTTCAGACAATAGACTTCTTTACCATTAAATTTTATTTGAAAAACATTTATTAATCAAGTTCTTAAAGGATTGTTTTACTTGCTGGTTCCTTAAGGAGTAAATAAAGGGATTTAACATTGGGGCCACAGAGGTATTGAGCACAGCTATGCCCTTGGTCAAGGTTTCCCCTTCTTTGGCTGAAGTTTTGACATATATGAAAATGCAGCTTCCATAAGAAATGGAGACAACAATCATGTGTGAGGAGCAAGTGGAAAAGGCCTTTTTCCTTTGCTCAGCAGAGGGGATCCTCAGAATTGTTTTAATGATGAACATATAGGACAGAATCACTAATGTTAAGGTTGTAATCAGAGTTAATATGGCCAGGAGAAATGCCAAGAGCTCTAGGAAGGATGTGTCTGTGCAGGAAATCAAGAACAAAGGAGAGGAGTCACAGGTGAAGTGGTCAATGATGTTGGAGTCACAGAAATCCAGTTGTAGTCCCATGATCACAGGTGGAAAGATGATGAGAAAGCCGGTCAGCCAAGAACCAAGGACAAGCAGGGTGCAGATCCTGCTATTCATTATTGTTGTGTAGTGCAGTGGCTTGCAGATAGCCACATAACGGTCATAGGACATGGCAGTCAAAAGGAAAAATTCTGTTGCACCAAGCAGTATGAGGAAAAACACCTGGGCTGCACAAGAACTATAGGAAATGGTCTTATCCCCTGTTATGATGCTGACCAGGTATCTAGGAATAGAAACTGTGGTGAATGAGATTTCTAGGAAAGAGAAATTCCTAAGGAAGAAATACATGGGTGTTTTTAGGTGCAAGTCTACCAGAGTGAGGGTGATAATTGTTAAGTTTCCAGTAATACTCAGTATGTAGGTGAAAAACAGAAATAGAAAAATGAAAATATTTAGCTTTGGGTCATCTGTTAATCCCAGAAGAATGAACTCAGTTGCAGATGTATGGTTTTTCATTTTTTATTGTTTACTTCTTATAGGTCTAAAAATGAAAATTTGAAACAATGATTTAGTGAGTATGGTACTAAATTTTCACCACTTCTCCTGAATTAGGAAACATAAAAGGCTTATAAAGAAACAAAGAATTAACCAAGGTGTACTAAATTTTGAATAAATATATTATCTACAACAACAACCACAGAAACTATGTCTGATGTCCTTTTGCATCACCAGTCATTTAATATGAAGCTAGTCACTGACAATGTCTAATAAATTCATCTGTATAAGAAAAATATACCTAAAAAATAAAAAATCTAAAAATGTAAAATATTCTTTTAAAACTACTATGCAAATGAATATGTTTTCTGATTTTCTGTAAATGAAGCATTTATTGAAGTATTTCTTAATTTTCCACAACATTCCAAGATATTTAATTGTCTAACAAAGAATCAGAGCCATCAACACTAATACTTCCATAATCCTAATCAAACAAAACCTAAATTTTCCCAAAGTACTAAATATTTTACTTTCTGAATTAAATAATATTAGTTTATCATTCTATATATGAGATTCTAAGGGCCAAAGTTAAGTGATGCAGGTTATACAATTATTAGATGACAGAAAAATAAATGAGGGAAAAAATAGAAAATGCACTTACTGTGAGGTAATCCCACCTGGTAGCAGTGAACCACTGAAACCTAAATGCTAGGTTGCTTTTCTTTGAGTGACAATGTTTGATGCGTTATTTTCAGAGCATGTCATACACTTCTTGACCAGTGTCTTATCTCTGATTTTCTTGCACAATGTCAAACTTACAAAGCATATAGGTGGAATTTGAGCTGATGATTCTTGTTATATACAGTGAACATATTTAGGAATGACTCTAATAGAAAACCTATTACTAATATCAGAGAAGCCCTGACAGGAACTTGACATAGACTCAAGTACTGCTAGAAGGTGCTACAAGCAGGCTTAGGCAACAAATCCAAGAAGTTGAGGAATTTGTGATCTAGGAATGAGTTTGTGACCTGATGGGAAATCTGGTGTCCTGGACAGTGGATGAAGCTCTAAGGGCAGTCCCAAGTGGTCAATTCAGTTAAGTCTGATACTCAAGTTTGAAAAGTGTCATTGCAAAGCCGACATTGATAGAAAGTGTCTCTGGCACCAACTTATTACTTAGGAGTAGAAATATGAGCTGTAAAATTGGAGATGGCAGTAGAAAAATGGACAGTTTAGAAGTGGTTATAATGAAGAATTTCAGAGCCAGAGATCATGAATTTCTGGAAAACCTTGAAGAAATAAAGAAGGAAAAAAAGAAAGAAAGAGAGAGGCTGGGGGAGAAGGAGGGAGAGCGGGAGGGAAGGACAGATAGACAAGGAAAGAAAAGGGGGAGAGAGAAAGAAGGAATAAAAGTAATGAAGAAGTGGGATTCTTTTAGTAGTTTTAGTACAATATTTACATATAAACAGGCAAGTACAGGTGATAAAGGTGCATATCTTGCTTATTAGGTAAGTGAAACTTAGTTCATGAGCAGGAGAGGGCTCATACCATGAATGAGAATCAAGAATCAATAGCTATGGAAAAGAGGTGAGCTGCATGGCTTATAAAAGAAAACTGTGAAGAAAATTAATAGTTAAGGACTATTCCAGGTTTTATGATTCAAATATTTTGTATCTTTTGTTTTCCAAAAATTCTATTAAAAGAAAAAATCCTGCCCCAAGATGTTAGGAAAATGTGCCAATATATTTTACTTGGCTCTCACTAAGTATTGTTTAAAGAAAGATGGGTTATGATTTTTTTTAATGAGTTCATTTTCTAGCTAGAAAAAAATGGTTTATAAATATTCTTTTTAAATAAACAAACTAGTTTTACCTGCTTTTTATCTGTTTTGTCTCCAAACAGACACGGGGGATTCTTACTGGAAAGCAAAATTAAAATGTCTCTGGAGAGTATAGTACTGATGAGAGCACCCTAAAGAAAAGAGAATAATTTTAATTAGTCTTATTTTATAAATTATGTTTTCTCAACATTAAATAGCAGAGATTTGTATAATACCAGCAACAAAAGTGAGGACATGACAATCTTGAATTATTTTGGACGTCCTATTGTCAATCTCATTCTTTTTTCAACCTGAAACAAATGTCTGCCAAAGTCATATAATCCCATAGCATGGAAAATATGAAAAAAAATACTGAAAAGAGTAAGAGGAAAGGCCACATGATATTTAATTTACAATTAAAATGTTTTATTCATTGATAAAAACATATTGAGTGTCTATATTAGGCAGGAGAAAGTTAGTAGATAAGCATATCAGCATCACCAAGATACAATGACAACCAAGAGTATAATACAAAAATAAAGCTCATGAAATTCACAAATTAAAAAAAAAAAACTCAAGCACTGTTTTTTTTTTCACAATAGAAGTAAAGCAAGCAAATTTTATGTGCTGTTTTCGTTATCTGTGTCTAATTTTTCCGGTTGGACAATTTGGGTTCCATTACATTGTTTCAACTACTGAAGTATTTGATTACAGTATGTTTAGCATATATTCTTTATTTGAATTTTTTTGTTCTTCTAATCATTTTTATATCTACCAGGACCTGCTATGACAGGTGAATCTATGTGAATGGGGTGGAAACACTGGTAATTTAGGTTAAATGTCTTATTCAAAGAGAAACTTCAAAAAGGGACATGCTCTTGCTTCTAACCAAAAATATAAATTGGAAGTGCTCCTTCCTTGTTTTCTAAAAATTTGGTAAATGTTTTGTGCAAGCTATTTCAGAACTTTATTTTATTTTATTTTATTTTTTACATTCTCCACCAGGCTTGTGCGAAAATGTTTTCTTTAGAAGACATGGCAAGTGGGCTTCAATGAAGGCTCCAAGATTTGAAAACCCTCAGGTCATACCTTTCATACTCTCTTCTCCAGCAGTGAAAAAAAGGCTTGCTTCTAATGTGACAAAGATGATTTGATGTCCTTGTGTGTTGTGTTATGCAAGATTCTTGTCAGTTTGGTTGCTCTCCAGCATCTTTCCATTGCTGGCTCTGGAGAAACAAGCTTTCAGGAATTCTGAAGCTATCATCAATGTGCTGGCAACAGCCTGAGTAATACTGGATGTGAACTCATGATCCCCAGTTGAGCCTCAGAATAGGGACCCAGCCCACAGGTGGTTTTCACTATTGCAACACTTCCAGGTTTTCTACTCCTAGACACTGTGAGATTTCTGTGTGTCCCTTTGAGGTGCTAAATTTGTAGTACTTAATTACAAGGCACTGGATATTACTACAGAAGATACCTGACTGCAGGAAGCCACCAGTGAAATGTGTGTGGACCAGATAAGCATGGAAGCCACTGAGTAGAAAAATCTGTTATCTGGGAACTCCCAATGGCACTCCTGCTGGTTTTGAGAGGGTCCAGTGCATTTGAATTTCTACCCAGTTCTGTCAGAGGTGCCTTACATCTTTCAACATGTGCATGACCTGCTGAGAGCCAAGCAGCCTGCCTAGGCACACCTACAACCTGTTTTTCCTGAAAAAGCAAGCCTGAGATAAGACTCCTCCCACACTGCAACCTTATACCTCCCAATCCCCTTTGATCTGTACCAATATATTAAAAAATAAAAAGCAAGAATGAGCTTCCATTTTTATTAGAAGCTGCATCCCTCTGGTCAGCTTGTCCCGTTGTTGACCCCACTCAGGAAACATATTCCTGGTGCCCTGTGGTTATTTTCTAGTGTTGTGGGACAGACAAGGCTAGATACCTAGGGAATTAGAAGGAAGTAGTTTTATTGGCTGCAGCCAGGTCCAAAGGGGAGGTTTTGACTTGGTCCATTTGTCCCTCTGAACCCCCAATTCAGAAATGTTTAGAATTTCATACCCAGTGTGTATAAAAGGGAGAGGGGGAGATCAAAGACTCACAATCTGCAGAAGTCCACATACAAGTACATTTTTTCTACTGTTCTGGGCAATCAACCCAGGCCTGGAAAGTAAATCAAGGACACTCTCTCAGAAAATCAGTGCCTGGGAAGGGAGCATTCTCTCCTTTTCCCCCACTAGCTGGTTCCCAAAGAACCAGCTAATTTGTATTATTCACTCTTATCTTTTGGATTGTAAGGGACCCTCCCTAGGACCTAATCACTGTTCCCTGAAATGCAGATGCCTCAGTGAAGGCTTCAGGCCTGACAAGAAGCCTGAGTTAGAATCCCTTATCCCATTCTGCTTCTGCAAAAACACACCTCCTGCCTGAAAACTCTGTTGCAGAAATTCTTGCAGATAGTCTAAGAACAATTATGATGAGGATCTCTGGAAAGGTTAATTAAGATATTTTTGTGAAAGAGGGTGTGCCACTACTGTAGTACTACTTTCTTAGCTTTTATTTCTCAGCAAGCCCATCCTCTGAAAGGAACCCTTTCCCTAGTCCACACAGTACATGAGCCAGACCTGACTGTGCCTCCCACGTGGAAGCTTTGTAAGGAAGAACATTAAGATCCAGCAGCTTGACATCAATTTTCTTTGGATTCTTTAGGACCTGGCAATCTACTATGCCAAATTCCTTATTATTCCTCTTAATGAGAGCAGTTTCCTTCTGAGGTAAACCCTCAGTAAACTTATCAGTTTCTACTATTTTTTTTTTGTTTTTATTTTTTGTCACATCTAGGACGCCAGCCAAGTTGCCTTTACTCCACAAAATTTCTACTTACTCCTTATTTTGGTGTAGACTTTAGAGATATTTTTTCTAGTCTTCTATTTGTGCTAAGGGCTTGAATGATGGGTAATTTTATTTACTTTTGTTTTTTAATATATTGTTCTCTAGGTGTGTGAATTTTTTTTTTTAATCAAAGGAAACACAAAATTCATAAAAAGAAACTAGGAACTACAAAGCATTTTAAAATCCCTTTATCTCTTCAGCTAGAAAGATGGTAGAAGTCAGTTAGAAAATGCATGGTAGGCAGCATAGACTCCTCCAGTGATTCTTGCACCAATAAAAAAACACAAACCTACATAAAACCTTTATCCACATAAAAGCCTCAGAGAAGAAACTGAAAACAGCATACCACTGGCCAATGTAAAATTGCTGTCTCTCAGACCATCAAATGCATACTTCATGTCTTCAGTAAAGAGAAGTGCAGATTGTTAGGACTTCTATTCTTTGGGTAACATCCATTCCTCTTGTACTTTGATGAAATTCTTCTTTTACTATCTTACAAATGATGTTTAAATGCTAAAGGTCACTACTAAACATATTTTTTTGTAAAAATACTATAAATGTGAAAATGTAGAGGAGTAACAGCAAGAAACACAGTGATATTTATTACCAAGCTACATTTCTACAATTATAATAAAGACAACATTGGAATACTCTTCAGAAGTTTTTTCCTCTTCTTTTCTATTTTTTTAAAACATTGCAGTGATCTGGATTAAATCCAAGGTCTCATGCATATTAAGCAAGTGTTCTACGACTGGGCTATACTCTATCCTTGGGGGTTTTGCAGGGTGCTATGGTTTAGATATTAGGTGCTCCCCAAAAGTTCACATGTGAGACAATGTAAGAAAGTTTAGAGGTGAAATGATTGGGTCATGAGAGTTTTAACCTAATCAGTGCATTAATCCCCTGATAGGGATCAAGTGGGTAATAACTGTAGGCAGTATGGGACTCAAGGAGGTTTGTCACTCAGGTTGTACCTTTGGGGTACATTTTTTTCATGGTGGTAAGGGAAATTCTCTCCCCCACCCTTTTCTTTTATAATCTAAATAAAAATCCAGTGTGTGAAATTTGTTCCAGGGATGTTTCCCTTTTCCTTTCTGGACTGTAACTGATGAAAAAACATAAAATATTAATATTATATATGGTATTAATGCATAATCTCTCCATTAGTTACTCTATTTCGCCTTTGTCCTTGACCCAGATGTAAATTAAGCATATTTACTTACTATCCAGAATGGTACTCAAACTCATATTGAAGATTTTGAACTCAGAATGATTTTACCTGTTCTACATTTCAGCTGGCTTATATGAAGAGAAATCTAGTGTGGTTTTCACCTGAGGTTCACTGAGCTTCAAGTCTTTGGTTGACACTTTTTATTTTATTTTTAAAATTAATATTTTTTATGATATGATGTCTTGTTATACAGCCCAGGCTTGCCTTGAAATTGTGACCCTCCTTCTTCAAATATTCTGAGTATCATGAGTTGATATCTTTAATATCTTAAGTAACATTTTTGCAATTATTATTTTGAATATTGTTTTGTCCTATATTCTCTTTGTTCTTCTGGGATACCAATTCACATGTATATTAGAGGTCCCATGGAATAGAGACAACCATATTTCCTATATTCATCATTTGTTTTCCAAATATGTGTGGCCTAATATTTCAATTTCCCTAAAATTTCTTTTATTCCATGTTAGTCATAACTTTCCTTCATTATCAGACCCTATCAATTATTTCATTCTTATGAATTTTTTTAAAATTCATGTGAAGAGAATATATTTATACAATAAAAGTAAAACATTTTCTTATTAGTTCATATTAAATGTTAGACATTTAATAAAATATATCCTTATATGATTTTCTAAATTATATTTTATTAAATGTCTATAAAGGGAATATCCTACTCTACTATATGTGTCTTAATAAATTATTCTTTTCAATTTCAATTTCTTCAGAAATTTTCTGGCTTATTTTACCAATTGAAGCTGTTTTACACATTTTACTGTGATTTTTTAAATAAGGAGTAAGCAAAATATTTAAATATTTTAATGTAATTTTGCATTATTTTTAAATAAAGAATAAATCATTTCCCTGGTTTAAAGGACATGTATACAAAAATGTAGATGTGTTTTCCTTGAAAACATCTTGTTAAATTATATTTCTATTTTAAGTTACTTCCTAAAATGCTAGTTATGCCATTATTTTTCTCTGTCCATCAAATTCACATGTAAATATTTTATGCTATGAGGTGATGCAGAGACTATAGGAGATATATGTTTGACACCTCCAAAACACACACTATGAGTTAATTTTAGAATATTCAGTGATTAAAGATTATGAACAACATTGTCATTAGCTTGATATTCCTCTCTAAATTCTTTTGGAAGGGAGAGTGAGAAGGCTCCCCACAGCTCAGACACTTGGCACAACTTACTTTTTCATACATCATTTGAATGCTACTATATAAATTAGACTCCACTTTAATGTCAACATTTCAGGCTTCCCTAAAGACAGTGTAACAAGAATATTAATTAACTTTGATATTTTATTTCTAGGGTTAATGATGAAAATATCAATTATTATCTTTTCCCATAAGAATTCCCAAGAACTTTTACCAGTTCTGAGTAAATATGCTCTTTGTATAAAAAGGGGAAATATAATGAACAGCATTGTGGAGACAAAACCATCTCCATTCAAGTCAGAATAAGAAAAACAGAAAAAAGAAGCATCAATAATAAAATAGTATGGTTTTGATACAAATAAACAGCTTAGATTTCCAGATTTTAGGTTAGGCTGAACCTAGACATTTACCTTTTGATTTGTAGAGAAGTCAGAATAACATGTTGGAAAATGCCACACATATGCTGATTGGAGAGCAAGAGATATACACAATGTTTATGTATATTTCTAAATGTCTTTGGATTTCAATGTGAACACTATCTGTTGAAAGGGAAGCAGCAAAATGTACGGGTTGGAAATTAATTTCTAGGCAGTTAAAAAAACATGCCTAATATATATTTGGTTATAATAAAAAGAATTCTTCACAATGCATCAGCAAAGAGAACCTCCGTGAAATTTGTGGAAAGTAAGTATTTTTTTGCTATTTTGGTTTTCTATGCACAAAGAAGTTGTCACATAAACCATTTAATTGCGAATATGTGACAATAGATTCAGCCAGATAAACTCACATTTAGAGAAACAAAGAAATTATTTATGTAACATGTATCTCATGATGAAATATTCAAAGAACATATTTCAAAGTGTTGCTGTATTTGTCTATTGGACTAGCACCATGAGAAATAATTCTCAAAATGTATATAAAAATAACATGTACTCATTCCATTATACTTACTAAAGTATTCAGTATTTTAATATTACTGAATGCAAATTATTTCTTATATGATAAAGCTAATGATGAAGTGAAACTTACTGAACAATTAAATTGTAAATTCCATGTAAATTTTCAACTGTGTATTTAAATATCAATTCTGTAATGCATATTTTTTAGTCGTAAAATTAATTAACAAATATTTTTCTGTTGAAAAAGTTTTAATGGCCACTACCAAAAACAAAACAAAACAAAACAAAAACTCAAACCTAAACATACATATATCATCAGGAAATAACCATTTAGAGAATATTAATTGCAAAAGATCCTTTTTGATTAGCTACACATTTTGGGTACAGATATATCCAGAAAATACACATCTTTCTGAAAGAAACTGAACAGAAAATGATTTTACTAATAGCAGGATTAACCATGGTAACCTAAAAAATGTTTTAGGTGAGATTATAAAAGGTAGGTCTGCATATATTAGGAAAACTAGATAAGTGTGCAGATACTTCTAGAAAAAAATTATAAAGCCATCGTTTTGTAAAGTAAAAAGGTATCCAAAAAGAGAATTAGGAAAATGAGTATCCAGAATGGAGATGAGAGTAAGAGGGGTTAGCCTGGAGTTTTGACTGTTATGTAAAAAACTCTAGAAGGAAAACAAAGTTTCTGCATATCTACTGAGTTGCTGGCTATTTTATTAAACTTGGAAAACTGCACTTGATGTATCTTTTAAAATATTGTTTATCACCTCCACCTCCTTGCAGCTCAAATGGCATCTTGACAGAATTGAACCATGAGGAACCACACAATAGTGACAAACTTCATTATTGTAGGACTGACAGCGGACCCAAATTTGGAAATTGTAATTTTTCTTTTTCTACTTCTAGCATATCTTTTGAGTACTACAGGAAATCTTCTTATCATCCTTCTGACCTTGCTGGATTCCCGCCTCAAAACTCCCATGTATTTCTCCTAAGAAATTTTTCCTTCTTAGAAATCTCATTGACATCTGCCTGCATCCCTAGATACCTGGTCAGCATAGTCACTAAGGAAAAGACTATTTCCCATAATGTTTGCTTGGCACAGGCACTTTTTGCTGTTTTCATAGGTATAACACAGTTTTTCCTGTTGGCTGCTATGTCCTATGACCGCTATGTGGCCATCTGCAAACCCCTTCATTATGCAACCATTATGAGCAGCAGAGTGAGCCACCTGCTGGTTGCTGCCTGTTGGATAGCTGCTGGGGTAGCGATCATTCATGGAGTTATTGTGAGTCTGACCATAGAATTCTGTGATGGCAATGTTATTGAACACTTCTTGTGTGACACCTCTCCTATCCTGAAACTCTCTTGCACAGACACCAAGGAAACGGAATTCTCAAATTTTATTTTAGCCATTATCACACTCTGAAATACACTGGCTCTGGTATTGTTCTCTTATATCAAAATCATAACAGTTATGAAGATCCCTTCTGCCCAGGAGAGAAAGAAGGCTTTTTCCACCTGTTCCTCCCACCTGATTGTTGTCTGCATCTCTTATGGCAGTTGTATTTTTATGTATATCAAACCTTCTGCAGAGGAAAGGATATCTTTAAACAAGGGGGTATCAGTGCTCACTGTTTCCATTGCATCTGTACTAAATCCTTTCATATATACCCTAAGAAATAAGCAAGTGATACAAGCCCTGAGGGACCTAGTAAAAAAATGTACCTTTACAACTTTGAAGTAACGGCTTTGGCTTTTGTAAAAGCATACTATTGAGAATTAGTGAAAATGCTATCCTCTACTAGTTACATTTATAACATATCCCTTAATTAGTTTTTATTATGGCAGTCACAGAAGTTACCCATAAAGAGCCTTCATTGTCCTCCTGAATGTTTATCATTTTACTAGCATGGTCCTTCCCCGTTATGTTCTCTCATGATTATGATTATCAAAATATTCCACTATGAATCCTTATTAGAAACCTCACATATCTTGCATATGGTTTTCTACAATAGATGACCCCTTTAGTGAACTCTGTAAATATGAACTTATTTATTTTCCTCAATCTCTAAGGACGACTGCTTTCTTAGCCAGACAATGTTAATATTTAAAAAATATATATGTGATGTTGCTGGAAGCCCACGTGCCTTATTTCTTCCCTTCCCCCTTTTCTTTCTTCTTGCCCTTTTTTTTTCTTCCTTTCTTATTTTTTGAGCATATGGGACGACATTTATTTCCACATACTTTCTTTCTCCTCATTTTTTGTAAGTTTTCTCTTACTTTTTTTAAAAATATTTCTTCTTTGTTTCTCTTTTGTCTCGGCTAAATATCTAAAAGTGTACATTTATAAGGCTGAATATTTTATACAGCTCCCATTACTAGTTTTTCATGTTACTATCTGTTATGGCCTTTCTTTATGCATTTGATCTCTTGAAGTAAGAAAAACAATAAGAAATAGAACCATCAACATGCTGTCTGCCTCACATCCTCATCCTGTGTGTA
Organism: Marmota monax; assembly: GCF_021218885.2. NCBI lineage: Eukaryota > Metazoa > Chordata > Mammalia > Rodentia > Sciuridae > Marmota > Marmota monax. Next base: position 35,785,739 of record NW_026695227.1, read on the forward strand.
CGTGTATACTGTATCTATGAGAATCCAGTGAATCACCACCAGTACTCACAAATGACATGCACTTTTTACTTTGGAATGAGGTCTTGCCACATTGCTGAGGCTGGGCTTGAACTTGTGATGGTTCTGCTTCAATACTCCCAAACCTCCACCTAACCTTCTTCCCCTCCACTCCCACTGGTGCAATTACAGTTATATGTAGTGGAGCACAGCAAATATGCATCTTTTATTTGATATATTTACAGTAGTTACATTTAAAAATGATTACTGATATAACTGAGGTATATTCTCTCATATTTGTAATTTTTATTTTAAATTTTGTTTTTAATTATGTTTGTCATTTAATTTTATCACATCATTAGCATATCAATTATATGTCTCCCACATTTTTACCCTTAACACATCTCCTCCTACAGGGTGTTTTGTCCTAAGTTGGTTAGGTTTTAATTGCTGTGACCAAAATACTTGACCAGAACAACTAAGAGGAGGAAAATTTTATTTTCAACCTCTGTCTCAGAAGTTCAGTCCATGCATGGCCAACTCCATTGCTCTGGGCTCAATATCTTTCGAATTTTTAATGTTTTCTCTAAAGTTTTAAATTTATTTATTTTAAAATTAATCTATGTCAATCTTCAAAAGAACATTATACCTCCTCATGTGAAGAGCTGTACCTTTGAAGAGCAATTGAATCAGTCCTTTAAGACACTGATGTCATTCATATTTTATAACTAATACACCATTAGTATTATGAATTCAAACACTTGTCTTTTTTTAAATTAAGAAAAACTTTATCTTCATTTTTTTATTATTCAACTTTCCTGCTTTCTGTGTAGAATAGTGTTACAAATCTATATAATATTTCTTCTGCTTGGAGAACTTTCTGAAATGTCCCTTTCAGATCAACTCTACTGATAATGATTTTAATCAGCTTTTGTTTCTCTGAGAAAGTCTATTTCTCTTCCCCTTTTGAAGAATAAATAAACTGGATGCAAGTTCATAGTTTTTCTCTTTCAATATTTTAAGTATTTCACTACATGGTTTATTTCTTGCTTATTTCTAATATAGCAGTGTTGTAACTTTATCCTTGCTCCTCTGTAGGTAAACTTTATTTATTCCTCCCATATTTTTTTCAAGATTTTCTCTTTGGTTTTGTTTTTCATTATTTTTAATATGATCCATAGTTGTACCAATCAAAAAAGTCATTCTTCATTTTTATTGTGTTATAGATTCCATTTCTCTAGTTAGAGTAGCTATCTGTTATTGCATGCTGTATCTTTTTCTATTAGAGCACTTACCATATTAATCACAATTATTTAAAATTCTTAGTTAGATATCTCCAACATTTACATCATGTCTGGCTCTGGTTTTAGAGCCACCTCTGTCTTATCAGATTTTCTGCTATCTTTTGTAATCCCTTGTAATATTTTTGTTGAAAGCAGAACATGTTGTATTAGTTAATGTATCTATAATAATCTTGCTAGGAATTGGCATATGCTTAGTTAAGATTTATTGTAGGTGTAGTGTCACAGGTTTCAATATACGTTTTTGTCATTGTTTTTGTCTCCCTTGTTGACTTTGGGTTTCTGTAAAAACTATTTCTTGGAGTGAGTCTGGGTCTTTTACTTTTAAAGCTATAATCCACTGTTATTATATTGTAGCCTTGTTGGTGTAGTGGTTAGTTGTGGCAAAGGGCCAGTGTTCTATGATTTTATGATTTAATATCTGTCTTTTAGGTCAGTGACTCTACAGTCTGAATTTCACAAGTGTTTCTGCAGTAGTTCAGATTCCTCCATGGCTATGATTGAGTTGGAAGATGGAATTTAAGGTGCTCTGGAGTACAAGCAACACCTTTCCTGCAGGTGGGAGAATGATTTGATGAAGTTCTCCAACTGTAGGTGTCTGTAGTGGAGAACACTTTTGGAGTCTTTCAAATAGCTGCTTTTCTCCTTTTCAGCAGGAAGGATTTGTCTTGGCTCTTGACCATAGAACTTGATCATGTTCCTAGAGGTGGTTCCCAGGAAAGTATGGGTCCTTTGATGATTTTAGTTCCCAGGAGTTTCAAAATCTCATTCTAGTCCACACTCAGCTTCGAGCAATTTGTGAAAATTGTCACTTAATTTTTCCAACCTGTGTATAGGACCAGCAGTTCCACTTAAGCAGATCTGTGGTGTTTCACCCTCCCTACAGGTTCCCTGGTGGCAGTATATCCTGTGCTTTAATTCCTTGAAAGGTTCAAGAAAAGTCATCATTTTTCATTTTGTTCAAGATTTTCATGCTTTCAGGATGGGACTTTGAAGTTCATTATGTGTCAATCTATAACTGGAAGTTAAAAAAATTAGTTGTTCCAATCACAAGCTTATTTTAAAATTTCTATAGAAAGACAAAGAATTTAAAATAATCAAAATGACTTTGGAACCATGCAATACTTAAGACATTGTATACTTTAAAATATTTATTGCATTTATCAAATTTTCATAGGTAAATAAAAGATTAGTGGATATGATTTTATTCATTTAGGTACATTCTTTTAAAAAAATATATTTTTAGACGTTGATGGGCCTTTATTTTATTCATTCATTTATATGTGGTGCTGAAAATCAAACCCAGTGCCTCACCCATGTTAGGCAAGTGCTCTACAACTGAGCCACAATCCCAGCCCCCATTTATGTGTATTCTTCTGGTTTTTATTTTTATTTTTTTACATATTCAAGTCATTAAATTTTTGCTTGCTATAAAACAGATCAATTAAGAGAATATGGTATTAGTAATAGACAAAGGATTTCAGATAGAATCTGCATACAGATTCTCATGTTTATGTTCAATTAACTTTTGAAATAAATGTCAAGGTAATTCAATCACAAAACCTTGTGTTTTTTTTTTCCAAGAAGGAATGCTTGAAAAACTGGACTTATATAAGCAAAAATCTGAACCATACTATATATCAAAGGATAACTCAAAATAGATCTTTTACTTATATGTAAAACATAAAGATTTTGGTAAATTGATATATTCATGCAAAGATATACTACATAGCAAAAAACAAACAAACAAAAAGACCTAATTTAATGATACATGTAACCACAAGGATGAATCTCTAAAACATCATACAAAGTGAAAAGAACCCCAGCTCAAAATTTAGCTATTATATAACACTTATCAGGTTACATTTTGAAAAACAATAAAACCATAGAACAATGGATCAGGGATTATAAGTACTGTGAGATGTGAAATGAACACTTCACAAGTACTTCAGGTAACTTTTGGGGATAATGCAAAAATTCTTCATTTTGACCATGCTGGTGACTACATCACTACATATATTTTTAATGTCTCATAAAATTGTATGAACCTATAATTTATTATTTGAAATGTGTACTATTAGCCTGAGCAAAAGTCAAAAAATAAAGCAAAATCCAAGAGGTAAGTTTGATGGTATAGAAAAGAAAAGGATAGCAATATCAGGAGAGTTGATGGGTCTTTTGGGATAGACTTATTGGGGATATAAAAACTTGAAAATCCTGTTACTGATGGTGTTTGTATGTTATTCTGGCTGTGTGCATATTTTTTTCACTTATTGTTTAAAAACTTGCATTATTGATTTTGTATGTTTTTTTTCTATGTAAGGCATATTTAACAATAAAAGTAGTGATATGAGTTTTATTTTAAATGTCTCTTTTCTGTCATATCTATATTATCTAATTTTGCATCTTTTTATGTTTATGATATAAAGTTAAATGTAAAATCAAACCATAATTTATTATTTTATTTTCAAATTAATTTTACATATGATTAATTGAAAATTGGAAAGTTATTGCTTTTCACTTAGGGATATGAATACATTATTTGTATGTAGAAAGCTGACCAGTTTATTGCTATCAAATTGAAAACAAAACTTTGGAAATGAATAATATTGTCCCTTATGTGATGATGGAATTGATCTCATAATGTTTTTGCAAGGTTAATGTATTCAAATTATGTAATTTGTATGTTGAATCTAGTCTCCATGGTAGATGCTGATTTAGATGAGTTTGTGGAAGATTCTTTTTCCTTAGGTGAGAGAGATTAGTTCTTTGTTTAGTATTTTAAGGAGATCTGGAAGCAGCAACAGCCCTAGAGAAAGGACATAACCCCTTCTCCCAACTTCCCAATTAACACCATTAATTTTGAAATGCCCATGTTATTTGAACCAAGCCATCCATATTAATCTAATGTATTTTTTAGATCAATAAAAAGATGAATATAATGACTTCCTCAAATGTGCAGACAGATTGTTGCATGGGACTCCATCTTTAGAGAATAATAAATTTAACTTTTATTATGGCTAAGAGCCAGTATTTGAAGAAATAAGTTTATGTATTTAAATTCATTCTTCAATATCTCTCACCTGAAATCATGTTTTTTAAAATGCTTATGAGACAATTAGATTTCTTATCACTAATTTCAAAACTGAATGTGACAGAATTGGCCTTTTTCACTGCTTATCTGTAACACTTATTTACTCCTCTGCTGACATTTTCTGTCTTCATTCAAAAGCCCATGAAGAATTATGTTTGTGTCATATCCTTTCATATCATTGGTATTCCCCCACACCCACTGGAAACTCTTACATTTAGTCCCAATATTACATCAAGGAAATTTCAAGTGTCTTAAAAATACCTCCTTATGGTGTTGTTTTTCCATCCTGTATGTTGAGTTCTGGATCTTACTGTTTTTATCTGGATCATTGCAAAACCGTGCTCGTCCATTAATTGTCCTGTGCATTGCCCCTTATGTTATTTTTTTCTATCTGCTTAATATACTTCGGTGATTGCTCATTACAAAAGAAAAATCCAAATTGGTGTTCAGAAGTGATTCTAGAAATTATTTCTAAGTAGAAAATAACAATTTTTAGTGTTAGATTTCAGCATACAGGTGAGGACAGTATTTGTGTGGTTATTTTAGTAATATCACTGTCTGACTTACCATATATATCTACGAGTGGTTTCCTTCAGAAGCTAAAGACCCATTGTACTGTAACCTTCCGTTTATCTTAAAAATATGTGCATCTGTTTTTGTTGCTCCCAATCCTCTACATGAAGAAAATGTAATGTATATATATATATATATACAGATAATGAAGTTTTACTCAGCCATAAAGATAAATAAAATTATGCCATTGGTAGGAAAATGAACTGGAGAACATCAAGCTAAATGAAATAAGCCAGATTCAGAAGGTCCAGGGCTGCACATTTTCTCTTACATGTGCAAGCTAGAGAGAAAAAAATAGGAAAAAGGATCCCATGAGAATACAAAGGAGGCTAGTAGAGTAGTAGAGTAGGAGGGGTATTAGAGGGAAGGGATTGGAGAACTCAAGAGGGAATGAAATAGACCAAATTGTACTGCATGTACAAATATATCACAATGAGGCCTACTATTATGCATAATTGCAATTCACCTATAAAAGATTTTTTAAAAATCAAAAAGTACAAATAAAAGGATTAAGTCTGAGTTTAGTGTGATTAAGGTTTTATATGTGTTTCTGTACGTATTTATATATAACTATAATGTGTATACTTAAATGCAGATATTCACATGTTTATGTATGTAGTTAAATGCATAGATGAGTATGTACTTGTTTGTAACTAGTATATGTCTATATCTAGGAAGAATTTATTTTTTCTATATTCCTTTTTTATTGAATAATGTTCATAAGAATATTGGTATCTTGAAATTTTTTTTTAAAGAGAGAGAGAATTTTTAATATTTATTTATTTTTTTTAGTTTTCGGCAGACACAACATCTTTGTTTGTATGTGGTGCTGAGGATCGAACCCGGGCCGCATGCATGCCAGGCGAGTGCGCTACCGCTTGAGCCACATCCCCAGCCCGGTACCTTGAAATTTGCCTCAGAACATTGTTTCTTTCAACTTTTAGATATTGAGGATGCAGGAGTGGATTGCCACATGAAACTTTAGAAGACATACACTAGTTATAAGCATGTACATACATTTATGCACTTATATGCATATACAAATATATTAACAGGTGCACATATGTACACACACATAGTATATATATATTTTCAACTTAAGGAATTGAATGTGCCATTAAATATACTCATATAGTTTCTAACTTTCGCATAGTTCCTAATAGAAATCCTTTTCTAACAGATGATACTTTGTACAACACTCTATAAACAATACTTCAAATGGCAATTAATTTAATTTGGCTGTCCAACCAAAAATATTTTTCTTTTGTAGTCCTGGGGATTGAACCCAGGGGCTTGTGCATATAAGGCAAGCACTCTACCAACTGAGCTGTGTCTCCAGCCCCCAAAATCTTATTTATAGAAATTGATCATTTTTTTTGTGCTTCCCAGCAAACCTTTCCTTGTTATTTCACACATTTCCACCTCTTTCTTCATAGATTAAATGGTATTAATTAGTTTATTTTTGAAAGATGTTGAAGATAGCATTATTAAATGAACGGTAGTACCTTCCACAGTTCCCTTAGCATCTTGTGAATTAGAGATAAAGGAAAATATTTTTAATGAATGCATAAAATATTATAGAAAGTTGCTACAGAGACCTGGAAAATACCACCACCATTCCTGAGTTATGAAATTGCTTCTAACAAAAAGACAAATGTGGTTTACTTTTTTGGGGATGTGGGGGTGGGGCAATTAACCAGATTCCCAGCCCTATTTTGTATTTTATTTAGAGACAGGGCCTCACTGAGTTGCTTATTGCCTCACTAAGTTGCTGAGGCTGGTCTTGAACTTGAAATCTTTCTGCCTCAGCCTCCCCAGCTGCTGGGATTACAGGCCTGTACCACCACACCCAGCGTGGTTTACTTTTATAGAAGCATAAATAAATAGATTACTTTAGAAAAATATTGCTGGACATCCTGGCTCATGCCTGTAATCACAGTAGCTCGGGAAGCTAAGGCAGGATGATCACAAGTTTTAAGCTAGCCTGGGGAACTCAGTGAGACCCTGTTCAGAAAATAAAAAGGGCTGGGGGATGTGTCTCAGTAGTTGGTGCCCTGGGTTCAATCCCTGGTACCAAAACCAACAACAACCAAAAAAAGAGAGAGGAGGGGAGAAAGAAAGAAAGGAAGGAAGGAAGGAAGGAAGGAAGGAAGGAAGGAAGGAAGGAAGGAGAAGGTATTTATTCTTAACTTAGAGGAATTTAGTTAAGCACAAATTGAGATAGAAAATGTTATGCGAGGTTAAAAATATTGCATATCTTCTTTTTCTATTCTAATTAAATTATCTGTTTATTTGTTCCACCTTTCCAACTGTACATATATAGATGCATGCATGCATGCATATACACACAAACACACACACACACACACACACAATTAAGACTCTTCCAAAATTGTCTGGTTGTATGATTCTTACTTAGATTTCATGAGTAATAAGATCTCAATATCTAGTTCTATTTCTCTCTCTCTCTCTCTCTCTCTCTCTCTCTCTCTCTCTCTCTCTCTCTCTCTCTCTCCTTATCTCTTTCTCTTAGTTTTTACTTGCAGTATCTGTGCTCAAACCTAGGGCCTCATGCATTCTTGACAAGTGTTGTACCACTGAGCTAGATCCTAGTGCCAGATCTTAATAATTATAACTCTGTTTTAGCCAATCACCACCTGTTATAATCTCAAGTGATTAAATGATCCATGAATGATTGTTGCTCTGTTGAGAGTATATTGAGGAATGTTCCATGGAAATGTGAATTAAGGAAGTTCCAATATGCAGTAATATTAAGGAGTTTTCATTCTTAGTAACCATTTAAATTTGCTACAATAAACTTCCAAGATGATTATTCACTAATGAAATCAATGACTATTTAGGTCAAATGCCATTTTTGTAACACACAAACAATATTGTGCTAATGTCATATGATTACAAAAACAATATGAGACAGATGTATTTTGGGTGAATGTTACATAAATGTGATTTCCCTATGCTTGAAGAAAAACGGTTCTGTGAAATATTATAGTGTGAACAATAAAAATGACTATAATAATTTCTTGAAAGTCTGCAAAAATGAACTCTAATATGTGTCTGATGCATTTTTCATAAGATCTCAATTAGCCATCAGAATTTCATATAATAATATTTTATAATAATATTTCACCTGTGAACATAAAGTTGACCTTTTAATAATTCTGGGGTTAGGATTGTTGAATCCCTGCACCATTGAAAATCCATGGATACCTTTGACTCCCCCAAAGATTAATTACTAATAGCCTGTTGTTGACTGGAAGCCTTACTGAGGACATGAACAGTCAATTAACACAAACAGATCATGAGGAGATAAATAGCACCATATGGTGTTTTAAGGGGGTACTTGCAATACTTGAGCTTCCATTTAAAATAGCAACAAGAGATGGCTATGAAATTAGTACAGTATTGTAGTATATACTACAGTCCATTTTGTGCATCTTTACTTGTGATTACATGTATCCTCCCCGTAAAGAGCACCATATATTGTGTTTATATGCAGAATTTCTGATAGATTTTAACTTTATGTAATAGATTTGTATATGTTTTGTGGTAGTATGAACAATAAAATGACTATAATAATTTATTGACTATTATCTAAATATTATCTACATATATTTTATGAATTCATGATATAGCTTTATTTTAATTTTTTAAATATTTCTAGGCTATGTAGTTTGTCTGCAAGTTTTTTTCAAACTTTCACAAATCTCCAACATATGAATGTAAGTGGACCCAGGCAGTTCAAATCCATGTTATTCTATGGTCAATTGCATTAATTTAGGAAGAACTTATGGTAATTTAATGTATTTATATTTATTGACTATTAGAGTCAGCTTCTTCACATGTTTTTGTTAGTCAATATGGTCAATTTTCCCTTACTTTCTTTTTCTAATCTGTATCATCTAACTACAGTTTACATGTATTTACTCAACATTGCTATATTGTTTTTTCCATACTCATGATTTTCAGTTTTCATTTCTGCTTACTTATTATAATCTTACAAAGTGATTTTTCTTCAAATTTCCTTAATAAAAAATCTTGATCAAATACTCAAGGCATCATAGAAAATTTTGAGGATAACCTGATATTTGCAGTAAATTAAAAGAAAAGAAAAGAAAAGAAAAAAAGTGTGTGTGAGCAGCAGGAAATACCTCACAATGACAAGAAATAGTGAAAATGTGATGGGCAAAGTAAAGAGTAAAGATACCAGAGTCAAGGTTCTTAGTTAATTCTTTAAGAGTAATAAGGGAGAAAATATTGATTCCCCAATGCTGTCCAAAAAAATTCACTGCATTAAGGGAAATGTCCCATAATCTGGGTTTTCCAATGCATTACCCACTACCCACATTTGACTATTGAGAACTTGAAATATAATTAGCAAAACAGCAGAATTAAATTTGTATCCAAATTAATTTTAATTAACTCATATTTTAATTTAAATTATAACACCTGCAACTTACACTGTACAATTTACACAGAAAGAATGACATCTGCTTATCAATGAAACTATAGTTAGAATTGCAATTATAAAGCACAGGGCATTATAGAAATTTAACCAGAGTTTCGAGAAACTCAAAGGATGAAATATAGCTATAAAGACAGTAAAAATAGAAGTAGAATTGATGGATGAGTGGTAGTGAATGAAGGCAGGCATGGCATGTGTGAACATTCAGAGGGAAAAGAGATGGTTTCTGCTTCTTAATAAAAAATAAATAATAACAAGAGCAGTTACCCTGGAACGGAAAAAGTGAGGAGAGAGGGTAGATGGTATGAAGTGAGTCTGAAATGGCAGGAGGACAACAGGCCCTTGCAAAAAAGAATTTTTCTCCCCAGAAAAGTAAAAAGTTTAAGTATCTCAGATGCATTTTATATTTCAACTTATCTAGTTCCTTCCTCACCTGTAAGATTTTATATAGATCTTGTTTTTATTGGTTGTTCAAAACATTACAAAGCTCTTGACATATCATATTTCATACATTAGATTCAAGTTGGTTATGAACTCCCAATTTTACCCCAAATACAGATTGCAGAATCACATCGGTTACACATCCACATTTTTACATAATGCCATATTTGTAACTGTTGTATTCTGCTACCTTTCCTATCCTCTACTATCCCCCCTCCCTTCCCCTCCCATCTTCTCTCTCTACCCCATATACTGTAAATCATTTCTCTCCTTGTTTATTTTCCCATTCCCCTCACAACCTCTTATATGTAATTTTGTATAACAATGAGGGTCTCCCTCCATTACCATGCAATTTCCCTTTTCTCTCCCTTTCCCTCCCACCTCATGTATCTGTTTAATGTTAATCTTTTCTTCCTGCTCTTCCTCCCTGCTCTGTTCTTAGTTGCTCTCATTATATCAAAGAAGACATTTGGTATTTGTTTTTTAGGGATTGGCTAGCTTCACTAAGCATAATCTGCTCTAGTGCCATCCATTTGATTTATACAATGAAAACTACAGAACCCTAAAAAGAGAAGTAGAAGAAGATCTTAGAAGATGGAAAAATATACCCTGTTCATGGATAGGCAGAACTAACATAATCAAAATGGCGATATTACCAAAAGTTCTCTAAAGGTTTAATGCAATGCCAATCAAAATCCCAATGGCATTTCTTGTAGAAATAGATAAAGCAATCATGAAATTTATATGGAAAAATAAAAGACCCAGAATAGCAAAAGCAATTCTAAGCCGGAAGTGTGAATCAGGCGGTATAGCGGTACCAGATTTCAAACTATATTACAGAGCAATAGTAACAAAAACAGCATGGTACTGGTACCAAAACAGGTGGGTGGACCAATGGTACAGAATAGAGGACACAGAGACTAACCCACAAAGCTACAACTATCTTATATTTGATAAAGGAGCTAAAAGCATGCAATGGAGGAAGGATAGCATCTTCAACAAATGGTGTTGGGAAAACTGGAAATCCATATGCAACAAAATGAAACTGAATCCCCTCCTCTCGCCATGCACAAAAGTTAACTCAAAGTGGATCAAGGAGCTAGATATCAAATCAGAGACTCTGTCTCTGATAGAAGAAAAAGTTGGCTCCGATCTACATATTGTGGGGTTGGGCTCCAAATTCTTTAATAGGACACCCATAGCACAAGAGTTAATAACAAGAATCAACAAATGGGACTTACTTAAACTAAAAAGTTATTTCTCAGCAAGAGAAACAATAAGAGAGATAAATAGGGAGCCTACATCATGGGAACAAATTTTTACTCCTCACACTTCAGATAGAGCCCTAATATCCAGAGTATACAAAGAACTCAAAAAATTAGACAATAAGATAACAAATAACCCAATCAACAAATGGGCCAAGGACCTGAACAGACACTTCTCAGAGGAGGACATACAATCAATCAACAAGTACATGAAAAACATGCTCACCATCTCTAGCAGCCAGAGAAATGCAAATCAAAATCACCCTAAGATACCATCTCACTCCAGTAAGATTGGCAGCCATTATGAATTCAAACAACAACAAATGCTGGAGAGGATGTGGGGAAAAGGGTACTCTTGTACATTGCTGGTGGGACTGCAAACTGGTGCGGCCAATTTCGAAAGCAGAATGGAGATTCCTGGGAAAGCTGGGAATGGAACCACCATTTGACCCAGCTCTTGCCCTTCTCAGACTATTCCCTGAAGACCTTAAAAGAGCATACTACAGGGATACTGCTACATCGATGTTCATAGCAGCACAATTCACAATTGCTAGACTGTGGTACCAACCCAGATGCCCTTCAATCGATGAATGGATAAAAAAAAATGTGGCATTTATACACCATGGAGTATTACGCAGCACTAAAAAATGACAAAATCATGGAATTTATATGGATTTTATTAGTGAAAATTTGGGGGTAAAAGTGTTGGTAACAGAAGATACAAGTGCCTTTGGTGCTCTTGATAACTCACTGTCCAAACTCTCATATTGTTTATATAGACCTTGAAGTTGTTAGGGAAGTTGGCTGTCCATTGAAAAGAGAACAAAAATAGATCCATGTATCACAGAGGAATAAGTTTTGGGGCTGAGGGTGATGATCAGTTACAGAGCACTTTCTCTATAAGATCCTAGGGTTGATCCCCAGCACTGCAATAGAAAAAGGAAAAAAAAAGGTCTTGGTTGGATTAAAGATATGGATGTCAAAACCCTTTGCACAGGAGTATTAAATTTATATGAATATAAATTTTTATATATATTTATAAATTTGAGGTATATACAGAAGGATGTCCTTAGAAAAATATACCACCAAGAATCTGTGAATCTAACTACATGTATTAATTGCCTAATTAATTAATCAATTGCCTAATCTTTTTTTAGTCAAACTGCAGTGTAAAAAAGTCAAAACATAACATGGGCTCTGAAAACATGTTGCAACAGATGAAACACAACATTATACATATATATCTTCTACTAATAAAACAATAAGCTCAATAAAAAATGAATACAAAATACCCAATTCATGGACAAGAAAAACAAATATTTAAAATATTCAGTCTCTATCAGTTGGAAATGTACAATTTTTTAAATATATAACACTTATATACTAAACATTTATATACCTTTTTTACTCTGCTAAGCACTTTCATGCATCTCTCATTTAATTATTACAGTATCCTATGAGTTAAAACTACCAATCTTTTCATTTTATGCATTGGAAAACTGATACTAAGAAAGGTCAAATAGTGGGGTGTGGTGGCACAAGCTTGGGAGGCTGAGGCAGGAGGATTGTGACTTCAAAGCCAGCCAGCCTCAGCAAAAGTGAGGCTCTAAGTAACTCAGTGAGACCTTGTCTCTCAATAAAGTACGAAAAAGTGCTGGGGATGTGGCTCAATGGTTGAGTGCCCCTGAGTTATATATATACATACTCACTCCCTTAAAAAAAAAAAAAAAAAAAAAAGACAGGTCAAATAAATTTTGCAAGTTTGCTAAGAAAATGGATCTCTTTAACCTCAAAACCATCCAGGCACTGTGATCTGGTCCATATGATATTACCTTTATCATTGAATTAATTAGAGTATCATTTTTGTCCGCTTGTAAAACCTAAGTGATTTATAACATCCAGTGTTGGTTAGGATGCAATGAAAAAGATTCATTCTTTCCTGTAGTGGAGAAATGATGAAGTATCAAAAAGTTATACCAATATTTGTACAGATGCAGAAGAACATACAAGAATGTACTGTAGCATCATTACTAATGTTATAAAATTAATGACAACATAACCCCTATTTTTAAGCCAGCAATTAAATTATTACATTATAAATAAGTCCCCTCTGCTGTTCTATCCAATTGTTACAGAAGGATAAGTTCTCTCTGGATAACTTGATAAGGAATAATTTCCAGTAAACATTATTAACTAAAAAAAAAAAACCTAGGAAAGTTGCAGAATAAGAATATACTGTGTTGTAAAACTGCATTAGTGTATAAAGAAAAAATTCTATGAGTGTAAATGTGGCTGTGTTTTTAGGATGATACAAAAAATAAAATGTATAAAATATTATTTATGCTGGTTAATTCATAGATTTGAAAGAAATGAAAGCTTGTTTGCAAATGTATGTACCATTCCACAGGTTACTTTATAGTAGGGTGACAATCGATTCTCATAATTAACCATGTATTAACTTTAACATTAAAAATTAAAAGCTAAAGTTGAAGTACTCTTCTGTTGTAGGTTGACATAATAACTTTATTTATTTATTTTTATGGCTCTGAGTATCGAATCAGGGCCTGACACATGCTAGGTAAGCGCTATACCACTAAGCCCCAACCCCAGCCCCACTTTTCTGATTTTTAGAGAATTTAAAATCCTTTCTTTAGTCATTCATTCTGCTCTGTGCTGGCACAGATATGTCAATGAATACAATAGGGGTACCATCCACTGTGGAGTTCCTTAGTCCTGGATTTAGCTAACCCCCAAGGAACTGAGAATACACTATCTCCTGAGGGTAGCCTAAGTCCATGTGCATATTAAGAAAAGTAGGGACAGCCAAAGGGAAACCAGGTTGGTTGTACCAGATGACTAGAACTCTTTTGCTCTATGGCTTGACTCTCCAGAAAGGTACACCATGTCACCACTTTATCTCAACTTGAATGCTTCTGTTCTTCAATCTAGCCTCTCAAGGGGTCATACAGTTCACAGAGAAGGTAAAGTGGAGTTATTTTGTGTGATACTCAATCTTTATCTTATGCAGAGAACTTTGAAATGTTTTACCTTTATAGTATGTTGAAGCAGTAATCCGTGAAAATTCACATAGAGAACCCTCAGGTTTGCAGGAGTAGGTTTTGGAGTTCAGGTCAGAGAAATGTGTCAGTTTATGTGGAAACATAAAGGATATAAAAGAGGAACTCATTTTTCTTTAACTTATACTTGAGGCTGACAGAAAATTTACATGATATTCAGCCTAAACTTTCTCTGTGTGAGAGGCTTTTGGGTAACAGAGGAAAGGGTGAGCAAAAAACAAAACAAACAAAAACAAAACAAAACAAAAATAAAAACAAAATTGAAGTGTGTTATAAATGCATTCAATTTTGCATTTTAATAAAATCAAGAAAAATTTGGATTTTGTTTCTGATTAGTATCATTAGACACATCAGAAAATATGTTCCATTTTTTTAATACATTTATTTTTTATCTTATATGAAAGCTTATTTTATTGGAATAAATAACAAGGATGCTGAAATTACCACTTTAACATAAATGTTATTGTTAATTTTACATTTTAATATGTTTCAACCTTTGTTCAAACCACAGTAATAATTTCTGCCTTTGAGTTGCTGGTTTTGCTATATATTCATGACAAGTATATGCAAATTCCCAAAGGAAAATAATACTGATTGTCAGAAAAATAAAATCAAAAGAAGAAAAAAATGCACAATATCAGCATTGATACTTATCACCTGCTGAGTTGTCCCATGTATGCTACAGAGAGAAAGAATTACAACAAATATATGAGAACTTTCATCACAGACATGATGCTGACTGCTAGGGAGACAGAGAACAGGGCAGATAGAAGTCCTCTAAGTTATATTGTGGAGAATGTGATTTCTATAAGGTAAATCCTAGAGGAAATTATATTTATTCTGATTGTTTAGCCTTGTGGAGAGGAGGCAGTACCATATTTTGGAATCAGAAAACTCCTTCAAATTTCTGTTGTCTCCTCAGGAAAGTTGAAGAGTAAAAGGACAAAGTTAATATAATAAAAATTTAAATCTCAGTTGCTAACTTAAATAAAGGGTATAAAATGATATAAAGCATTAGTAGATTGTAAATCTATGCATATTATTGAGATCTACCTCTATGTTCACCAATTTCTCTGGCCTCTGTTTTTCTTCCCATAAATTTAAAACTTTTGTTTACAACCAAGATAACTCTAGTTCTATATTTCTGTGATTGAAACTCATTTATCCCCATGGTTATGGGAATGAATGTTGAAAAGTATATATATATTGAGAATAAAAATAATCATAAAATCTATTTAAGTTTAGTGACTGTGATTAGGTCACCAATTCTCACCAATCAATTTTCTAAGTTTATCAGAATCAACCCCAAAATTAAATAATTCAGGCCTAAAAGTACATAAGCTTGGAAACTGGAAGACAGTGCCTCAGTTGTCAAACTACAAATGTATTTGATAAATGTTATTGTAGAAATCAGTAATTCCAAGACATACTGCACATACAGAAAATTTGAAAATACTTTGAGGTTTGATGTAAATTTAGTGACAAAGGGACTTAAAATATGTCAGTGATCCACGTTTGATTTCAACTGAAGATATGTGTATATTTTCTGTATTAATAGTAATGAGTGAATATCACAAAATTCTTATAAGAAAAATGTCAATGGAGATATTAATATCACATATAAATTTTCAATACTTTAATGCCAAACTTTGCTATATATTTTCTTTGTTTTTCACCAATAGACTTTGTTGGAAGAAAAAAAAATCAGAATGAGAAACCACACAATGATTAAAGAGTTTATACTCTTGGGCATATCAGACAACCCAGAGCTTCAGGTTATAATGTTTATCTTTTTATTCATAACTTATTTATTAAGCATCACTGGAAACCTAACCATCATCATTCTCACCTTGCTGGACTCACATCTAAAGACCCCTATGTATTTCTTCCTCCGGAATTTCTCCTTCTTGGAAATTGCATTCACCAGTGTTTCCATCCCCAGATTTTTGGGATCAATAATTACTAAAGTCAAGACTATTTCCTATAACAACTGTTTAGCTCAATTATATTTCTTCATCTCCATGGGTGTGTCTGAATTTTTCCTTCTAACTGCTATGTCCTATGATCGCTATGTCGCCATCTGCAAGCCACTGCATTACACCACCATCATGAATAAGAAAGTCTGCTCCCTCCTTGTCTTTGGTTCATGGATGGCAGGATTTCTGACCATTTTTCCACTACTTATGCTCTTCCTCAGGTTAGATTTCTGTGCTTCCAATGTCATCAATCACTTCTCTTGTGACTACTTCCCCATCTTGCAACTCTCGTGCTCAGATACATGGCTTTTAGAGAAAACTGGCTTTTACTTTGCCTTTGTTACTCTTCTCTTCACTTTAGCGTTGGTGATTCTGTCCTACATATGCATCATTAGCACCATTCTGAGAATCCCATCTGGCAGTCAGAGGAAAAAGGCTTTCTCCACTTGTTCCTCTCACATGATTGTCATCTCCATCTCTTATGGAAGCTGCATATTCATGTATGTCAAGCCTTCAGCAAAAGAAAGAGCATCACTGACCAAAGGAGTAGCTCTCCTCAACACTACTATTGCTCCCATGTTGAACCCTTTTATTTACACTTTGAGGAACCAGCAAGTAAAACAAAGCTTCAAACATTTGGTTCATAAGGTAGTATTTCATAGAAGCAAATGAAAGTATGTATTGACCTGAATGAGTGCCATGGTGAAGATTCAACCAGGGAAATGAAACTTTACTTCTCCCTTACCTTTCTGTATCCAAAGCCCAGCTACCTGCACTGCTGAACTCCTTGGCTTCAGCTTTCTTTTTAACCTGAAAGTGACCATGTTGTGTTGCCCTTTAAAGCTATCTGTACATTCCATGTAATCACTGATTTACAATCCTGACTAGAAAACCAGTGTCTATAGAACTGAAATCACTTTGCTAGTTATTCTTAATAATGAAAATATAAAGTTTCTTTACTTTTCACTACCATACAATTTCCTTTTAAAAATTACATGCACTTTGAAATTAAGTAATGTCTACCGCAAACTATTCTGCATGGTGTTTATGGTATCTGACCAATTCTTCCTAGCCTCCGATGGACTCGTGTATTTTTTTTCCCACTTAGAAGTAATGGAAAACTCTCTATTTTCTTGTTTTGATTAGAGTATGTATTCTATGTGGCTTTATATGTTCTCCTTGTTTATCCATATATTTGTTCTTTGAAATTATATATAAAGATGCATTTTTAGGTAACTGCCATTGCTCTTTTGCAACCTGAAAGTCTGTTAAAAATTCCTTTAAAAATTGCATTTATACTGAGAGCACTATTTCAAGCCTTCTTTTGGACTAGGTATATCCTGTACAATGTCTTATTTAATCATCACAGCTATATGGCAAAATAGACATGGTTATGTATTTTCTTTTATAAATGGGTAAATTGATGCTTAACTTGCATAAGTTCATTTTGCAAAAATAGCCATTATAAGAATCTCAAAATGCAAACAAGCAAAAACTCTAATCTTTGCTCTATTTGCATATATATTGTTTTTACTAAGGATCTGAATAAATCCTTAGTAAATTTAATAATCCTTAATAAATTTTTTGATCACCTCATTTGGGCATGGTTACATAATTAGAGTTTGATCAAGGAAGACACTAACTCCAAATATTTTACTTAACATATAAATTACAACACTAATCAATCAAAACAAAAAAACCTCTTCAACTGCAGTTCTGTTGAGCAAAAGAATGAGCATGAAAAAAGCTTCACAGTGCGAGCAGTATTATGGTAGTAAAATTATTAAAGGAAGGCAGACTAACAATGGCAATTACGAAGGCCTTCAGTATAATGAAGTAGATTCCAAGTTTGAAACTTTTCACGGAGCATTGGGTAGAAGTCTGCATTAGGAATTGTGATTGTGATTGGTTGCTATATTTATCCCAGAAAATGACATCAAAAGACAAAAATTTTTACACTTAGTATTGTTATTTGTTTGTTATTTTTTTCTCTGTCTTATTGGACACTGTTCCCCAAGCTGCCTTTTTAGAACTTTTAGAACTTCAATAGTAATGTTTTATGTTTATATTCCTTTGAGTTTTGTTTATATTTCTCTTCTGTCAATTTTCATTCACTGAATTGGTCCCTTGAGTCAGTGGTAGAGAAAATGGATAAAAATATTAAGTAGTTCATGGTACATAAAATTTACATAGAAACCATGCCAAATCATTTTAAAGCACTTCTGATACTGTTTTTATATTATATTTTTGCTTCTTCTTCATAATTTATAGTCAGAGAAGTATAATTGCTCTTGATAAAATGGAAAAATGAAGGCAAAATTTTTTTTGACAATATAAAAAATGACTTTTACTAAGTGACAGAAAACCTACAATTTAAAAGAAGCATACTAGTTCAGTGGAAGAAAGAGGGAGTATGTTTACAAACACTGGTTTCCCTGGATTACAATGAAGGCATTGTCTAATTTTTATTATTCTAGTCATTCTGGGTGTTAGTAAAAGTAGATGGAAAATCAGAGGTAAGTTGGATGTACGGAGGCCAGAGGAAGACATCCAAATCTCAGCATTGCTTCAATACTTAATAGCTTGACTTTTAACCAATGTTAAATAGATATGCTGGGTATATTTTGAAACTGGACATAATTAAAAGTCATATAAAATTGTTAGTATATTTTGTATTATCTATTCATTTTCTATTTTCTAAAATCAGGAAATTACTATTTATATCCCTGTATTTTTAATTGTATACCAATTTGAAGAATTGTTTTTAAGGAAATGGACTTTAATTGTAGGTATTGAATTCCACATTTGCTAGCTGTGTGAAGTGATGAAAGTTACAGGATCTCTGAGTCTCAATGCTTTAGAAATAGGAAGAACAATTTCACACTTATGTTATAAAGACTGTGATAAAATATAAAAGGTTTCAGTCACTGGAATAAACTTGTGTTTAGTAAACCACAACTACTCTTCATACCATTCCCAGAGTTGAGAATTAATTCTAAACAAAAGAAAAATAATTAACACAACTATTCTCAAAACCTAAAAGTCACATGATTTATGGAGTACACTTGTTTACATAATTTTATTCAGTTCTCAAAAACACTCTTGAAATTCCATCTGCATTTTAGGCAGAGAGACTGAAACTTAATGAAATTAAATAATGTATCCAAAGTCACAAATCCATTACATTACACATTTGTATTTTTTAATTTACATCAAATAGCTAAGCCCATATCTTATGGAATAAATAAAAAAATTAATCATGTTTTGATATGATAATTTTACTATTAATTCATTTCTTATTCCGTTCTTGTTTAAATTATAGATAACCAGTTAATGGAATGAAAGTATAAACCCTTACAGACATGAATGTTAGTGTTTATGAAATTATCATCAAATGTGATTGATGATCTTTTAGTTCCTTTTATTTGTTTCTATGCACACTGGTATGGATGCAGAGAATTGAACCTTCCCATCATTATTGAAATTAATATATACAAATTACTCTTATTCCTATTGCTCTTTTAGGGAAAAGTCTTCTAAAATAATTGTGTGAAACTGTAAATATAAATGATCATAAAATAAGTCTTCTAACCATTCAGTCAACTCTCTTGAAGAATCTTTGCTTTATTCATGCTGACAGACTTTCTCAAAGGAACCAACCCCCATAGCATGGCCCAGAGCCAGGAATGCCTGAGCAGTGTCAAAAGGACATTTTATGTGGTTACCAAGCTGAGCTAGAGATTGCCCACATATTGAATTCAATGATTAGCCTGTTCTTTAATGTATTAACCTAGACTTTGAACAGATCTTAAAACTTATAAAGTAGAAAGAAGGTGCTTTTTGAAATTTTTCTAATGATTTCTACTTGGGTTTAATTGAAGAAGAAAGAATTGAGCATACAGAATGTAAAAAAAAAACAAAAACAAAAAAAAACAAAAAAACTAGATTCTTAAAGTTATTGCATTACTAAGGAAGATTTCCACCCAGTGCAACATAAAACATATTATGGTGGGAGAGGGAGAGAGAGAGACATAGATATTAGAAATCAAATGGAACCAAAGTCTCTCATCTCGGTTTCTAAGGAATATCCATTGATCCTTCAAACTTAATATATCTTTTAGTATAGTGTTTCTTTTTCACCTTGGATTTCAAATATATTGCCAATATCTTATCTGATTTGTTTAGGTGGTCTTTATTAATATTCATTTGGTGGTGGGTATTTGGAAAGTACAAATTTTATTTAACAAGTAATAAATATTTCTAATAAATTTCATTTTGAATGGCGTAAGGAATCTGTCCCAGATTATTTGAAAAGAAAATAAGAAGTAATTTTGATAAAATGAGCAAAAGGAAATGAGATCTTAATATCTAAGATACATTCTTCCAGGAGAAAATATGTATCTGTAATAAATAACACACTGAAATGATGAGTTAAAGCTTTGTAGATACCCACTCAAACACATCCTGGAAATAGTTTAAGGCTCTAGGAATCATACGTACCTTATTCAATATTTAATTATTCTTTTAAAGGAATAAAGATACTCAATTTTAACAAGGTCATTTATGTTAGCAAATGGAAATGATCCATTGAACTTTCTTTCTTTAGTCTTTGGAAACTTTCTATAGAAATGTTCGTTGTTTTCATGATGCACTTATAAAGTCTTTTTTATTTTTTTGGTATTTTCCTCAAATATCAGAAGTTTCTTCAGAACTTTAATCAGTAACAAAAAAACAATGGTATTATTAATGTTCAAAAAATTTTTAAATGAACAAAGATTAGGAAGGAAATTAGCCAATAAAGTTGCAAACAAGGTTAAAATAAATACAGTGCACTCATACATTTTCCACTATGAAATGATAATATAAATATATTTTTAAAAAATATGAGTTTCCAATATGTGTATGTTATTACAAGAACTTTAAATTTGAGACTGACATTAAATTTGGTCTATTTGATGGGACGGTAGTTTGTTACTTCAGCGTATCATAAAATATTCTTGATTTTAATAAAAACAAACCCTGGGAAGGTAAGAGTGATATTACTGAAAAGGAGTACAGTGAGCTGAAAGGATAGAGTATAAAGAAATGTTAAAAAGTAATTTAGAAATAATGTTTAATAAAGGGTCTTAAAATTTATGTATCAATAAAATGTAGTTTCCTTTACATGTCTTTGGTTTTACATTTATTCGGTATAGGGAATTTGGGTCAAGTGTTTAAGCATATTTTGTAAGGTAAGTAATGTGGGAAAATGCATCTTATGAGAGAAAAATAAGACATAAATACTTTCCAGGTTAGAATCGAGGATAAAATTGGGAACTGTGCCTGATGGCAGCATTTGTTTCAACAACAAACTCAACATTAATTAACTAGAAGAATTTTCCTTTTAAACCACTATAACTATACTAGTTAGTAGAAAATGTTGAAACATCTTTGAAGATAAGATCTTGTCCTTTCAAGAATGTGCAGGGTAATGACAGAGTTCACAGGAGACTTCAGCACAGTCCAAGTAACAAAGTAGCCATGGATAATGTTGATATGCTGTGAATACTTAATTTGCTCAGGTGCAATAATCAAACCCTGGCCAAGGATGGGAGTAGAGAGAGTGTGTGTGTGTGTGTGTGTGTGTGTGTGTGTGTGTGTGTTTAGTGTTAGTATGGAAGAGGTACATAAAACATGGTTAGAGAGGTAACATAAAGTAGTGAGGGTATAAGAACAAAGAATCATGTGCCTAAATGTGCTAGGTACTATAAAATCAGGTGATTCCTACTCTAATAATGTTGTTGCTGTTCTTGTGTAATTCTCTTGGGATTAAATGTTTTTGTTATTTTTTTCTAAAATAGCCTTTGGCTCAGGACATCATCCAGATACCAACAGTATTCAGCTCAGTGATTAGGGAACATTTTCTCCATAGGAAAATGTGTATATAACTTCCATTAAATGTTAAGCATTTTTCCAAATGTGTCACATATATTAACTTATTTAAATCTCATGATTATCAAATGAGATTGATTTGTATTGTAGATAAGGAAATTGAGCACGGAGGAGTAAGTGATTGTAAAACCTAAAAAGTGGATTGGATTCAAAACCAGACATTCCCCCTCTTTTGTATGGAAATATAGCAATAGCATTTAAACTTTACCTCTAAAAATTAGAACATATTATTTTTAAAATGTATATCAAACTATTAAAGCAAGCTTTCTTGTGTTATGCTTATATAAAGCTTTAACTTAGGGCTTCACCAAATAGTAATAATGATTAATGGTTAGGTTTAATAGTTCAATTAGAAAGCAAAATAATTTGACTATGAATAAAGATCATAGAAAAGATATGAGTAGACTGAAATATGAAATTTTGCAAGAGATTTACATGCAATAAACCTCAGAGTCAAACCTTCCAATGTATGTTGTTTTCTGCTTCTTTCTCCCCTCTATCCCTGACACCTGAGGTTGCTCATGGCAATGACATCAGGATTTTCAACTTCTGATAAGGTAATAACACAAGTTGGAAAAGCCAGTGAGTGGTAGTCAATGTTGGTAGATGGCTAAGAACAAAACAACCACATTTAAAAAATTATATGTCTTTACCATTTTTCACAATTCTCAGTGTAATTCAACTTTTACAGAAATGGAAATGTCTATAGAGATTGGAGCAGTGTCTTATAGGTGATCCCACTTGGGAAGATATTTTATAGGCACATATCTGAAAGGTAAGAAGTAACATTTGGAATTAGGTCTGGCTATAAAGAACTTGACCCTACCATTTCAAGTTGTGTAATACTAAGCTATTTTCTTATATTTTAAAATTTATTTTATGTTCATATAATAGTTGTACATGTTAATGAAATTCACTGTGATATTTCCATAGATGTATATAGCATGCTTTGATCGTATTTAACCACTCTTCGTCTAACCTCCCTCAAACCCACCCCTGCACCATTCCTAATCACTGTTCTTCACTATTTTGTTTTTTTTGTTTGTTTGTTTCCACATATGAGAGAGAACATGTGATACTTGTCTTCCTGTGTCTAGCATATTACACTAAAAATAATGCCCTTCATTTCATCCATTTGGCTGCAAGTGATTTCATTCTTCTTTATGGCTGAATAATATTCCTTTGTGTATACATACTATATTTTATTCACTATTCATCTTTTGAAGGACAGCTAGGCCCCTACTATATTTCTGTGAATTATGCCATAATAAACATGGCGTGCAGGTATATCTTTGGTACACGGATTTCATTTATTTTGAATATATACCCAGTAGTAAGATGGTTGGATAATTTGCTAGTTCTATTTTTAGTTTTTGAGCACCTACGTGCTATTCTTCATAGTGGCTGTAATAATTTACATTATTTTCAACAGTTTGTAAGTATTCTTTCTCCACATATTATCCTCAGCATTTCCTTGGGTATGTGAGGGTGCATGTGTATGTATGTGTGTGTGTTTGACAATAACCATTTTAACAGGGATGAGATGGAATTGCATTCTAGTTTTGATACTAATGCAGTTTTTAATTTGCTTCAATTAAAGAGTTTTTCACTGTAAATTAGAAGAAATTAAAGGGTCATTGTCATTATCGGGTGGCTTTCCATTTCTCCTGAAGGTGGAAATGGCATATTTCAGCAAAATTCCAGATTTACACTGGGATATTTATTAATCCTCAACTCAAAACTTTTCTTTGTACTTTCTCCTGTAAGTTTGAGATCAAGGAGGAGATTAAAAAATCCTTAGTTGTGAATGAGAACACAGAGACAGCATATCAACATCTCTGGGACACTGTGAGGGCAGGACTAAGAGGAAAGTCCATTGCATGGAGTTCATTCCTTAAGAAGAAAAAGTCAACATATTAATGACCTCACACTACATCTCAAAGTCCTAGATAAAGTAGAACAAATCAGCTGCAAATGCAGTAGAAGGCAAGAAATAATTAAAATCAAAGCTGAAATCAATGAAATTGAAAGAAAAGAAATAATTGAAAAAATTGACAAAACTAAAAGTTGGTTCTTTGAAAAAATAAATTAGATTGACAGACCCTTAGCCATGCTAACAAAGAAAAGGCAATATCACAACAGACACCACAGAAATACAGAAGATAATTAGAAATTATTTTGAAACCTTATACTCTAATAAAAATAGAAGATAGTGAAGGCATCGATAAATTCCTTAAGTCATATGATCTGTCCAAATTGAGTCAGGAAGATATACACAACTTAAACAGACCAATATGAAGTGAGGAAATAGAAGAAGCCATCAAAAGATTACCAACCAAGAAAAGCCCAGGACTGGATGGATATACAGCCGAGTTTTACATGACCTTTAAAGAAGAACTAATACCAATACTCTACAATCTATTTTAGGAAATAGAAAAAGAGGGAGTACTTCCAAATTAATTCTATGAGGCCAATATCACCCTGATTCCAAAACCAGACAAAGACACCTCAAAGAAAGAAAACTTCAGACCAATATCTCTAATGAATACAGATGCAAAAATACTGAATAAAATTCTGGCAAATCAGATACAAAACCATATCAAAAAGATCATGCACCATGATCAATTGGGATTCATGCCTGGGATGCAAGGTTGATTCAACATATGGAAATCAATAAATGTAATTCATCACATCAATAGACTTAAAGATAAGAACCATATGATCATCTTCATCGATGCAGAAAGAGCATTTGACAAAATACAGCACCCCTTTATGTTCAAAACACTAGAAAATCTAGGGATAACGGGAACTTACCTCAACATTGTAAAACCTATCTATGCTAAGCCTCAGGCCAGCATCATTCTAAATGGAGAACAATTGAAGGCATTCCTTCTAACATCTGAACCAAGACATGGATGCCCTCTCTCACCACTTCTATTCAACTTAACCTTGAAACACTGGCAAGTGCAGTTAGACAGATAAAAGAAATTAAAAGAATAACTATAGGAAATGAAGAACTTAAACTAGCCCTATTTGCTGATGATATGATTCTATACCTAGAAGACCCAAAAAACTACCAATAAAGTTCTAGAACTAGTAAATGAATTCAGCAAAGTGGCAGGATCTAAAATCAATACCCATAAATCAAAGGCATTTCTGAATATCAGTGACAAATCCTCTGAAAAGGAAATGAGAAAAAACTACCCCATTCACAATATCCTCAAAAAAAAAATACTTAGGAATCAACTTAACAAAAGAGGTGAAAGATCTATACAATGAAAACTATAGAATCCTAAAAAGAGAAATAGAAGAAGACCTTAGAAGATGGAACGACCTACCTTGCTCATGGATAGGCAAAATTAATATTATTAAAATGACCATACTACCAAAAGCACTCTGCAGGTTCATTGGAACTCTGATCAAAATCCCAATGGCATTCCTCATAGAAATAGAAAAAGTAATCATGAAATTCATCTGGAAAAATAAGAGACCCAGAATAGCTAAAGCAATTCTAAGCAGGAAGAGTGAAACAAGTGGTATTGCTATAGCAGACCTTAAACTATACTACAAAGCAATAGTAACAAAAATAGCATGGTACTGGCACCAAAACAGTCTGGTAGACCAGAATAGAGGACACCAAGACTAACCCACAAAATTATAACTACCTTATATTAGACATAGGTGCCAAAAGCATGCACTGGAGAAAGGATAGCATCTTCAATAAATGGTTCTGGGAAAACTGGAAATCCATATACAACAAATTGAAATTGAATCCCTATCTCTCACCATGCACAAATGTTAACTCAAAATGGATCAAGGATCTAGGAATTAAACCTGAGACTCTACATCTAATAGAAGAGAAAGTAGGCCCTAATCTCCATCACGTGGGGCTAGGCCCCAACTTCCTTAATAAGACGCCTATAGCACAAGAATTAAAACCAAGAATCAACAAATGGGATGGATTCAAACTAAAAAGTTTTTTCTCAGCAAGAGAAATAATAGGTGAATAGGGAGCCTACATCCTGGGAACAAATTTTTACCCCTCACACATCAGATAGAGCTCTAATCTCTAGGGTATATAAAGAGCTCAACAAGATAAGCACCCCCAAAAAATGATCCAATCAATAAATGGGCCAAGGACCTGAAGAGACACTTCTCAGAAGAGGATATACAATCAATCAACAAATATATGAAAAAATGCCCATCATCTCTAGCAATCAGAGAAATGCAAATTAAAACTACTCTAAGATACCATCTCACTCCAGTAAGAGTGGCAGCCATTTTGAAGACAAACAACAACAAGTGCTGGTGAGAATGTGGGGGGAAAAAGGTACACTCATACAATGCTGGTGGGACTGCAAATTGGTGCAGCCAATTTGGAAAGCAGTATGGAGATTCCTTGGAAAGCTGGGAATGGAACCACCATTTGACCCAGCTATCCCTCTCCTCTGTCTATGCTCAAAGGACTTAAAAACAGCATATTACAGTGATACAGCCACATCAATGTTTATAGCAGCACAATTCACAATAGCTAAACTGTGGAGCCAACCTAGATGTCCTTCAGTGGATGAATGGATAAAAAAAAATGTGGCATTTATACACAATGGAATATTACTCAGAAAAAAAAAAGAAGAAGAATAAGATCATAGCATTTGCAGGGAAATGGATGACATTAGAGCAGATTATGCTAACTGAAGTTAGCCAATCCCAATAAAACAAATGCCGAATTGTAGGGCATGATGTATCATGTGGGGGCATGTGGTATCAAAAAGGAGGAAATCTAACTTGATGTAGGGCATGCAACATCTAGGGCATGTTGCATCAGAAAAGAGGAAACCTAACTTGCTGGCTGCTACCCGCTTCCCAGTCCTGGGGCCACATGTGGCTAAGATAGTGCCTGGGGATCAGCAGAAGGCGTTGTCTGGGTTGTGATGAAAAATCGGACCACCTCTAGGATAGGCTCAGAACACTTTCACCCTCGTGGACAGCTTGTGTCTCCCATTACTGCTTGTAGGATGGGTGTACACGTGAACTCTCCCAAACCCTGCTGACCTTTATCCTGATTGGCTCCTGTACATTATATTAGCTGTGTGTGTTTTTTCATTAAATGAGATCCTGCTTTGACTGGTCTCCCTGACACGTCTGATTGTCCTCTGGCCAGGGAGGGCTGGGTGCTGGCAGTCAGTCGGCCCTCATCCTGGTCGGGGTGTGCGCTCCCCATCTCTCCCGCAGGTCAGGAGGGAACGAGGGCTAAAAACCTGGACACCAAATGTCTACTCTGATATAAGGAGGTGACTCAAAATGGGGTAGGGAGGGAGAGCATATGAAGAAGATTACCTCTATATAGGGAAGAGGTGTGGGAGGGAAAAGGAGGGAGAAGGGGAATTGCATGGATGGTGGAAGGAGACCCTCATCGTTGTACAAAATACATGTATGAAGATGTGAATTTTGTGTCAACAAATATTCTATATAGAGATATGATAAATTGTGGTATAAAGTTATATTAAGAATTGTAATGCAATAATAATGATGATGATGATAATAATAATAATAATAATAATAGAGTTCATGTAAAAAATCAAAATTAAAAAAAGAAAAAACAAAAAAAGAAATACTTTGTTGACATGCAAATATTTTGATATTCTAATTATTTTCATTAGTTCAACAAATATCAAGATACTTCCTGGGTAAAAACAGAATCGCAATTTGGAGATTATGGTGATAGAAAGGGTACCTACTTACTGCTCCCCAAGGGATATCTCAGTTGACTCATTTCTTTCTGCAGCCTGGTCCTGAGACAATCAGGAAGCTAGCTTTATAAGAATTATCAAAGCTGCTTGGGTGATGGACCTTATTTGAGCCAAAGTCCCAGGAAACTGATATCTAACTCAAATTTTAATTTTACTCCATTGAAAAATTGTGTTTGCAATGTAGAAACCAGCTAACATTCGCAGTAATAGGATGAATTAGCATCAGGTGCCTCCTGATATGAGGAACTGAGAAGAACACAACATGGCCTCTGTGATATTCCTGCACAAAGTATATGACCTCAATCCAACAACAAGGAAACGTCAGGCAAACTCAAATTGAGAGTCAGGCTGCTACGTAACTGAACTATATACTCTTTTCAAAGATGTCAAAATGAAAAAGGACAAAGAAAAACTGTTCCAGACCAAAATGAACTAAAGAGACATGACAACTGAATGTAATATGTGACTCTAGATTGATCCGTGAACATCCTCTTCCAAAATATTTTCATCTGGACAATTGATGGAAAAAAAGTCTGTAGATCAGATGTTAAAAAAAAGTCCTGCCCCATAGATATGCTTGTGAATAAGTGAAGAAAGAAATCTTATAAATTTTAGGTGAGAATATAAATTACTAATTCCTCTATGGAGAACAGCATGATGGTTCTCAAGAACTAAATATAGAATTACTAGGTAGTCCAGCTCTCTCTCCTATGTATATGTTTAAATCAAATGAGGTCAGCATGCCAAAGAAATACCCATGTGCCCATATTTTTGTGGCACTGTTCACAAGAGTAAATATAGAATCAGCCTAGGTGTCTGCCTGTAGATGAATGGACAAAGAAAAATGTAGTATATTTATAATGGAGTAGTATTCAGCCATAAAGAAAAATAAAATCATTTGCAGGAAAATAGATGGAACTGGAGAACATATGTTAATTGAAATAATCTAGACACAGAAATTCATGTATCACATGTTCCCTCTTATATATGGAAACTAAAAATGTAGACCTGAATGTAGAATGCTGACTTCTAGTGATTGGGAGGGACAAAGGGTGAATGATGGAAGGGGAGGGGGAGGATGGAAGAAGGGTGGTTGATCAATGCAAACTATATGCATGTATATAAGATCATACTGAATCCCACTAATATGTATAATTAATATTTATGAATAAAATGTGTTTATAAAGGTAAAAAAATGCTGGTATTACAAAGAGTGCAATGGTTGACAAGGGTTTGTAACCAGAGTTTTGTGATTTCAATTATTATATCTTACCTTTTTAAAATATTCCTGCAACAGTTCTTTCCAAATAGAATCACATTTGAGTCACTGCTCCAATCTGAGTAGACATCTCCTTTTCTAAAAGCATATCAATTATATAATCATCTCAATAATTGTAGAAAAGTTTTCTTTTTTTAATAAAATCCAGCACCCATTCATCTTTAAAATGCTGGAGAAACTAGGAAGATAAGGAACTTACCTCACCCTTGTAACAGCTAGATATGGCAAACCCAAGGCAACATTATACTTAAAGAATAAAAACAAAGAATTTCCTCTAAAATCAGAAACAAGTCAAGGCTGTTCACTCTCATCACTCCTATTCAATATAATCTTGAAACTCTTGTGAGAGCAATCAGGCAAGAAAAAGAAATTAAAGGGGTTCAAATAGGAAAAACAAAGTTAACATATCTGTTTGCAAACAACATGATCCTATATCTGAAAACACAAGTAAATCTATGAAAAGAATTCTAGAGCTGATAAATCAATTTCCCAGGCAGTAGGATACATACCAACTTTCATAAATCAATAGCTTTCTTTCCTATACTCCAATAGTGATTCTCTTGAGAAAGAAACCAAGAAAACTATCCTATTTACAATAATTTAAAAAACAAAACAAACACCCCCCCAAAAAAACCCTCAACAACCCCCCCAAAATAAATAAATAAAATAAACAAGCAACAACAATAACAAAAATTGGGATTAATCTAACTAAGGTGGTAGAGAGCTGTACAATAAAAAGCATAGATCACTGAAGAAAAAAATTGAAGAAGACCTTAGAAAATGGAAAGATCTACTATGTTCTTCGATAGGCAAAATTAATTTTGCTCAAATGGCTTATTACCAAAAACAATACACAGATTCAAAGCAATCCCCATCAAAACATCCATGGCATTCTTCACAGAACAAGAAAAACAGTCCTGACCTTCATTTGGAAGAATAAGAGACCCAGAATAACCAAAGCAATCATTAGCAAGAAAAGAGGGTGACTGGAGGCATCACAATACCTGATCTCAAATGATACTCTAGAGCTATATTAATGAGAACATTATAGAATTGGCATAAAAATAAATATGAAGGCCAATGGAATAGACTTAAAGACACAGCAACAAACCTACATACTTACAACTGTGTGATACTTGACAAAGGTGCCCAAATACACAAGATGGAGAAAATATAACCTGTTTCACAAATGGTGCTGGAAAAATTGGGTATACATATGGAGAAGAATGAAACTAGATCCCAATTTTTCACCCTGCACAAAAGTGAAATCAAAGTGGATCAAAGACCTAATTTTGGAATTAGACAAAAAAATCTGCAATTGCTGTACGAGAACATAGGGTTAATCCTCCAACATATTGTTGTAGCCACCAATTTCCTTAACAAAACTGCTAAAACTAAAAAAAAAATCGATATGTGGAATTAAAAGCTTCTACATAGCAGAGGAAATGATTAAGATCATGAATAGAGAACCTGAAGAATGGGAGAAAATCTTTGCCAGCTTCTCCTGATTGGGGATTAATATCCAGAACATATAAAGAACTCAAAATATTTAACACCAAGAGGTACTGGGATTGTTCATCATGGATATTGCATTTGAGCATCTGGGGGGGTTGCTCAACTTCTCTGTGTCTGGTCTCTCAACCAGTATGCTTTCTCCTCCACTCTCCCCACCAAACTGTTAAGAGAAGAAAAGGTGGGGGTGGGGGGCAGTCTGGGAGTTGAGGCTCCAAAAGTTCCAACCAGCCAGGCCTCCAGCATCTAGGATGTGCCCAGGACAGGACCCTTGTGAGCTGCCCTGGATTGGGCCTTTGCTATTTAAAATGGCAGAACTTGTTAGAAGCTTGGGAGAACTATCATTCCAGCTGGTTCAGAGGGGCCTGGTGGTGGTAGCGAGTGGACTCCTGCTTATTACTATTCATCTGAACTGCTTTTCTGCTAGTGCCTTGGAGTTTGATTGTTATGGTGGGTAACTTTCCAAGATCACCATATATTCTCTTTTTAAAAAATTAAATTATTTATTTATTCTAATTTGTTATACACAATGGCAGAATGCAATTCATTTCATACTACACGTATAGAGCACAATTTTTCAAGTCACTGATTGTACACAAAGTATTTTCACACCATTCTTGTTTTCATACATGTACTTAGGGTAATGATGTCTAACTCACTCCATCATCATTCCTACCACCTTGCCCTTTCCATTCCCCTCCCTCCCCTTTGCCCTATCTAAAGTTCCTCCATTCCTCCCATGCTCCTCCCAATGCCATTATGAGTCAGCATCCTTATATCAAAGAAAACATACAGCCTTTGGTTTTGGGGGGTTGGCTTACTTCACTTAGCATTATATTCTCCAACTCTATCCATTTACTTGCAAATGCCATGATTTTAATCTCTTTTAATGCTGAGTAATATTCCACTGTGTATATATACCAACGTTTCCCTATCCACTCATCTACTGAAGGGCATCTGGGTTGGTTCTACAATTTAGCTATTGTGAATTGTGCTGCTATAAACATTGATATGTCTGTGTCCCTGTAGTATGCTGTTTTTAAGTCTTTTGGGTATAAACTGAGGAGTGGGACAGCTGGGTCAAATGGTGGTTCCACTCCAAGTTTTCCAGGGAATCTTTATACTGCTTTCCAGATTGGCTGCACCATTTTGTAGTCCCATCAGCAATGTATGAATGTGCTTTTTCACCCCACATCCTCCCCAACACTTATTGTTGTTTGTATTTTTGATAGCTGCCATTCTGACTGGAGTGAGATGAAATCTTAGAGTAGATTTGATTTGCATTTCTCTAATTGCTAGAGATGTTGAATATTTTTTCATGTTTGTTGATTGATTGTATATCTTCTTCTGAGAAGTGTCTGTTCAGTTCCTTGGCCCATTTATTGATTGGGTTATTTGTTTTTGTGGAGTTTAGCTTTTTGAGTTTTTTATATACCCTAGAGATTAGTGCTCTATTTGATGTGCTTGTGGTAAACATTTGCTCCCATTCTGTAAGCTCTCTATTCACCTCACTGATTGTTTATATTGCTAAGCAGAAGTTTTGTAGTTTGTATCCATCCCATTTATTGATTCTTGGTTTTAATTCTTGCACTATAGGAGTATTATTTAAAAAGTTCAACATTTCTTTATTGAAACTTCTTAAATTGTCTCTAAAAGAATGAAGCACAAAGCCAATTAATGACAGCTATGGATTATTTGCAGTTGTGATGCATAGAGGCATTACTATTAGTAGTAAGCATTACATTGCTTCTGTTAAAGTCATTTATCTTAATAGTTTCAAACTAAATAAGGAAAATTTTGTGGTTGACCAGACATGTGAAATAAGTAAGCCAAAACCAATGAATGAGGAGGAAGCAAGGGGTGCAGCTGAAAATTATGATGATGAAGAAGTGTCCATTAAAGTTGATGGAAATACACAGCCAAGTAAAGTTCTGAATGAAAAAAAATGTAGAAGGGCAAAAGAGCAAAGCAGATTATGAGCTATACAGCAAAACATCTACTCCTGATAAGGTTGCCAGTACAGCATTTGCTGAAAATAGAAATTCTGAGACTAACAGCACTGATGGAACCTATGAATCTGATAGAAACAAGGGATCCAGTGACCAAACAAGCATTAACATTAGTGGATTTCAGAACAAAATTTCATACATAGTGCAAAGCTTAAGGGAATATGAAGGGAAGTGGTTGCTTTTGATGATTCTGAAGTGAAAGGTATTGAAGAGAAGAACTTTTTGAATTCTCTTTCCCCTTCAACATCTACTTCTACTCCTTACTCACTATTTTATAAGAAGTTATACAGTGAGTGTATTTTCCTTGTGTATATATTAAACGGACCTAGACAGACAAACAACAACAACAACAACAAAAACACGTTGAACACCAAAAACAAATAACCTAATTAATAAATGGGCAAAAGAACTAGATGGACATTTCTCAAAAGAAGAAACACAAATGATCAACATACTAAAAATATTTAAAAACTCTACCAATCAGGAAAAATGCAAATCAAAATTACAAGATTTCATCATACTCCTGACAGAATGGCAATTATCAATTATTCAAATAATAATAAATGTTGACAAAGATGTAGGAGAAAAGATGCACTCACACATTTTTGGTGGGACTGCAAATTAGTATAACCAATTTGGAAAGCAGTATGGGGATTTATCAAAAACCAGGATTGGAGCCACCATATGACACAGCTATCCCATTCCTTAGTATTTATGCAAAAGAACTAAAGTCAGCATACTATAGCAATATAGTCACATCAATTTTTATACCAATGCAATTCACAATAGCCACATTATAGAAGCAGCCCAGGTCAATGAATGAATGAAGAAAATGTGGTGTATATATCCAATGAAGTTTTACTCAGCCATAAAAAAAAAGAATGAATTTATGGCATTTGTCAGTAAATGGATGTAACTGGGCAACATCAGGCTAAGTGAAATAAGCCAGACTCAGAAATCAAGGGTTGGATGTTTCCTCATATGCAGAAGGTAGAGCAAAATAAGAAGGGAATGTGAGGGTTTATAAAGATACAGGAAAAACCAGTGGAGTACAGGAAGATGATTGAGAGAGAGGAGGAGGGGTGGGAAAGGGGAGGAAATACCGAATGAATCTGACAAAATTACATTTTGTACATGTATAAATATACCACAGTATATTCCACCTTTATGTATATCTATAAAGCACAAATCAATAATAAACAAATAAAAGAGTGAAAGAAAGACCAGTAGAGTAGAGGAAGAAGAAGATGGGGAGGGAGGGAGGAAGGGGTGGAGGAGAGGAGGGAAAGAAGGAGGGGGCACCAGGGAATGAAGGGAATAAATTCAATTCCTTGTAGGTATGATTTTGTCAAAATGAACGCAACTATTATGTACAACTAATGAACTAATAAAAGAAAAATTCAAATTACTTTGAATTCAAATTCAAAATTCAAATTACTTTGAATTATTAAAAATAGGAAATATATAAAATATATATTATTTTTCTAAAGTGAGTGCTTTTTTCTTAGCTATCTATCAACTTTTACTACCACTCATTAGCTTTTCCACTCCTACTAGTAACCCACTGGAAGTCAGAATTACTGAAGCCATTGCCACGAACAACCTCAGTTGTCAGAGACAGAGGGGGGAAAGAAGTAGAAAACAATGTACCCTGGAAGGCTGGAGTCTGAGGTTAATATCAAGTTAATCTCTTCCAAATTTCATAATAGTTTGGTAGAACTGAGTATTGTTTTATGAACTTTGTGCCTATTCCACCTAGTTTTTTTTCTAGTCAAAATAGTAAATATTATTGTTGCTAATATTTGAGGATGTCTTCACTTAAGAGATAGCAAGCTAATCTTTAGAAACCTTGTTTAAATGATTTTTTCTTTTAAAATGGCAAGTTTTTATGCTTTAATTTTTTAAAAATGTTTTGGTCAGGTGCAGTGGCACATGTCTGTAATCCCAGAAACTCAGGAGGCTGATGCGGGAGGTCCAAAGTCAACCTCAGCAACTTAGCAAGACCTTCTCTCAAAAAATAAAATGGGAGGCTGGGGTTGTAGCTCAATAGTAGAGTGCTTGCTTGGCCTGTGTGAGGCCCTGGGTTCGAATCTCAGTACCACATATAAATAAATAAAATAAAGGTCTACCAACAACTTAAAAAAATTTGTTCTTTTAAAAAAATGGACTGGTACTGTGGCTCAATGGCTAACTACACCTGGGTTCAATCCCCAGTACCAAAAAAAATAAATAAATAAACAAATAGTACTGGGGGTAGTTCAGGGATTATGATACTCCTGGGCTCAATCCACAGTACCAAAAATTTAAGTAAAAAATAAAAATAAAGGTTAAATTCTATTGCCATAGATATTTCCATAGAAAATAATGAGGATATATAGTTTAAAATCCATTCCATTTTTTGGGAATAGGCACAAAGTTCATAAAACATAAATTACTTATTTCTCTGTACTTCATTTCCTTATCTAGAAAATTAGGATTCTTTTCTTCCATATACAAGTCAGTCTCATAGGATGCTTGATTCAATTAGTTAATATGTGTGAAGGATTTGGAAAAATATTCAACAATTAATAAAAGCTGCATAGACTTCATTCTATGGAGAAAATGTTCCCTAATCACTGAGCCAGAAACTTTGGCATACAGGTGGGAATTCCTGTACCAAAATCTTGGTCATAGATAAATAGTAATAAATATATATCAAGAAGATTTCATAATAATTACAGAGTTGGAGCTACCTGATTTTATAGGACATATTACATTAGGTAAGGGATTTCTTAGTTTTGTAGCATCATCAGCCAGTATTTGATCATTAACATGTTTTTTATGGCATGTGGATATTGTTACACATGGCCCAGTATGCTTCTCAGAGCCTAATTAACACTAATATTTTTTAGAAGTGATTATGAAACTTGCAGGCAAATACACACACACACACACACACAAGCACACATATATGAAAAGACTATATTTAGCATTTTGAGTAACATGTTGTAATGATATCCCACATCCCTCTTTTCATAACATTAGATATAATACTGATTGTATGCTTGTCATTAGAACCTTATACTCATTCTTCCCAACCCTTAGACTGTATTGAAATCTTTAGTGAATTCCATTACTCTGTGCATTCTTGAAAATTAGGACAGAATTTTCAAGGCTATTTTTAACACTTTCTAATGACTAGCTTAGGTATAATCAATTTAAAAGAAACATTCATCTAGTTAATTAATGTTGAGTTTGTTGTTGAATCAAATGATGCCTTCGGGCATTATGCTATATTCCACCCTGATTAGTACTTAGGTTTTATCTTTCTCTTACAAGAGGAATTTCTCAACATTTCTTATCTTCTGTGGTATGTTTACATACTTGACCCAAATTCCTTATTCTGAGCAAACTTAAAAGACATATAAAAGAAACTATGTTTCCTTGCTATATAAATTTAAAGTAAGCTTATATTTTCCTAACATTTCTGTTATCCTCCTTTCAGTCAACTTTAATCCTGCTCCTATAATGTCACTCTTACCTCATCAGAGTTTGTGAGTATAAGCAAGAATTTTTAAAACATATCCTGAAGTCACAAACTACCTTCTCATTAAATAAGCAATTGCCATTCAAGACTTCTGTATCCAACAAAGCTACTTTTCAGAAATGAAAACTTTCTGTGATGAGAATAAACTAAAAGAATTCATAACCACTTAGCAAGCAGTACCAAAAGCACATATATATTACACAGAGAAATTGAAAATCAAAGCCTCAAACTCCCTCTAAACAGCAACTAACTAAATGAAAATTAGGACAAAATTAAATATAGCAAACAGACCCAAATGGCAGGAAACAACAAATATCTAGCCATACAATGCTGAATGTAAACGGTTTCAACTCCCCAATTTAAAAAAATTGGCAGAAAAAGATTAAACAACAAGATTTAACTAAATGCTTGCAAGATACTCATCTTATAGGCAATGACATCCCCAAGCTGATAGTAAAAGAGAAAAAAAAAATATTTCATGCAAATGGAGTCCCACAACAAGCAATAGTAGAGATATTTATATCTGACAAAGCAAAGATATACAAAAATTAATTAGGAGAGACAAAGAAGTCCACTACATAGTGGTGAAGGCAACAATCCAACAAGAAAATGTAACGATAGTAAATAACTATGCCACAAATATCAGTTCACCTAATTATATAAAACAAATACTTCTCGACATTAAATCACAGGTAAACCCAAAGTTAAAAATACTGGGTGATTTCAACCTCCCCCTTTCAACAATAGATAAGTTGTCCAGATATAAAATTAATAAAGATTGTCCCAACATAAATAATGTTATAAATCAAATGAACCCAACAGATATCTACAAAATATTTCACAGAAAGAGACCTTAATTCATTTTCTTTTCAGCAGCTCATATAACATTTTCCAAAAAAATGACCACATTCAAAGTCACAATGTAAATTTTAGCAAATACAAAATTTGGAATAATCCCATGTGTTTTATCAGATCATAATGCAATGAAATTATAATCCAATGGCCAGAACAATTATAGAAACCACATGAAAACACGGAGATTGAACAATAATCCTTTAAATGGGGAATAGGTTATAAAAAATAAGATAAGAAATCAAGAGATCAAAATCTCTCAGAGTATGAAAGAAGTTTTAAGAACAAAACTATACCACTGAGTAATTACATTAAAAAAAACCCAGAAAGTTTCCAATAAATAATTGAGTGATACAACTCAAGGTCCTAGAAAATACAGGAAAAATTAATTCTAAAATCAGTGAAAGATTTTGAAATTCTTCACAGATCTAGAAAAAAGTCTTAAAATTCATTTGGAAAAATAAAAGATCTAGAATAACAAAAGCAATGCTGACCAAGAACTGTGATCCTGGGTGCATCACAATAACTGATCTCAAATTATAGTATAGTGTTATAAAAACAAAAACAGTATGAAATTGGCAG
Organism: Marmota monax; assembly: GCF_021218885.2. Taxonomy (NCBI): domain Eukaryota; kingdom Metazoa; phylum Chordata; class Mammalia; order Rodentia; family Sciuridae; genus Marmota; species Marmota monax. The sequence continues at coordinate 35,823,387 of NW_026695227.1, forward strand.
CAAAACATAAAGACCAATGGAAAAGAATAGTAGGCACAGAGATAAACCCACACAGATCTGATATTTGACAAAGTCGCCAAATCATATGTTGGAGAAAATCTAGCTTTTTAAAAAACTGATGCTGAGAAAAGTGAATTTAGATATATAATCTGAAAATAGGGTAATTCAAATTTTTCCTTTTCCATCTGTATTCTTTTTATTTCTTTCACGCCTATAACTCATCTTTAAAAATATTAAATACTATAGGGACATAATAATAATAGAGCCCTGAAACTGAAAACAAAACAAAACAACAAACAACAACAACAACAAAAAAAACCCAGACCAGTGGAATAGAATATAAGACAGAGAGACGAAATCAAAAACTAAAGTCATTTGATTCTTGAAAAAGGTGCCAAAAAGATACATTAGGGAAAAGACAGACCCATTAAAAAATGCAGCTGGGAAAACTGGATATCTACATGCAAAAGAATGAAACTAGATTCCCATTACTCACCTGCACACACACACACACACGCACACACACACACACACACACCTCCAAGTGAATCAAAGACCTAAGTGTATGACCCCAAAATTTGCAAATGCTATTAATAGAAAGAAAGAAGGAAAGAAAGAAAGAAAGAAAGAGAGAGAGAGAGAGAGAGAGAGAGAGAGAGAGAGAGAGAGAGAGAGAGAAAGAGAAACATAGGGGAAGACTCCATCACGTAGGCATAGGCACAGACTTCCTGGGCACAGACTTCCTGAATGGGACTCCCATAGCTCTGAAAATACCAAAGTGATAAATGCATGACATCAAATTAAAAATCCTTTGCACAGCAAATAAAACAACAGAGTGAAGAAACAGCCTGTGAAATTGAGAAATTTTTTGCTCACTCTTCTCTGGAGAGAATATCCATACCCAGAACATATAAAGAACTCAAAAAACTCAACAAAAAACCCCCCAAAACTTCCCCAAATAACCTATTAAGTAGGCAAATTAATTATACATTTTTTTCAAGACAAAATACAAATGGCCAGTAATTTTATTAAAAAAATTAACATTTTCAGCCCTCAGGAAAATGCAAATCAAAACTGCATCAAGATTTTAACTCACATCCATCAGAATTGGAATTATCAAGAATAACAATATTTGTATCAGAAAGCAGCTAGAATAACAGTCAAATTATTTTCAAATTATGTAGTAGGAAGGAAAAAGTAAGAGTAAGAGCAGAAATACATGAAATTGAGAAGATATAATGCATCTTAAATTTGATTAAAATCAAACAAATCTAATCAATAAAAAATCAAGAACACAAAAATCAATATCAATATAAAGGGAGCTAGCAAAATAACCCTACAAATGTCTAAAAATATATAAAGATAATATGAAAATTGTGTGCCATCACATGTGATAGGTCACATAACATGGTCTACAATAGAGAAGGATACATGTGTTGCTGAGAAGAAAGTGTATTCAGTCACTGATGGATGAAATAGTCTATATATGTCTGTTCAGACTAAATTTTCAGTTGTATTTTTTACTTCTATAACTTTTTAATGTAGTATTTGTTTGAAGGATCAATCCAGTGATGACAGAGGTGTGTTAAAATTTACCCAGTATTATTGTGTTGTACTTTATTTGATTCTTGAAATTGAGAAGGGTTTGTTTGATGTACATAGATGCTCCATTGTTTGGGGCATAAATATTTAAAATTATTATGTCTTCTTGATGTATAATTCCCTTTAGTAATATTAAGTGACTTTCTTTGTCCCTTATGATTTACTTTGGCTTAAAGTTATCTTCTATGAAAATAGAAACCCCTGCATCTTTATGTGTTTTATGTGAGTGATATGTTTTTCCCCATCAGTCTGTGGATATCTTTGCCTAAGAGTTGAATCTCTTGGAGATAGCATATTGGTGGCCTTATTTTTTAATCCAATCTGCCAGTCTATGTCTTTTAATCAATGAGGTTAGGCCTTTAATGTTCAAGGCTATTATTGAGATATGATTTATATTCCCAGTCATTTTGGTTTATTTCTAGTTTTTAATTTGACTTAGTTTCTCCTTTGATTGACTATTCCTTTAGTGTATTTCCTCTCTTAGATGGTTTCACTTTTTTATTTTTTCATTTCATCTTCATGGAATATTTTGTTGAGAATGTTCTGTTGTGTAGGGTTTCTAGTTGTGAATTTTTTAAAGTTTTGTTTCTTATGGAAGGTTTTTATTTCACCTTCAAATCTAAAACTTAATTTTGAAGGATACAGAATTCTTATTTGTCATCCATTTTCTTTCAGAGTCTGGTATATGTTATTCTAGTACCTCCTATCTTTGAATGTCTGGGTTGAGAAATCAAATGAGATCCAAACTGGTTGTCCCCTATATGTAATCTAATAGTTTTCTCTCACAGCCTTTAAAATTCTATCCTTATTTTTTTAGGTATTTTCATTATAATATGACTTGGTGTGGATTGTTGTAATTTTGTACATTTGGGGTCCTTTAAGCCTTTTATATTTGATTTTCCACTTCATTCTTTAGGTTTGGGATATTTTCTGATATTATTTCACTGAAAAGATTCTGCATTCCTTTGGTTTATATCTCCACATCTTCATCTATCACAATAAATCTAAAATTTGTTTTTTTCATGTTATTGCATATTTCTAGGAAGTTCTGTCCACGTTTATTTATCTTCTCTCCATGGTCAACTCTTTTTTCAAAATTATATATTTTGTCTTCATTGCCTGAGGTTTCGTCTTCCAAGTGGCCTAGGGTGATGCTTTCTATTGAATTTTTAAATTGGTTTATTGTTTCCTTTATTTCAAAAATTTCCGCTTTTTTTGTTATTGTGGTTTTCAGAATCTCTGCTTCTTTTTTGAAGTGATCTTTCACTTCCTATATTTTCTCTTTGATTTCATGTCTCTTTTTAAAATATTTTTAGTTGTAGATGGACACAATATTTTTATTTACTTATTTTTATATGGTGCTGAGGATCCAACATAGTGCCTCATGCATGCAAAGCAAGCACTCTACCACTGAGCTACAACCCCAGCCCTGATTTCATTTCTTATATTGTCTTTACTTTGAAGATCATTTTAACTATGTACATTTTATATTCCTTCTCTAACATTTCTTCCACTATGGTGTTGATGGATTCTGGTATTGGAGTGTCCTAGTGTGTTTGGGATGATTTGTTCCCTTGCTTTTTCATTTTATTTCTGTGTCTACCAAAGATGGGGGCTCCTGCTTTCAGCGGTGGGGTGTTAGGTCAGGTATGGGGAGCCTAGTGAAGGTGTTGGATGATGAGTTCAGTGATGAACTCTGTGGCTTACAGTGTCTGCTGACTTCAGAGAGTGTGTGAAGTACCTGGGTGCAGGCAGTCTTCTGCGTTTAAGGGATTATGTCCGCTGCTGCAGAGTTTCAAGATGGTGGTGACCAGGGGAGCCCCATGTTGGTAGATGGGGGTCCAGAGTTCTTACTCATGGGTAGCTGCTGGGTGTCCTCTGTGGGAGCAGCATCCATGATTTCTTCTTTGGTGGGTGGCCAAAATTTCATCGAAGGTGCAGCTACTGCTACTGATGGTCTCACTCAGGTATCCAGTACTGCTGGGCGAATAGTTGGGAGACCTACTCTGACACTGAGGCCTGGAGCCCTGGACAGGCACAGTGCCTCCTGCACGGGGTGGGGGGTGGGCAGGAATATTGCCTGTAGAGAAGCCATATTCTCACAACTTGAATCCCAGGTCACCGAGCAACACAGAATGCTGTCACTCTCTGGCCCGCCATCTTGGTTCCACCCATTGTTTCTTTTTCTGTGAATAAACCTTTAATTTGATGCCATTCAACTTATTGATTCTTGGTTTTATTTCTCATGCTTAGGAGTCTTTTTGATGATTTCAATGCCTTCCTGATATGTTCAGGTGTTGAACCTACATTTTCTTCCACTATTTGCAGAGTTTCTGATCTAATTCCTGGGCCTTTGAATAACTTTGAGTTTACTTGTGTGCAGGATTACAAGGGTCAAGTTTCATTCTTCTCCATATGGATATTTGGTTTCTAACTACTATTTGCTATAAGGCTATTTTTTTCAATGTACATTCTGGCTCCTTTGTCATTCATCACATGACTGTGTCTCTGTGGATTTGTCTCTACTTTCTCTTGTGATCCAAAGGTATTCATGTCTGTTTTGGTGCCAATGCCATAATCCATTTATTGCTATAACTCTATGATTTGAAGTCTAGCATTGGGATACCTCCAGCATTTCACTGAATCTTTATAGTGCTTTTTGGTAGTATGGCCATTTTGACAATATTAATTCTGCCTATCCAAGAATGGGAGGTCCTTCCATCTTCTATGGTCTTCTTCAAGTTCTTTTTTCAGTGTTCTATTGTTTTAATTACACAGATCTTTCACCTCTTTGGTTAAATTTACTTTCAACTATTTTATTTTATTTTTGAAGTTATTATAAATATAATACTTTTCTTAATTTCTTTTTTGGCATATTTATTAATAAAGTATAGGAAAGTGATTGAGTTGTGTATGTTGACATTGTATTCTACTACTTTGCCGAATTTATTTATCACCTCTAGAAGTCTTCTGGTAGAGCTTTATCTGGAAATTCTAAATATATGTCATTAACAAAACAGGGATAATTTGACTATTTTCCTTTTTTCAAACTTGTATCCCTTTAATTTCCTTCCCTTGCCTGATTGGTCTGGCTAGAATTTCAAGGACTATGTTGAATAGGAGTGGAGAAAATGGATATCTTTGACTTATTCCTTTTTTCAGAGGATGTGCTTTCAGGTTTTTCTCTATTCTGTGTGATTTTGGCCTTGAGTTTGTCACATATAGCTTTCATAATGTTGTGATAAGTTCCTTCTATCACTGGAGTCTCTAGTGTTTTAAACATGAATGGGTGCTTTTATTACATATATTGAAATAATCATGTGATTCTAGTTTTTAATTATATTTACATGGGTAATTAATTGATTCACATATGTTGAACCAACCATGCATCCTTGGGCTGAAAGCTTGATCATTGCACAGTGTCTCCTTAATACGTCTTTGAGTGCAGTTTGACAATATTTTACCAATAATTTTTATATCTATGTTCATTCAAGACATTGGCCTGTTGTTTTCTTTCCTTGATGTATCTTTGGTCTTGGTATCCCATAATATTGGCTTCATAGAATGAACATGTCAGGGCTTGGTGTATATTATTCCCTCATTTTTTTATTTTATGGAATAATTTGAGAAGGATTCACTTTAGTTCTTTAAAAGTCTTGTAGAATTCAGTTGAAAATCTCTCCAGTCCTAGGCTTTTATTTGTTGGAAACTGTAAATAGCTGTTTCAAAGTTGTTTCTTGATATTGGTATGTTTACATTTTTTTATATCATCATTGATTAATTTGGGTAGATCGTACGTCTTTAGGAATTTGTCAATATCTTTGAGATTCTATAGCTTATTGAAGTATACATTTTCAAAATAGTCTCTAATGATCTATTTGATTTTAGTAGTGTCTGTGGTGATATTGCCTTTTTCATGTCCAATTTCATTAATTTAAGATTCTTTGTATTTTCATTAGTTTGGCCAAGGGTTTATCAATTTTGTTTGTCCTTTCAAAAAGCCAACTCTTTGTTTCATTGATCCTTTGTATTATTTTTATTCTCAATTTTGATGATTTTGGTTCTGATTTTAATTATTCCTTGTCTTCTACTAATTTTCATCTTAATTTCTTCATATTAATCTATGGCCATGAGGTGTAATGTTATATCATTTAATTTGTATCTTTCCAGTTTTTAACTGTAGGGACTCAGTCCTATGAACTTGTCTCTTAGAACTGCCTTCAATAATATTATAGAAAGATGCTTTCTTATTTCCTGCCATTTTGGTATAATTTCTAATGCTTAATTGAGACTTATTTTTAATGTTTACTTCTCATTTAATTTACTATTCTTCTAGACCAATTCTTTCCTATTTTGTGTTTCAGTTTTATTTTTTATTTATTCTGCATGAAATATGTCATTGAATATATTTTGTAGTGCATGAAATCGTTTAGTTTCTGCTTAGAATTGAATATTTTAACTTCAACTTCAATTTTGAAGGAAAGTTTTATTGGATATATCAATACTGTGTGGCAACCATTTTCTTTTAGGGCGTGATATATGTTATTCCAAAACTTTCTAACTTCTAGTGTCTGGGTTGAGAAATCAGTTGAAATTCAAATGGGTTTACGTATAAGTGTGACCTGCTGGTTTTCTATTGTGGCTTTTTAAATTCTATCCTTATTCTTATTCTTATTTTTAAATTCTATCCTTATCCTTATTAGGCATTTTCATTATAATGTGTCTTGATGAGGACTTCTTTTAAACTTGACTATTTAGAGTTCTAAATGCTTTTTGTATTTGAATTGCCATCTCATTTGAAAAACAGAGAATCTCATCATCAAGTACAGCCACAAGAAATTAATTTAAAGAATAACTATTGTAAATAAAGCAAAAGAAGACAGAAACAAGGTACAGAGGCAGCTTTATTTATATCAACAGGTTTCTTTAGGTCATTGGCATCATTAGCACATATTGTTTATTGTATCACTAGGCAGGTTACAGAGTTAGCAACATTATGCAGTTTTTTCCTCAGTTACATACTAATTTGTAGTGTGCAATATTAAGGGCTTTGTGTAGCTTTCAAGAAAGTTCATTGTATAAAGTTACTGTTATGTGGACAGGTTCAGGCCCAGTGGAACTTGATGAAACACTGTGGTTGTCTAACAAGAGAGTTTTATTCCCAGGATCTGAGTGTCTGAGATCAAGATCAAGGCTGATAAGGCTCTAGCACAGAGTTTCTTCATGGGGGGCATTACCACAGTAGCTAGGCATTGCACATGTATTAGTTATCCTACTAGTTCTTGGGAGAAACTGCAGAATATTCCAACTGTGGAAAACAAAATGCCTGTTATTCCTCAGGATTTTGCTCACCAGAGGAAATTTGATCTCTTGTACACTTCCACAGCCAGAAACTTACAAACTATAGGTTGCCATCCATATATCAGTGATAACATTCAGCCTTTATTCTTTTAGACTGGCTTATTTCACTTAGCATGATTTTTGTCCAGTTTCATGCATTTCCTGAAAAATGCCATAATTTCACTTTTATTTATGGCTGAGTAATATTCCATTCTGTATACATACCACATTGTCTTCATTTATTCATATTTTGAAGAGAATAGGAAAGACAGTAGAATGAAGCTGACATAATTTTCCTATGCTCATATATGAAAACATGATGAGTGTAACTCCACATCATGTTCAATCATAAGAATGTGATCAAAATTGTAAGAGGTGGGGGGCTGGGGATGTGGCTCAAGTGGTAGCGCGCTTGCCTGGCATGCGTGCGGCCCGGGTTGGATCCTCAGCACCACATACAAACAAAGATGTTGTGTCTGCCGAAAACTTAAAATAAATAAATAAATAAATATCAAAAAAATTCTCTCTCTCTCTCTCTCTCTCTCTCTCTCTCTCTCTCTCTCTCTCCCTCTCTCTTTAAAAAAAATTGTAAGAGGTGGAACTCCATTAATATATAATATGTTAAAATACCCACTATGTCATGTATATATAAAAATAAAATAAAATAATTATAGCTAAAAAATAACTATAGGTAAATGGCAGAAAGGTAAGTAGAGAGAAGCAAGCAGGGAGTGTGGAAAAGGAAAGAGAAGGAAAGGTAGTGGAGTCTGAATTAGAACATGATATATTTCATGCTTTTATAATTATGTCAAAATGAATTTTACTGTCATGCATAATTAAAAATTCCAATAAAAAAGAAAAATTATGCAACCTGTTAGTATGTATTTTGGAGCCTTCATATATCCCATTGATTCTTAAATTTGATCTCTTCATGTTATCCCAGATTTCTTGAATATTCTGATCATGGTCACTACAGCTTTTATTTATTATTGATTATTATTATTGATTATTATTATTGTTGTTAGTGTTCTACATAGTTCCAATAATCCACATGTAAACTTGTAGTAATGTTCTGGAATAGATTTCAAAGTTCCTTATTGAAGGCACTAAAATTGCTATTATATAGGGGCTGAAAAGAGCAGGAAAGAAAAATTGCAGAAATAAGATTATTAAAAAAGGTAAAAATAAAGGTAGGAAAAACTAATACACACAAAGATAAAAGAAGAAATATATGGATGAGGGTATTCAAGGTAGGAGCAGCTAAAGAAAAATGGAAAAGGTTATAGGAGGAGCAAGTATAAAACTGAGTTAGGATTTTCTTATCTTGTAAAATGTTTACAATAAAATGCAAGAAAACTATGATCCTTGATAAACTGAAATGTTAAAAAGTAAAAATGAATATATATATATATATATATATATATATATATACTACTTCTGTAATTTGATTTCTCTCTGGTTGTATATATTGAGAAGTGATTCTATTTTTAAAAGGTAGGACTTAAAATACAGCCACATCAATGTTTATACCATTTCAATTCACAATAGCTAATCTATGGAATCAACCAGGTTGTCCTTCAATAGATGAATAGATAAATAAAATGTGATATATATATATATATATATATATATATATATATAAAATGTGTGTATATATATATATATATATATATACACACACACACATAAGTAAATATTACTTAGCCACAAATAAGAAAGAAATTATGGCATTTGCTGGCAAATGGATGGAGCTGAAGAATATCATGCTAAGTGAAATAAGCCAGTCCCCAAAAAACAAAGACTGGAAGTTCTCTCTGATATGTGGATACTAACCCACAACAAGAAAGGGTGGAGAAGGGAAGACTAAAAATCCATTGGATTAGACAAAAGGGAACAAAGGAAAGGGAGGAAATAGGAAGTAGAGTAGAATTAATTGGACATAACTTTTCCAGCTTTCTATTTGAATGTATGAAGAGGGTTACACCACATCATTTAGAATCATAAGAATGGGATCCTAATTATAATAAGTTACACTCCCTGTGTGTATATATGTCAAAATACATTATACTGTCATGTGTATCTAAAAATAAAAATAATAATAATAATTTTTTAAGGCAGAGTAATTGAGTGGCAAAACATGTGGTTAGGAACCTTGGCTCAGGTTGAGTTGTAAAACTGATACTGCAAGACAGGTTTATGAGAGAGTCATATTTTGGGCTATACAATGAAAATTTTCTTCAGGAGATTGCTGGATGAAATTGATCATGATTTCAGGAGGATGGAGGAAAAGCTCTGTGGAAACTCATGAGATGGTCAGACATCAAGTAACAATGTTATCAAGTAAATATAATAAGCTAAATAATTTCTCATGAGTAAGAGTTGAACAGATATATCTTCGAATAAGAGGTAGATGGTATCGCCACAAATTATGTTATTTTATGACATAATTAAAGGCTCCTATGATATTTTGTGCTTTTAGAAGATAGGATGAGGAATCAGGGTTTTAAAACCTTTTTATTTTGTGATATTTTATGTATAGATAAGAGTTGAAAAATAGTACTGAGTTTCTGTATATATTTCAATCAACTTCTACTAATTGAATAAGCTAATTATGAAATTAATAAATTATATTTGATGCAATACTGTTAGCTAAAATATAAACTTTATTTAAATGTCATTGATGTTTGTCACTATTTGTTTATTTATTTGGTAATGGGGATTGAACCTAGGGGGTGCTTAACCACTGAACCACATCCCCAGTGCTTTTATTTATTTATTTATTTAATTTATTTTGAGACAGAGTCTTGCAAGTTGCTCAGGGCTTTGCTAAGTCTGACTTTGTGCTCTCAGTCCTCCTTTCTCAGATTCTAGTGCTGCTGGGATTACAGGTGTGCACCACTGGACCCAGGACTAATTTTAATATTTAAAGGTCAAATCCAAAATCCACTTTTTGTTTACATGGCAGCTTCCTCACTTTTCTCCAAATTATCAATTTCCCCAATTTTTTGGAGGAGATAGCTTGATAATACACAATCCACCTTTTCCTTAAAATGTGACCAACTAACTTTAGCATTCTGTAGTGATCTTGCTTGCCTCAGTTACTATCGTGATTTTCAAATGTTTTTGTATTTCCCTCATTTCTTCTGTGTTTATTAATTGGTCTTCTTGAGAAGAAACTATTTTTTTATCTTTTTAAAATAGTGGTTAAATAATATATTTATAACAATATAATCTAGAAAAAGTTAATCTTAATTTTTTTTTCAGTTTATAGTCCAAATTATTTTGTTTCTTAAGTTCTGCAGCTTTGGTCATTGGCTGTTCTTTCAGCTTGACTCCTGGGTTCTTGCAATCTGACTCTATTAATTTATGTCTTCTCAGAGCATATTATTGGACAGAGATAGAAAATCTATCTATGCATACTAATTCATACATCCATGTGGAGGTATGAGAATTAATGTACTAATAATTTGTCTATGCATATGTATGTATATAAACTTGTAGGAAGAGTTGATCTTTATTATTCATGGCAGTTATATTCCAGTAGTTTCTACACACACTGAAGCAGCAAGATTTTCTAGGGAAAATCCATAGGGCTACATTCCTATAAGCCTCTGGTCACAACAATTTCATTAAGAACATTTGTTGTTTTTCAGATTATGCATAATTTCTGTTCTATAGGTCACTTTTCCAATGTCCCTATAAAGCAGAACAGTCTCAGTAATCCTGAAAATGTACTCTTCAATATCACCCTTTTTTGTTTGTTTGACATATTTTAGGTATTTAGCATTTTTTTCATAAATGCTGATCCTGCCTCACCTCAAGTTTTACATTTTACATACCTTATCATCTTTTCAAATATGGAAGGCAGCAGGTACTAGCTCTAGCTTTTAACATCTTCCTATCCATGAACAAATTTTTCTTAAGTTTCAGCCTCTCAAAAATGGTGCCATTATGCTTTTAAAAAAAAAAATCAGTTTCCCCCATGAATCCACTAATTTAGCTGTTTCTCTTCTTTTCTACAAATTCATATGTACAAAATATTTTACTTTACCATGTTTAGGACAAGCCTCTTTCTTTTTCTGGATGTGTAGTGTTTGTTTATTCAACACTGAACTCATGGACAACAGACTCATGCCTGAACTATGGATATTTAAAAGTGTATTTTCTCCATATGTCATATTACCACCTTCTTATTTTTAAAAATAGTACTTTATTGCATTGCTTGGAGACCACTTGAAGCACCAAAATCAATTAAAAATGGAAAAATGTGGCACGGAGTATACCATGAAAAAGGCACTTGTGTAAGAGATGAGATGCAAAGCAAGAAGCAGAACATCATTTTGTTTAATCTCCCCTTGGAATGTGCATGATGCATGATTCAATGTATTTTTTTTCCTGCTCTGAGCAGCTACCCAAATGACTGAAAATGACCAAAGTGTTCATTTGAGGATTTTAAATATACTTTAGTCAATTGGCAAATTTTCAAGTACAAAGTCAATCAACGATGAAGATTGATTTTATGTAAAATAAATCCAAGTTTGTAATAATACTTAGAACTTCAGTTCTCACATCTGGAGTTCAGCCTAGCATTCCTCATTTATTTAGTTATAATTTCTTTCCTTGGTAGGGAGGAACTTTGCTATGGTTATGAAAATATACTCACTTTGTCTAAATCTCATGAACATTGAGTAATTCAGAACTGCTAATGTATATGCCTGTGAGAAGAAAGTTTTCCACTCATAATAAAGAGCAGCTGATGATTTTTTCCTTCAGTCTTAGTTGCCTCATCTCTCAAAGTCTCTCATGCAGCCCCTTTTTGGGCAACCTGCATGGGCTCACTCTAGTCCAATAAGGAGGTCCAGGGTAGAGGAGAGTGTGATTGTAGAATCGCTGATAAAGACCTCTGGAGACCAAGCAGTTAATATATATTTTATTGTGCAGTTACCATATATATATACACTCAGGCAGTAGCTAAGCATATTATAGGCAACCACCAATGGAATTTCTTGCTAACTGTCCTTGCAGCAACCAGTTGAGGAGCAGGCCTTGGAGCAAGCACAGGGACTGCAACACATGGCTTCATGCCTCCATTTGCCACTCACATTCCTAGCACAGGGGAGTGGCCTGCCACTCAAATGCTCTTAACGTATGCCATGTATGCAGTACTCCATGCACTTGTCCCCACAACAACCCATGTACCCTCTCAATTCTGACCACAAATGATTTGTTTTCTATCTATGGTTTTTGTATATTAGAATGTCATACAAGTGGAATCATATAAAACACAGACTTTGGGCTTGCATTCATTTACTTAGTATAATTGTGTTTTATTCATGTCAATTGTGAATCCATAATTGGCTTGTCCTAGTTCAAGTAATATTCCATAAAATATACCACTTTTGTGTTTCCATTCACTTTCTGAGGAACATTAAGATGATCACTACTTTATAGCAACTACGACTAAAGATATTATGTGAATTTACAGAGATGTGTTGGTGTAAATATGTTTTCATTTAACTAGGAGTGGGATTGCTGTTTTCATCTCTTTTTTTTTTGTTGTTGTTGTTACGTGTACATTTAACACCACAAGAAAGTGTCAGACTGTACATTTTATACTCTATTATCCATGTGTGAGAGTCTCTTTCTCTGGCTTCATCTTTTTTCAAGTTTTAGGCTTTTTTGTTTGTTTGTTTGTTTGTTTATGGCTTTAGTCATTCTAATAGATAGATGGTAGGATTTCACTGTTTTTTTAATTTTTGTCTTCCTTATGACCAATAAGAACTTCAGTTCTCACATCTGAAGTTCAATAGTATTGAGCAACATTCATATTATTTGACATTTGACATTTTTGTATTTTCAGTAAAGTTTGTATTCAGATATTTAGTCATTTAAAAAAACTTGTTTTCAGTTTTTTGTGTTTTAAGAATTATTTATATGTTCTGGATATAGCTTTTTATTTGTTAGTGTGGACTACCAGTGCTTCATTGTTTAATAGAAGCATTGATTTCACATCAAATCAAGTTAATTAAGTGGTCACAGATTTTCTTTTTTCTGTGAGTCTGTTTTCTGAATATACTTTTTATATCAAGGGATATTTGAAGAGAATAGAATTTACTCTATGTAGCTAAATACAAAATTTTAAATGTAAAGTGACAATGGCTTAAGGAATTATCAGGAAATTTGAGGAAAGATTTTAAAACAAGCTTTTTGAATCAACCTCAAAGCCATTTTACAAAATTGAGTCTCCATGAAAGCTGCTCCTCAGCAATCAAGACAGGTTCATTTTCATGTACTGTGACCTACACCAGAAACAGAGACGTCTTATTATAATTGAGTTAAAAATTCACATTTTTATAAGTATATATAATTGGCAGAATCAAATACTATTTACAACTGAAAATGTAGTTTTTATTGTCTCTGCTAGAGCTAAGCATATTTTAAGATTTGGGGAAATTGCAAAATGAGCAAACACATAAAATGCTTTAAAATTTTGAAATATAATTCACATGAATAAATTAAATAAAATTTATTATAATCTCTAATTTAAAGATGAGAAACCTGGGATGTTGCAATTGTGATTAAGAACCACATTAGGTGTTATATAAGAACAGTTGTCCTATTAACACTACAGGGCTTCATACAACAGAATTATTTTTGAGTAATTGTATGTGAATGATTGTATGCTATTAAATTATTACTGATGTAGTTTAAGATAATATTAATAGTTATACTTTATTAAGTAATTGGAAAGTTACTGGCGTGTTTGGAAGAAATTTTTAAGTTTCATTTTATGAAATATTCAAAACTATCCTCTGAGAAAATTACTGTTCCTAATTTCCATGTGGGAAAACTGGTGCTTGATAGTTTAGCCCATTTGCCGAAGGTCACCATGGAAACAGACAGTATTTCCTAAGATCACATAGAATGATCCAGAAGTGAGACAGAACTTCCCTAAGTTAAATGTATTGTTGAGTGTTGTTATGATAGTTCATTATCATCTAAGGACATATTTCAAGTTAAGAAAACAACAACAAAAGTGTGATAACTGGGAGAATCTGATCAGAGGAGTCCAACTGGTAGTAGTGGAGAGCAATCCAGCTGTGACAACTGTGACACTCTGAGCTGACTTGGGGAGGCATTTCCTAGCTATGATTAACTGCTAACAATAAGATGGGACTGCAACTTCCATAGACCCTACCCACCAGACTAAGCAGAGATTCTGATTTTGTTTTGAACTCTGGTTTCGATATTACAATAAACATTTTGGGAGACAATAATGAACAAATGTTTTTATTACTGAACAGGGATAGATATCCCTTTACCAAGGATAGGTAAGAAAAATGGGATCTCAGGACATTGTAAAAATTACTCTCATATTGATAAGACTTCTACATTGTTCCAACACATTTATGTGATCCTATGTAACGAAATCAATATATCCATCTATGTATAGCAATATAACCAATGATATAGATGAAGTAAAAACGAAGTGGCTTAGGCTTGGGAATTGACTCACAGGAGACTAACAGTAGACAAATAAATATTCTAGAGGAAACTTAGGAGAAAGAAAATTCTGGAGACAATCAACAGAAAGAGATGTCAGGCATGATGGAGAATGACTAAGTAATAGCCATGGGGGAGATAATGAATTATGAACCACACCTTCTATGGATACAGCTGAGGTTCTTGATGTGGAGAATTCAGTGTTCAATACAAACATGACAGAGTCTTGCCCACAAGCCAAAGGAAAGTAGAATATACTGAAAGTGTGCCAAGTTATCATGTAGACATAGATTATATCTGACCTTAGCAACAGAAGAATCAGGGGATCCTGAGTTTCTTTGACAGAAATAATTTATGTGTTGTCCAAGAGATTTAACTCTAATTCCAAAGGAACAATTTTCTTCAGAATATTTAATTGTCTAGTGTATTATAATTTGAAAAGAAATCCCCATAATTAAGTGTGGTGTTTTGGATGCCTTCACTTAGGGGAATGTCCTTATGTGTGTTTACTTTGCAGAGTTTCTCCCCTTCCCGAGGAGTTGCTGGGGCAAACTCTTGACTCAAATTATTGTTATGATTTGTATTGGCCACATAAACACACAAATGATATTCTTTACCTCTAATTGTTCTAATTAATCGATCTGTTCCTTAGCTTAAGTACTTTAGATTTTTAAACGTCAGATCTTAATTAAATTGGGTGATCTGTTTCTTCTTAGGATTAATGGAAAAAAATCAATATTTATGTTTTTGATATATGCTTTGAGAATATTAAAACTGAAATTTTCCTCTTATACCACTTAATTTATTTTAATGCAGATCCTTTGAAAAGAACATAACTACAGTTTCTAGTAATTTCCATTGCTGCCAATAGAAAAGGGATGGTTATATATTGTAATTTCATTTTAGCAAACTTTCTTCAAGTGTTTGTGTTACTTTGGAGAACATATTATAGAATTATTGTAGGAAGATCTAAATATAATGCCTCAGAACAAATTTCCAAGAACAAATTTCAATGCTTAAAGAGTTTGGTGTTATTCTCAATTTGGCAAACATTTCAAGCTGTTCAGGTGTTTGTAATGAAAAATTTGAGCTTTGACAATTAAGGTTATCTGCTTTATAAAACAATGGCAGTTGTGACAGAGGGTCCTTCTGTGCTAATTGGAACAAAATTAGTATAGGTCAGTTTCCAAGAGCCATGTAATATACAAAGTACTCACAGAGGATTTTTTTGTGAGCAGGGGAAGGTCATATTGGTTTTTATTTTACTAAATACCACTGAACTGTATTCATGCTTCTAGTTTTCTTTTCCAAGATAAATGCTAAAGAAAATTTATAAAACTTCTGTTTATAAAAGAAATAAACAAATTTTTCTTTACCAAGTACCAAATTTTACCAAAATTTGTATGTGACTTTTTAGCGTTTTATAATTTATTACTATTACATTATTATTTATTATTTATGACTTTAATATAATTTATTTTATTAGGGGGAATACATACCTATTATCCAGCTCCAGCACATGAATTTTTTATGATTGTCTTAAATCTGACTAATTGTGGTATTATTAATTAACTTATAACTTATTCGGGGAGGCTTGTGGTAAAATTGAGTAGAAAAATTAATGAAATATTTTTCATATACAATTTCACTTGGAGGCAATACAAAATATGTGTGTTTTTACTTATTTGTGGGTATATAGATATTTTGCTCTTGATATGGTAGTAGTTTTGGAGAGTTTCAAAGCTCTGTTACAATTTTAAAAAATGTTTTCCTAAGGATAATATTCTTAGGCTCATCTTGATCTCATTCATTCACTTCAGCTTAATTTCTATATTTTTTATTGAGGATTAAATTTTGTAAAGCAATGCTAGGATTATTGTAGAAAGTGTTATCAATAATCAGATAAATCAGTGGAATAGAATACAGAACCTACAAACATTTATTTTTCATCTAATCACTTAATTTTTAAGAAAGGTGTCAAAGCAATCAAACAGGGAAGGAGAGTCTTCAACAAATGGAGGCAGGATAATGGAGCTGAATATCTACTTGGAAAAAATGAATCACAAGCCCCCTACCTCACAAAAATAAATTTAAGTTGAATCATAGACATAAATGTAATTGCTAAAAAATATAAACTTTTTTTTTTCAAGAACACTTTGGTGAATATCTTTGTGACTTGAGAGTAGCCAAAGATTTCTTGGGTCATAGAAAGCATTAACCATAAGAGATCTAGAATTAAGGTTCATAAAAAAGAAAAGCTTACTTTTGAATGACACTTTAGCAAGAGAAGCTTGTATAGAATGACATTTTTAAAATATCTTAATAAATTCAGGTTAATAGATATAAGGATTTTTTTCCTTAGATTTAATTCTTACAAAAATCCATTGTAGAATTTTCCATAGTTTAAGACAGTTCATCTGCTTCTTCTTTGATCATTGCAAATGGACTGTGATACCATTGATTTGTTCTGCTTGTGAACAAAGAAGTATAATTCTAAAAAAAAAAACCCAAAATTAGTTGACCATATAATAATACTGAAAAACTTTTATTGTATCTTCTGCTCTCATCCTCTTATTACTTCTCCTCATTATTGGTCACACTTATTATTAGTATTAACCTTTATTTTAATTACCAGGTAAGAATGAAAATTTTGAAGTTCCAATCCATTCCAACCCTCTTTCCATCAAACTCAATGACATTTGTCTATTCCAAAGCAAACTACTTTGATTTAAAATCATAGTCATTAACCCAGGTCTTCTTCTTTGCTCAAATATATTTGACTGAAATATTTGAAATGTCAGAAAATTCTGCAGCAGTATTTAGCTTTATCAAATTTATTAAGAACAACATGAGAGAAAGCTTAACAATGAAATGTGGAAGGAAAAAACAACTAACAATAATATGAAGGAAATGTGTTGAGAGGTTGTTCATAATAGAAAACATTTATAAGAACTTTATTTTTTTAACATTACTAACACTTTCATTTACCAGAGAGATGCATAACTTTCTGGAGGGTGTCCTTAAAGGCTTGCTTCACTTGCTGATTCCTCAGAGAGTATATAAATGGATTCATCATGGGAGCAATGGAGGTATTGAGAATAGTGACTCTTTTGGTCATTGATGATGTTTCTCTTGCAGAAGGATTAAGATAAATGAATATGCAACTTCCATAAGAGATGGAAATGACAATCATGTGAGAGGAACAGGTAGAAAATGCCTTTTTTCTCTGACTGGCAGAAGGGAGTTTCAAAATTGTCCTTATGATGAACATGTAGGATAGAATTATTAATGCCAAAGTGAAAAGCAGAATCATTATTGCAGAGTAAACTCCAACCACTTGTAGGAGCCATTTGTCTGAGCAGGATAAGTTCAATAAGGCGAAGTAGTCACAAGCAAAGTGATCAATGACATTGGAGCCACAATAATCTAACTGGTGAAAAAGAATAACTAGTGGGAAGATGTTTAAGAATCCTGCCAGCCAAGCACAAAAGATAAGCAATATGCAGACTCTCTTGTTCATGATGGTGGTATAATGCAGGGGTTTGCAGATGGCTACATATCGATCATAGGACATGGTCGTTAGAAGGTAAAATTCAGTTGTACCCAGGAAGATGGAGAAAAACAACTGAGCCATGCAATCATCATATGAAATTGATTTGTCCTTAGTAATAATTGCGCCCAGGAATCTAGGGGTACAGACAGTTGTAAAGGTGATTTCTAATATAGAGAAGTTCCTAAGGAAGAAATACATAGGGGTCTGTAGATGTGAGTCCACCAAGGTGAGAGTGATGATTGTCAGATTTCCAGCAACACTCAATATATATGTGATAATTAAACAGATGAAAATCACAACCTGAAGCTCTGGGTCATCTGTTAGCCCTAGTAGAATGAATTCTTTGGGTACAGTGTGATTTCTCATTGTCAATCCTTTTTTTTCCTCCCTTTTAGAACATAAAGTTATGTTCTCCTATAATATAAAAAATATTAGAGTGAAATTGAAGATAGGGCAAAACACTTTAAAATACTCATAGAGATTAGTTTTATGTGAAGTAAATTAAAACATTGTATTCACCAGTATCCCTCTCCAAACTGCATGCTATCTTACATCCAAATAACTTGTATTACCAGGAGTCAAATATTGATCTCTCTTCTTTGAAAATCCACTGTTACAGGCCATGGCCAAAAGGTTCTCAAGTGAGAGGAACAGGTAGAAAATGCCTTTTTTCTCTGATTGGCTGAAGGGAGTCTGTGATAACATTTAAATAGAATCTATTTCTTCCAGTATTTCTTTAAAATCAAGTTACTAATTATTTGAAAAATATTTACTTTATAAAAAACATGAAAATATTGTAATTTATTTTTTCCTTTCCTCAATATCACAAAACTAATCTAGAATACAACATAATCAAAATAAGAGTTTGAAAGTTTTCAAAGTTTACTTAGGCTTACCTTCAGATATTAGATTTTTGAGAAACTCAGCCCCGTGTAGCTTAGGCAACTTTCACACGTTTAACAACCAGTCACTGTGATAATCACCTCATTTGCAATCACCTCACTTGAGAAACTACATGTTTATTCATGGAAATGTGTTAACATCCTCTCATAAATTTACTACTTTCAAGTTTGGCTAATGCAATTACTCTTTTGTTTTTCTAGTAAAAAGACCAAAAGGATAAGAAAGGGAAACTTCTTTTCTCAAAACAAATCATTGCCTAGAAATATTTACATTTATAAAATGCATGATTCAATCATTTTTACAATATGGTTGTAGCAAATGAACAAATAACAATTACTGGGAAGAAGATATTCTTTCAGATAGAGAATGCCCTCTTTAAATCCTATATCCAGCCCAGCATAGCATTTAAGCATAGGGAAAAATAATAAAAAGAACAATCCAGGCCTGTTGCTGTGTTGTCTTGGGACCCCTTTATGATATTCCCAGCAATAAATAACAAGTGAGTTTGTTATTCTCTAACATAATATATATTCCATTTCATTTGTATGTTTTAAATTACAATTGGCACATATAATTGTAGATTTATAAACCTTTTGATATTGAAAATTAAATAATAGAAGAATAACAAACTTACTTTCTGGTCTTTCTTGATGATTAAGCTAAATTCTAACACCTGGGTTTCTTCAATAGTCATATTTCACAGCTGGTCAATTGGTTCAGCAAATTTATTTGATTTCCTTGATACTCTCAAAAGAAATGGAGTGATTTAACTTTTTCATGAAAATCTAAAATTTCATTCAATTTAATTAGAGACCAGTAATATTTGACCAACAAAATTATTAATTTTTTTTACAATAAACTTGTTGGAACATTTTATGCTAAAATCAATCCTACAATCGCTAAAACCTTTTTCTTTGCATTTACACAGAAATTTTAAATAAATATTTTGCAAACCTATAATCCTACACACAGAAAATATTTTCCTTAAACTTATGAGAATATTACATTTTCCTGAAAATTCTAATTTGCACATAAAATGAGGGCTATTTCAATCTATGTATGTGATACAAGTGGAGTTGGACTTATTTTTATCTGTCTCTTATAACCCTGGGAATTCATTAAGTAAATGAAGATTGCCAAGGAGAGTTATCATTAAAAGATGCAGATGAATAATTGGGATTGCTTTTTTTTTTAATAACATTGATAAGAAAATATAAACTATATTGATTTTAATAAGACTTGCATATGAATAACATGTGATATTGAGTGTATAAAATTTTGATTTAGAATTTGATTCTCCTATTGTTGTTTGAATTCATACTTTTTTTCTTTGAGAAATTCTGGACCTATCTTCAGGAATGTTAGCATGTTTGTAATCCTTTAAATTTTGGCAACGTGGTCAAATCTTCCTCACAATAACACAGGGAAATGGTAGAAAATGTTCTATGAGTTTCTAGTCTGATTTAAGTGTCTTCCAAAATGGCCAGTGTTAATGATCTCTGATGAGTGTTATCACTATCATTTACATTTAGGAAGAGCCTCCCTATACCCATAACTAATGTTATAGCAATATTTTCTAAAAGTTGCATTTACTTCCCTTCATTGTATTATATACTTTCACTGAACTGTTCCTTATGGTTATACATATGACATCCTCTTACTGCAAGAATAGTTATGAACCAAGAAAATAAATATTTAGAAATATGGCATTAAATATTTAAACTTATGTATGTAAAATTGTTCTACATAGAGAGATGTAAATTTATAACCAGAAAATTAGAATGCTCATATGCTATAGATAAGCTTATATGTAACATACATTTTTCTATCTAGAAATTTATTCTTAGTTTTTAACATATAACAAATGCACAAAGCATGTGTGTATTAAATTTCAGAAGTGCAATCATTGATGAATGGAAGACAAGAGTCTCTGAACATGGGAGAGATGAGAGAAAAATAAGGAAAGAAGAGTAGGACACTAGTTAAATCATAGAAAAATACAATGGCACTGAATTGTGTTGAATTTATGATTGATACACTTTATTTTAGGCATTGAAATGACTGATTCACCATATTTATGTAGAAATGATAAAAACTATTTCCTAATTCTGAAAACTGTATTCAATTGCCTTTGTTTTTAAATAAAAGTAGAGATTGTTTTCCTATTTTTCTCTCTAAAACCTTTAACAGTAATAAATATTGCTATCATTGTTTGAGATTTATTGATTATCATGAATTGACTAAATATTTGGCTCATCTCATTTTTTTCTAAACAGAGAAAAAACCATATGAGGCAGCGTATATAAAAGCTTGAGGAAGAAAGAATTTAAGAAGTTAAATATCCAATCTCCCTCATTTGTGCATGTGTCAGCTGTGTAAACTTCCTAATATTTTTAGAAGACAAGAAAAATGAATCTCTATTAGACAAAGCATAGCATTTTATTTAAATGTCCTATTATATAAGCTTCTTTAAAATCTTTTCACAAAATCTAAATTAATGAAAGCCTTGATTCTCTTCTTCCTCAACCACTTGCTCATTTTTCTTCCCTATCTCTACTTCTTTATTTTTAGTTTCTGTTACTTCAATAGTTTTTCTCCTGACCTCTTAATATTTTACTTTTAATTTTAACTAATTTATTATTACACTTCTACCCAAAAGCTAAAATGACACTTACTTTTTAATAATACGACCCCTTAACTGTAAAGTTTTCTGAGGATGATTAGTGACTATGATTTAACCCAATGAAACATAGTTCAGCTACCAGGTCTCACTACTGCTTTGAAAGATGAGTGGAATTTTTTGAATGGCAGAGCTAGATGGTGGAATAAGACTCACTAGCCATCATTGCTCTATAATTTGTACAACTATACTCACATGCAATTAGCTTCACAACAGCTAAGGAAACCAGGTGAAACATCAACAGAACCTGGTTGTAGTATAAGAATAAAAATTGACACATCAAAGAGGGTAGAATGGATGGTTTCATACTATATTTGTCACCTGTCCCCAACCCCAGGTAGCACAGTGTGGATAAAGACACCATCTACTTGGGGAAAGGGGAGGTAAATGAGCATAGGATTTAGCCATAGACCCCAATGTCAGACCCACCACAGTAAACACAGCACCAGGTACACTATTGACTTAAGATTGTATCCATGGATTGAGCTTCTAGACTCATGCTGGCAAAAGAGAAACCACAAGTCCTTTGAGATATACTCACTTTCTTGTTCTCTCTTGTTCTCAAAAACCACCAATTGCAGTAGACTTGGATTTTGGACAAATCTCTTGGATAAAAGATCATAGCATTGATGTGGCTGTGTCCCTGTAGTGTGCTGTTTTTAAGTCCTTTGGGTATAGACTGAGGAGTGGGATAGCTGGGTTAAATGGTGGTTCTATTGCCGGCTTTCCAAGGATTCTCCATACTGCTTTCCATATTGGCTGCATCAATCTGCAGTCCCACCAGCAATGTATGAGTATGCCTTTTCCCCCACATCCTCACCAATAGCTGCTATTTGTGTTCTTAATAGCTGCTATTCTGACTGGAGTGAGATGAATCTTAGAGTTAGTTTTGATTTTCATTTCTCTAATTGCTAGAGTTGTTGAACACTTTTTCCTAGTTTGTTGATTGATTGTATATCATCTTCTGAGAGATGTTTGTTCAGTTCCTTGGCCCATTTATTCATTGACCTATTTTTGTTTTGAGTTTAGCTTTGTGGGTTCTTTATATATCCTAGAAATTAGTGCTCTATCTGATATGTGAGTGATAAAAATTTGCTCCCAATATGTAGGCTCTCTATTCACTTCACTAATTGCAGCCACATCAATGTTTATTACAGCACAATTCACAATAGCTAAACTGTGGAACCAACCTAGATGCCCTTCAATAGATGAATGGATAAAGAAACTGTGGTATATATACACAATGGCATCTTACTCAGCAATAAAAGAGAATAAAATCATGGCATTTGCAGGTAAATGGATGGACTTAGAGAATATAATGCTAAATGAATTTAGCCAATCCCCAAAATCCAAATGCCAAATGTTTTCTCTGATGCAAGGAGGCTGATTCATAGTAGGATTGAGAGGCAGAACATGGGAGGATTGGACAAACTCTAGATAGGGAAGAGGGGTGGGAGGGGAAAGGACGGAGCATGGGGGTAAAAAAGAATGAGATGGAAATCATTACCCTAAGTACATGTATGAAGACACAAATAGTGTGAATATACTTTGTTTACAACCAGTAATATGAAAAAAATGTGCTCTATATGTATAATATGAATTGTAATGCATTCTGTTGTCATATATAACAAGTTAAAAGTAAATTTAAAAAATTAATAATAAAAAAAAGATCATAGCAGTTGTGGGATTCAAGTTCCCACAGCACTACACAAGGCTCAATGGTCACAGAATTACATTCCAGTTTTGAGCTACTCTTGGCAGCCCAAGATTACAAGGCCAAAGAAATACATACCAGGTTGCCAGCTGTGGCTATCCTGTGGCAATGGCTGCAGTGTTTATAGGCTTAGGGATCATGCCAGGTGATCTATCCAGAATCTTTGAATAAGCTTACCTTCAAAAGATGTTCCTTAACAAAGTGAGACTGGAAAGGATGGAACAAATGCGTACATTTTCAACAAATGCATACATTTTCAACAAATGCATACATTTCAACAATATACGTCAATGCATGACCACAGGAATTAAGAACAACTGAGGAAGCAAGATGTCACCAAGTAAAAAAAAAAAAAGTAAGGCACCAACGACTGGCTCTTAAGAGATAAAGATGCCTAACCCACTTAACAAAGAATTTAAAATAGCTGTTTCAAGAAGCTCAGTGAACTTCAAGAAAATCAGAGAAACAATTCAGAAATGTTTTAGATAAATTGAACACAGAGATTGTGATAACAGGCAAATCAAATAAATATTTTAAAATATGATGACAAAATGCAATACAGAGCATTAATATCAGAGCTGATCAAAAAGAGAACCTGTCAAAAACTGCAGTAAGAGAATATTTTCAAATGAATATATTTGAGAAAAGAAATATGTTAGATGAAGAAACTAAAAATAATGAAAAAGTTCATAGAATTTATAGAACAGTGACAAAAATGAAGAAATGTATAAGTCATTAGCATTCAAAAGAGAGTTGAGAAAGATAAATTTGTAGAAAGATTATTTCAGAAAAGGATAGCAGAAAACATTACAAACCTCGAGAATGATATGAATATTCAGGGTTAAAGAGAAAAGCTTCCCAATGGGGATCAATTCAAATAAGACTATCCCAGAATGTATCGAAACCACACTATCAAAGATGAAAGAAAAAGAGAGAATCTTGAAAAGAGCAAGAGAAAAGAAGCAAATAATAAGGGAGATTAAGTAAGGGAGATTAAGTACACCTACAAAAGACCTCTCAGCAGAAATCTTAGGAGATGCAGTAGGATTATGAATTCAAACAGCTGAAAGAAAACAAAACAACAATAGCAACAGAAAACTCCTACCAACCAATAATATTGTACCCAGTAAAGTTTTCTTTCAAAAGTAAAGACAACATAGGGCTGGCATTGTAGCTCAGTTGTTGAGTGCTTGTCTAGCATGCATGAGGCAATAGGTTCGATCCTCAGCACCACAAATAAATAAATAAATAGATAGATAGATAGATAAATAAATAAATAAAACAAAAATATTTTAAGAAGACAAAAAGGAAAAAAATAAAATGCAAGATAAACTTTTCCCCACAATGAAAGTGTCCATGTGTTTTTTATTTTTAAAATTAATTTTATTATGAAACATACATAAAACATTATATGATAATGAAGTACCATGGACTGTGCTGATACATGTGTATATTATGTAATGTGTTAATTGGGTTAAACATATCTGGTGTAAGGCACCAGTGTTATTTCCTTTTGGTGAAATCATTGAAAATATTCTGTTCTAATATTTTGATATACACAGTACATATTGTTATTTGTAGTCATCCTGTTGTGCTATACCACACCAAAACTTTGGGCTCCTATTTAACCGAAACTTAGTACACATTGGTCAACATTTCCCTGTTGTTCCTTTCTTCCTACTCTCCCCAGTCTCCACCTCTGGTAACTACCATTCTACTCACCTTCTATGAAATCAACCTACTGTCTTTGTATGTATTTTTTTCACATAGGTGTGAGATCATGCATTACTGTCTCTTTGTTTCTAACTTATTTCATTGAATGTAATGATCTGCAGTTTTACTCATGTTGTTGCAAATAATCGAATTTCATTTATTTTTCTGTGTCTAAAGAATACTTCATTATTCACCACATTTTCTTTCTTTGTCAGTTGAGAAATTGTCTGCGTTTCTTGGCTCTTGTGAATACTGCTACAATAAAAATAAAAATGCGGATGTCTCTTCAACACACTGTTTTACTTCCTCTGGATATATAACTAGTAGTGGGATTTCTGGATCACATGGCATTTGTATTTCTGAGTTTTTGAGGAACCTCCATTAAGTGCTACATTAATCTCAACACCAGTGTGAAAAGTCACATTTCTCCAAATCCTCACCAATACTTATCAGATATCTTTCTGATAGTAATCATTCTTATGGGAGTGAGGTGATAGCTCATTGAGGTTCTGATTTGCATTTCCCTGATATTAATCTTACAATAAGAAAATAACATCCTAACTTTAGTATTGCCTTTGAAGCTCTAGTGTATATAATTTTTGTACAATTTTATTGAATATAAGTTAAGAACAAATATGATTACTCAAAAATCCAACAAATGTTCCTCAACACATTTATCAAAAAGAAATTTGCTATACTGATTGAGTTGGGTGATAATAGATATGAAACCAACAAGTAAAACTCAAGTGTTTAAATGGACAAGCAAAAACATAAACAACATTTTTTAAATTTTTGTTTTTGTTACAGTTGATCAGACCAAAATTGTATTTAAAAAAATGTTTTTGTGTTTACTTGGTTTGATCAGAAGCACAGCTTTTGTTTTGACAGGGGAGTTCAGGTTAAAAGCATTTAACCACTCACACTATTTAAGTGAAAGCATTGATAAGTCATTAGCCACTGGTAAAACTATTACTACAAATGCCATTTAAGAGTTTGCAAAGACAGAATTAAGTTTATGTGCTTAGTAATAAGTCTGACCATTTTAAGTATGCAGAGAATGTTAATTACTAGTGGCATGTCTATTTATCTGAGACTTTGTGATACTGATTTTTTTACTTGTTATTCATATCATAGCAGTTGTCCTCATATCAGAAAAAGAAATAAGAATTATTTCTTATTATTTCTTATATGGTAAAATTATGTAAATGTTAATAATGTGAGAAAACCTGTTATTATTTATATCTCAATATGGCTACAATATACAATAAAGAGGGCCAGGAATGTAGCTCAGTAGAGCTAGCACATGTGAGCACTGGGTTCAATCCTCAGGACCACATAAAAGTGAATCAATAAAATAAAAGTATTGTGTTATGTGAAATAAAAATTGTAATGCATTTCACCATCATTTATTTTTTTAAATCAATTAAAAATCATCAAAAAAGAGCATCAAAAAAAAGTATTGGGTCCATCTACAACTAAAAAATAATTAAGGTATGGACAATACATTTCTCATAGAGAAATAAAACTTATAAAATTACATTGCGATCACCTATTTACATATTTCATTCCCTCTTGCTTAGGACTGCACAAGATCAACAAAATTTTTTGGTAGCTAGATCATTTCTCTAATACATATATTTTTGAAAAAATAAATATAATACATGTATGAAAGTCCTTGGGAATATTTAATTCAAAAAGTTGTTGGAAACCATTTAATTCAAAAGCATGTGTTCATCTTTAAATCATAAAAATTCCTAAAGTTGAATTTCTCAGAGAAACATTACCATTGTAATTTCTTGTATAGGTATCCTGTGATCTCCAGATTTCAGTGGGCTGTTGAGATGTAAGGACTAAGAATTCTTTGAAATGTATGAAAATCGTATAATGATTTTTATTTTATAAATAATTAGAACTACTTTTGTATTTTACTTTTCGAATTACATTAGTCTACAAATATAGAAAAATAATGTGTCAACATTTTCTAATCAAAATTACATGGGAAAATTATTTTCAAGTGGGACAATTGAAGTTGAAATTCTTTTGTGGTTTAATTATTAACTGATAACGTAAGATAAGTTTAATTACTGAGTTGATGTTCATATGATTAACATACTTATAGTGAATCCTAAATTTATTTTTATGTGTTAAATGAGGAACTCAATTTACAGAGAAAAAAGAAAATCATGCCCTTTAAACTTCACAGAGTATAGAGCTTCTCATTTAAGATACAATGCAATAGAACACATTACCTGTAGAGAACACGTTTGATTTAATGAACCAACATACAGAACATGTAGAACTAAAGCTATTATGGCATTATCAGTATTTACCTTGAAATATAGTAGAAATTACACAAAGTTTAAAGTTCTACATCTGAGGTAAAACATGGTGACATACATGCCTTTTATGGAGTGATATAAACAGAATTAAAACTATTTACATATCATGGACTATATATTTTTTTTTACAGGAAAACTCTATACTGGAAAATTTAAGCATACTTTTACATAACTTGTTAAGCAATATGTTGAATGTACTTGGGTGTGGAAGTGGAAGAAATGGAACAGGAAAAATCTCAAATTAACTATAACATGGCATTTAAAGAAATTATTAGAGAACTAGGATACTTAATAAAGACATTTATGACTTTTAAGATTTTATTGAGTTGTTTTTTATAGTGTCCCTTTTTTTAATAAATTTTATTTCATTTATTTGTAGAATACCCTGCCCTGTGGAGCACATCCTTTAGGGCTTGCTTTACTTGCTGGTTCCTCAGGATGTAGATGAAAGGGTTCAGCATCGGGGCAACGGAGGAGTTGAGAATAGCTACTCCTTTAGTCAATGATGCCTTTTCTTTGGCAGAGGGATTAGAATACATGAATATACAAATTCCATAAGAAATAGAAATGACAATCATGTGAGAGGAACAGGTGGAGAAAACCTGAATGGCAGATGGGGTTCTCAAAATTGTCCTGATAATGTACATGTCAGAAAAAAACAAACCACTAATGCTGGCAGATACCACTGCTGCAGATATCTTGAGGTCTTTTCTTCAATTGGCTGCCACCTAAACAGCTACCACCAATGTCTCTGCCTCTGATCTCATTGCTGCCATCCCATGGTCAATTGGAGCTCTTTTTTTCTGGGTGCTGTTGCCAACGCAACTACAGCCACTCGCTGCTGCCACTGCAAACATATCTATCCCTGATGCAGCTATTGCCTACACTGTTGTTGACACAGATGCTACCCCCGGAGATCACCTGGGTGACATTGCCCTCACAGTCAAAATTGCAGCTCCTGCTGCAGCCACCACTAACATCGTTTCACTACAGCTGCTGTTGACTTGTGCCCTGTTGCCACCAACCACTTCGACTGCTGCTGATACCACTGCCCAGAGGTTTGCTGCTGGGGAGACTCTAGGTTTGGTTGCACATGGCTGCACCCATCTTGGTTTGCTGTTAGGGCCTGGAGGCCAGGATTTACGACAACTGCCTCTTTTGGGGGACTCCAGCGGAGACCTGGAGGTCCACTGTGGGAGTGCTTGTGTGTTTGGTGGCCTCTAGGGTCTTCCTGCGGGGAGTATTGGTGGCTGTCATCTTGCTGCTGTTTCTCAGGTCACTCCTTTGTATAAGCACATCCCTGGTGGCCTCTGTGCAAGTTGTAGCATTGAGATCTTGAGAATGCAGTGAGGCTGAAACTGGGGTATCTGAGGCCCAGATTGGTGGGGTAGTGGCTGGGTCTTTGAGAGCTGTTCTGGGACAGGGACTCTATGGGACATCAGAGACAGGGCTGAAAAGCTTCTGAATGCTGATGGAGACAGTTTGACTTTCCATTGAGATTCATTTCATTTTATTTTATTTCTCTGTTTGCTACTATCTCAACTATATTTGGAACAGAGTATATTTTATGCATTGATGTGTGGAGGATGATGACATATGATTGGTATTTTGCATTTTTATTGTATTCTTATATCTTGATATAATTTTTTTCTCTTTGTTCATATTCTTCCTCTCACTTGTATTTTTCCTTGGATTTTCTTTCCTCCTTTTCTCCAACCAACAGCCAAACTCTGTCGGCTCTACCTCCACTCTTCCTGTGAATTTTTGCTTCTAGCCTCTCTTTTCCTCTCCCATGAACATCTTGTAGTATGTTCTGTCCTCTGCCATTTGAAATTATAAGTTGTTTTAACAAATTTCCTGTTCAATCTATAGATAGTTTTGAACTTATATTTTGGTTTAATGTGAGAAAGTAGTAGAAGTTTTGTGGGAGCTATTATGTTTAAGGCTCTATATTTTTAATACTGAGTGCTGTGTTATTGGTATCACCATTAAAGATGAGGCACTGAGAAGATTCAGGAACACTATTGATCTGCAGAGTAGAATTTGTGCTGCCTTAGAGCCATACTGCTAGATAAGAAAACACACAGACAATATTAAAACCAAGAGAATAAAATGCCAAAAACAAGATGTTCTGATAACAGAATTGACTGACAACAAATTACAAAAAATGTCCAAGAAGGAGTTTTGAATGTGCAAAATTAAATTGACTTGTGAAGTAAAGGATAGTATAAGGAAATCAAACAAAAAATACAGGCAGTGAAAGATTACTTTAATAAAGAGTTAGAGATTATGAAAAATAAACCAAGCAGAAATCCTTGAAATAAAGGAATCAATAAATCAAATTGAAAATTCAATAGAAAATATCACCAAAAAATTAGAACATTTGGAAAAAATAACCTCAGACAATGAAGACAAAATATATAATCTTGAAAATAGAGTTGACCAGGCAGAGTACATGGTAGCAAACCATGAAGATAACATCCAAGAATTATGGATAACATAAAAAGACCAAATTAAAGAGTTACTACAATGGATGAAGTATCAGAAATTCAAACCAAAGATTGCACAATGTTTTCAATGATATACTATCAGAAAAATTTCCAGACCTAAAGAATGGAATGGGAAATCAAATACAAGAGGCTTAAAGGACCCCAAATATTAAAAAAATATAGCAGGTGCCCACCAAGACACATTATAATCAGAATGACTATCACAGAGAATAAAGATAAAATCCTAAAGGCCATGAGAGAAAAAAATCAAATTACATATAGGGGAAAACCAATTTGGATTTCAACTGATTTCTCAACCCAGTCTCTGAAAGCTAGGAGGTCCTGGAATAATATTTTTCAAGCTCTGAAAAAAGTGGATACCAACTAAAAGTTTTATATCAAGCAAAATTAAGTTTCAGATTTGAAAATGAAATTAAAACCTTTTACTATTAACAAAAAGTAAAAGAATTCACAACTAGAAAGCCTACACTACAGAATGTTCTCAACAAAATATTCCATGAGGATGAAATGAACAGAAATATTAAAAAAACAGCAAAGAGAAGAACTACCCTAAGGGAATATTCAACCAAAGGAAAAACTAAGTCAAAGTAAAATCCAGAAATAAATCAAAATGACAGGGAATACAAATCATATCTCAAAAATAATCTTGAGTATAAATGACTCAAACTCAATCAAAAGACACAGACTGGCCAATTGGATTAGAAAGAAAGACCCAACAATATGCTGTCTTCAAGAGACTCACCTCATGGGCAAAGATAGCCATTGGCTAAAGGTGAAAGGATGGGAATACAAATATATCACTTGCCTGGACTGCATAAACAGAATTTATTTTCAATCCCATTTCAAATAAAGTAGATTTCAAGCCAAAATCAATCAGAAGAGACAAAGTGAGACATTTCATAATTATTAAGAGAAGTATATATCAGCAAGACCTAACAATTGTAAATTTTTATACTCCAAACAATGGGGCATCTATGTATAATCAAACTAGCCCTTTACAATTTCAAGAATCAAATAGACAACAACACAATAATATTGGGTAACTTTAATACACCTCTCTCTCTAATGGACAGTGCTTCCAAACAAAAACTAAATAAAGAAACTATAGACCTAAATAATGCAACCAATAATTTAGACTTAACAGACATATACTGAATATTTCATCCATCATTGAGCAAATATACTTTCTTCTCAGCAGCTCATGGCTCCTTCTCTAAAATGGGCCATATCTAATACCACAAAGGAATTCTTAGTAAATTAAAAAAAGATATAATACCCTGCATTCTATCAAACCACAATGAAATTAAATTTTAGAAATCAACAATTAAATAAAAAATAGAAGCAATTCTAAAGAATGGAGACTAAATAATGCACTATTGAATGATGAATAAATAATTGAAGATATCAAAGATGAAATTAAAAAATTCTTAGAGGCAGATGAGAACACTGATACAACATCAAAATCTTGGGGGCACTAATGAAGGCAGTACTAAGAAGAAAGTTTATTGCACTGAGCGCATTTATTAAAAGAATAAAAGTCAACAAATAAGTGACCTAACACTACATCTCAAAGACCTATAAAAAGAAAAATAAATTAACACCAAATGCAGTAGAATACAGGAAATAATTAAAATCAGAGCTAAAAAATCAATGAAATTAAAACAAAAGAAACAATTGAAAAAATTAACAAAACATAAAGTTGGTTCTTTGAAAAAAGAAATACAATAGAGAAATCCCTAGCCATGCTAATGAAGAGAAAAAGAGAGAAAACTCAAATTACTAAATTGTGAATGAAGAAGGAATTATCACAATGGACATGTCCGAAATACCGAAGATAATTAAACACTATTTTGAAAATTTATACTCCAATAAAGTAGAAAATATTGAAGACATTGACAAATTTCTAGAGACATATGATCTACCCACACTGAATGAGGTCATACAAGATATAAACAAATCAATTTCAAGTAATGAATAGAAAATGCCATCAAAAAGCTACCAACCAAGAAAAGCCCAGGACCAGATGGATTCTCAGTCGAGTGTTACAAGACTTTCAAATAAGAATTAACACCAAAACTCCTAAAAGTATTCTATAAGATAGAAAAGAAGGGAACCCTTCCAAACTCATTCTCTGAAGCTAATATCACTCTGATACCAAAACCAGACAAAGACATATCAAGGAGAGAAACCTTCAGACCAATATCCCTGATGAACATAGATGCAAAAATTCTCAATAAAATTCTGGCAAATCACAGACAAAAACATATTTTAAAAAATGGCACACCATGATCAAGTAGGGTTTGTCCCAGGGATGCAATATTGGTTCAACACATGTAAATCATTAAACCTAATTCATTGCATCAATAGATTAAAAATAGGAATCTTATAATCATGTCAAAAAATTCAGACAAAGCATTTGACAAAATACAGCACACCTCCATGTATAAAATACTATAAAAAACTAAGGATAGTACAAACATACCTCAACATTGTAAAAGCTGTATATGCTAAACCAAAGGCCAGCATCATTCTAAATGGAGAAAAATTGAAAGTATTTCCTCTAAAAACTAGAAGAAGACAAGGATGTCCTCTTTCAGACCTTGTATTCATCATCATTCTTGAAAATCTAGTCAGAGCAATTATATAGAAGAAAGAAATTAAAAGGATACAAATAGGTAAAAAATAACTCAAATTATCACTGTTTCTTGATGACATGATTCAATATCTAGAAGATCCAAAGTGTTAAACCAGAAAAATTTAAAAACTAATAAATGAATTTAGCAAAGCAGCAAGATATAAAACCAATACCCATGAATTAAATGCATTCCTATACATCAGTGATGAATCTTCTGAAAGAGAAATTGGGAAAACTACCCCATTCATGATAGTCTGAAAAATAAAAAATACCTGAGAATCAATCTATCAAATGAGGTGAAAGACCTCTACACTGAAAACTACAGAACACTGAAGAAAGAAATTAAAGAAAACCCCAGAAGATAAATATCATCCATGTTCCTGGATAGACAGAATTTATAGTCAAAATGGCCATACTATAAAAAATACTCTACAGGTTTAATATAATTCCTATTAAAATCCCAATAAGATTCTTCATAGATATAGAAAAGCAATCATGAAATTCATTTCAAAAAATACAAGTTTCTGAATAGCCAAAGCAATCCTTAGCAAGAAAAATGAAGCAAGAGGCACCATAATCCCAGACCTTAAACTGTACTACAGAATCATAATAACCAAAATGGCATGATATGGGCACCGAATCAAACATGTAGACCAATGGAAAAGTATAGACTACCCAGAGAAAACCACACATAAATATAGTTATCTCATACTACACAAAGGCACCCAAAACATTCACTGTAGAAAACTTAGCCTCTTCAGCAGATGGTGCTGAGAAACCTGGAAATCTGTATGTAGCAAAATGAAATTAGAGTCCTGTCACACATTCTGTACAAAACTCAGCTCAAAATAGATCAAAGACTTATGAAGTAGAACAGAGATCATGATCCTGATAGAAGAAAAAGTAGGATGAAGTTTTCAGCATGTTGGCCTAGAATTTGACTTCCTTACAGACTCCTAAAGCACAAGAAATAAAATCAAGAATCAATAGATCTAATGAATTCAAACTAAGAGGCTGCTTCTGAACAAAGAAAACAATCAATAACATGAAGAGAGAGCCTACAGAATGGCAGAAAATCTTTACCACCTGAACATCAGATAGAGCATTAATCTTCAGGACATATAAATAATTCAAAAAACTTAAAACCAAAAAACAAATAACCCAATAAATAAGGTAAGGAACTGAACAGACACTTAACAGAAGAAGAAAATACACTTGATCAACAAGTATATAAAAAAAAATGGTCAACATCACTAGCAATTAGGAAAATGAAAATCAAAGCTACTATAAGATTTTATCTCTCTCCTGCCAGAATGGCAATTATCAAGAATACTAGCATTTATTATTATAAATAGTGGTGAGGATTTGAGGAAAAGGGTATGCTTACATACTATTGGTGGGACTACAAATTGGTGCAACCACTATAGAAAGCAGTATTGAGATTCCTCAGAATACTTGGAATGGTACTACCATTTGACCCAGCTATGCTACTCCTTGGTTTATACCCAAAGGACTTAAAATCAGCATGTACAGTGAGACAGTTACATCAATGTTTATAGCAGCTCAACTTACAATAGGTGAACTATGGAACCAACCCAGGTATCCTTCAACAGATGAATGGATAAAAAAATGTGGCATATAAACAGAATAAAAAATCACTTATCCTTAAAGAACAATAAAATTATGCCATTTGCTAAATGAATGGGGCTGGAGAATATTATGCTAAGTGAAATAAAATAATTTCATAAAACCAAAGGACAAATGTTTTCTCAAATTGTGGATACTAATTCAAAATAAGGGGGATTGCTGGGGAAGAATAGAGTAACTTTGGATTAGGTAGAAGGGAATGAAGGAAGGGGAGGAAGTATGGGGTATAAGGATGGGAGAATGAATCAGACATGATTATACTATGTAAATATTTGACTACAGGACCAGTGTGATTCTACATTATGTACAACCAGAAGAATGAGAAATCATACTCCATTTCTGTATGATGTGTCAAAGTGCATTCTACTGTCATGTATAGCTATTAGAACAACAACAACAAAAAAAACTTAAAAGAAGACAATATTGTGTTTCTATTCAAAGATAAATATATCTTTCAGTATTAGACCTACTAATAATAGCATCACCATTTTTATTTTATACAAATCATATCTAAAAATATGGCCAAATACTAAACGTTTTTCTTTAAAAAAGTGTTTATGCTTTGTTTAAACATGAGAATAATTAAAATTCAAAGATATTAAAATAAAAAACACAATATAAATAAACACCAAAATTATAGAAATCCAGGAATAAAAATTAACTCCCTGAGCATACAGAAATTATATTATTCTAACTGAGGACCATCAGATTTTTAAAATAGCATTTTCTTTCAGTAGGCTTTGAATTTCTAACAGGCTCAGAGATGGTGCCAATGCTGATGGGCTATATCACACTGTTGATAGCAAATTTATTGGCAACACATAAGAATTTGTGTAGATGTGTTTCTGATTAAAAAAGGATTGATAAAATTTTTATATGGAAATTCTGAAAATGAAAAAAAATAAAATTTATTAAATTAATTAGAATATCTTTTTTGTATGCTTGTAAAACATAAGTGATTTATATGTTGGTTGGAATGCAATGCAAAAGATTCATTCTTGTCCATAGCAGAGAATTGTTGATGAATCAGAAAGTCATACCAATAGTTGTACAGATGCCAAGGAATGTATAAGAATGTACTGTAGCATCATAAATAATGATATAAAATTGACAACAACATAACCCCTAATTTCAAGCCAGCAATTACATTATTATATCATAAACAAGTCCCCTCTGATATTCTATCCAGTTGTTACAAAAGAATGAGTTCTGTCTAGATAACTTGATAAGGAATGATGTCCATTAAACATTATTAACTGAAAAAAAAGAGGAAAGTTATAGAATATACTATGTATTAAAACTGCATTAGTACACAAAGGAAAAATTCTATGGTGTAAATTTGACTGCGGTTTTAGGAGGAAACAGAAAGCAATGTTTTATGCTGGCTAATTTGACAATTTGAGGGAAATGGAAGCTTGTTTGTAAATGTGTGGACCATTCCATTTGTTACTTTATACTATGTTGACACTTGATTCTCATAATTAAGCATGTATTAACTTTAACACTAAAAATTAAAAGCTGAAGCTTGAAGTGCTCTTCTGATTTTTGATTTTTTTTTTGTAGTTGGACATAATAAATTTATCTTATTTACTTATTTTTTATATGGTGCTGAGGATTGAACCCAGTGCTTCACACACACTAGGCAAGAACTCTACCACAGAGCCAGAATCCCAGACCTATTCTTCTGACTTGTAAATATTTTTAAATGCTTTATTTAGTCACTCATTCTGTATAATGGTGGCAGAGATATATAAATGAATACAATATAGGTACCATCCACTATGGAGTCTCTTGGCCCTGGTTTAACCATCCTCCATGGAATTGAGAATACATTATCTCCTGAGTGTAGCATAAGTATATGTGTATATTAGGAAAATTAGGTACAGCTAAATTGAAACTAGGTTGATTGTATCAGCTGACTATAACTCTTTTGCTTTTATGCTGCTCTATGGCTTGACTTTCCAGAAAGGTACATCATGACACCACTACCTCTCTTGAACTTATCTCCACTGGAATGCTTTTGTTCTTCAATATAGACTCTCAGGGCTTATATAGTGCACAGAGAAAGTATAGTTGTGTTATCTTTGTGTGATACTCAATTTTTATCTTATACAGAGAGTTTTGAAATATTTTGTGTTACAGTATCTTAAACAGTAATCTGTGGAAATTTACATAAAGTACATTCAGGTTTGCAAGAGTAGGTTTTGGAGTTCAGGCCAGAGCAATGTTCCTGTTTGTATGGAAACATAAATGATGTAAAAAAGAAATTTATTTTTACTTATAATTGATTGAGGTTAACAGATATCTTACATGATATTCAGCCTATGCTTTCTCTATGTGAAAGGCTTTTGTGTAATAGACAGAGGAAAGGGTGAGCAAGTTGCCAAAAAAAAAAAGAAAGAAAGAAAGAAAAGAAAACAAACAAAAACAAATGAACAAACAAAAAAATCACCTTCTGAAGTATGTTATATTTGCATTATATTTTATATTTTAAGAAAATTAAGAAAAATTTGAATTATATTTCTGATATTTTCAATAAATTTATTTTTCTCTCATATGAAAGTCTATTTTATTGGTTAAATAACAAAGATGTTCAAATTTACAGTTTAACATAAATTTTATTGTTAATTTTACATTTTAATATGTTTAAACCTTTCTTCAAACCACAGTGATAGTTTCTGCCTTTGAGTTGCTAGTTTTGCTGATATATTCATGACGAATATATGCTAATTCCCAAGAGAAAAGAATACTGATTGTCAGGAAAATAAAATTAAAAGAAGAAAAAAAGTGCACAGTTTCAGCATTAATACTTATCACCTGCTGAGTCATCCTGTTCATGCTAAAGAGAAAAAGAAATACAAAAAATATAGTTGAGAACTTCCATCACAGACATGATGCTGACTGCTAGGGAGACAGAGAACAGGACAGATAGAAGGCCCATCGGTTATATTGTAGAGAATGTGATTTCCATAAAGTTATTCTTAGAAAAAATTCATTTATTCTGATTGTTTAGCCTGGAGAAGAGGACACAATGCCATGTTTTGACATCAGAAAACATCTTATGATTTCTCTCTTGTCCTCATGCAAGTTGGAGAATAAAAGGACAAAGTGAATATAATGAAAATTTAAAACTTGGTTGTTAATTATGTAATGGGAATAAAATGATATAAAAGCATTAGATGCTTGTAGATCTATATATATTATTGAGCTCTACCTCTATGTTAACAAATTCCTCTGGCCTCTGTTTTTCTTCCCATGAATTTAGATTTTTTTTTTTTTCTTACAATCAAGGTGACTATAGGCTTATATTTCTGTGATTGATACTTATTTATTCCCATGGTTATATTTAAAGGTATATATATTGAGAATAAAAATAATCATAACAGTTAGTTAAGTTTAGCAACTGTGACTAGTTTACCAATTCATAACAATCAATTTTCTAAGTTTGTAAATGGCATCAGAATTAAACTAAAAATTAGCTAATTCAATCCTAAAAGTATATAATCTTGGAAGCTGGAAGACAATGTCTCAATTTTTTTAAACTACAAAAGTATTAGATAATTATGATTGTAGAAATCTGTAATTCAAAGGTGTACGCACATACAGAAATTTTGAAAATACTTCAAGCTTTGATGTAAATTTACTGATGAGGGGACTTAAAACATATCTGTGATCCATATTTGATTTCAGCTGAAGATGTGTGTATGTTTCCTGCTTTAATAGGAATGAGTGGGTATTGCAAAAATTCTTACAAGAAAAACATCATTAGAGATATCAATCTCACATTTAAATTTTCAATACTTTAATATCAAACTTTTCTATATATTTGCTGTGTTTTTCACCAATAGACTTTGTTGGAAGAAAAATAATTCAGAATGAGAAACCACACAAGGATTAAAGAGTTTGTACTCCTGGGCATATCGGACAACCCGGAGCTTCAGGTTATACTTTTTATCTTTTTATTCATAACTTATTTATTATGCATCACTGGAAACCTAACCATCATCATTCTCACTTGCTGGACCCAAATCTAAAGACCCCTATGTATTTCTTCCTCCGGAATTTCTCCTTCTTGGAAATTGCATTCACCAGTGTTTCCATCCCCAGATTTTTGGGGTCAATAATTACTAAAGTCAAGACCATTTCCTATAACAACTGTTTAGCTCAATTATATTTCTTCATCTCCATGGGTGTGTCTGAATTTTTCCTTCTAACTGCTATGTCCTATGATCGCTATGTCGCCATCTGCAAGCCACTGCATTACACCACCATCATGAATAAGAAAGTCTGCTCCCTTCTTGTCTTTGGTTCATGGCTGGCAGGATTTCTGACCATTTTCCCACTACGCATGCTTATCCTCAGGTTAGATTTCTGTGCTTCCAATGTCATTGATCATTTTTCTTGTGACTACTTCCCCATCTTGGAACTCTCGTGCTCAGATACATGGCTTTTAGAGCAAAGTGGCTTTTACTTTGCCTTTGTTACTCTTCTCTTCACATTGGCGTTGGTGATTCTGTCCTGCATACGCATCATTAGCACCATTCTGAGAATCCCATCTGGCAGTCAGAGGAAAAAGGCTTTCTCAACTTGCTCCTCTCACATGATTGTCATCTCCATCTCTTATGGAAGCTGCATATTCATGTATGTCAAGCCTTCAGCAAAAGAAAGAGCATCACTGACCAAAGGAGTAGCTCTCCTCAACACTACTATTGCTCCCATGTTGAACCCTTTTATTTACACTTTGAGGAACCAGCCAGTTAAACAAAGCTTCAAACACTTGGTTCATAAGATAGTCTTTTACAGAAGCAAATGAAAATATTTATTCAGCTGAATGAGTGCCATGGTGAAGATTCAACCAGGGAAATAAAATTTTACTTCTTCCTTATCTTCTATATCCAAACCACAGCAACCTGCAGTGCTGAGATCCTTAGTTTCAGCTTTCTTTTTTACATGCAAGTGACACTGTTGTGTCTCCCTTTAAACCTATCTTTAGGTCCCATGTAATCATTGATTTACAATCCTGACTAGAAAACCAGTGTCTACAGAACTTAAATCACTTTGCTCTTTATTCTTAATAATGAAAATATTTTAACTCCACTGGTATTTTAATAAACTTAAAGTTTCTCTTCTATTTTACTACCATACAGTTTTCTTTTTAAAATTACATGAATTATTAAATGAATTAGTGTCTGTCACAAACTATTTTACATGCTGTTGGCAGTGTCTGTCCATTTCTTCCTAGTCTCCAAAGGATTTGGATATTTCTTCCATTTAGATGTAATTGAATTTTTTTTTTATTTCCTTGGTTTGGCTTAAGTACATGTTCTATGTAGTTTTGTATGTTCTCCTTGTTTATTCATATATTTGTCCATTGAAATGTATATATAAAGTTGAATATTATGTAACCATAATTGCTTATATGCCACCTGCAAATCTGATTGAAATTTCATTAAAAAATAACTATTCTATGCCTTTTGGGACTAGTAGTTATGGCCTGTGCCTTATCTTTGTACTCACCAAAGCTATATGGGAAAATAGACATTTTTTTAATACTATGAATAAACTAATGCTTAGAAAAGTTGAGTAACTTGACTAAGATCCTTGTGCAGTAGTAGCCAATATAAGAGCCTGAAATAAAATGCAAACAAGCTAAAACACTAGTCTTTGCTCTATTTTTACATTTTGTATTGTTTTTAATAAGGATCTGAACAAAGTTTTGGCTCTTCTCCATCACTATCCTTCATGTGGGCATGATTATATAATAATAGTTTTATCTAGGATGATACTAACTCCAGATATTTTATTTGACATATAAATCACAACATTAATCCATCAAAACAAGAAACTCTTCAACTTAAGTGCTGTTAATCAAAAGAATGAGCATGAAAAAATGTTCATAGTGTGAACAATATTATGGTAGTAAAAATTATTATAGGAAGGCAGACTAACAATGGAAATAATGGAGGCCTTTAGTATAATGTATTAGATTCCCAGTTTGAAAATTGTCATGGAACATTGGGTAGAGTTCCACATTAGGAATTTTGATTCTGTATTTGGTTGCTATCTTCATCTCAGAAAATGACATTAAAGGAAAAAAATCTTTACATTTGGTGTTTTTGTTTATTTTTTTTCTCTGTATTATCAGACACTGTCTCCGAAGCTTCCTTTTAGAACCTAAATAGTAATGTGTAATATGTTTATATTCCATTGAGTTTTATTTATGTTTCTCTTCTGTCAATTTTCATTCACTGAATTGGTCCCTTGAGCCAATGACAGAGAAAATGGATAAAAATATACATAAAATTTATGTAGAAACCATGACAAAGCATTTTAAAGCACTTCTGATACTGTTTCTGTGTTATATTTTTTGCTTCTTCCTCACAATTTATAGTCAAAGAAATATATCTGCTCTGGATAAAATGGTTTTCCATTTTTGCCATTAAGGCAAAAATGTTGACATTTATTTTAAGTGATACAAAACCTACTCCAATTTAAAACAAGCATACTACTTCAGTGGAAGAGATAGGGAGTATTTTTAGAAACACTGGTTTTCCTGGATTACAACAAAGGCATTGTCTAATTTTTTTATTATTCCAGTCACTCTGGATATTATGAAAGCTAGAGGTAAGTTGGACATAGAGAGGGCAGAGGAAGACTCTCAAATCTCAACATTGATTCAATACTTAACAGCTCAACTTTTAATCAAGGTTAAATAGAACATACTTGGGCATATTTTGAAACTTGATATATATAAAAGGTCATAGAAAATTATTAGTATGTTTTGCTTTATTTAGTCTATTCATTTTCTAGTTATTAAAAGCAGGAAATTAGTTTCCATATCTCTATAATTTAATTGAATACTGACTTGTAGTACTGTGCTTAGGGGAACAGACTTTAGTTATACATAGTCTGAGAGTGTATTCCACATTTGCTAGCTGTATGGATTAATGAAAATTATACAATATCTGAGTCTTAATGCTTTTTTAGGAATAGGAAGAACAATTTCACACTTGTGTTATAAATACTGAGATAAAATAAAAGTTATCAGTCACTGAAATAAACTTGTGTTTAGTAAACCACAATTACAAATAGTTCCCTTCCCTGAGTTGAAAAATTATTTCTACTCAAAAGAAAAATAATTAACACAACTATTCTTAAAACCTAAGAGTCACATGATTTATGGAGTACATTTTTTTACATGATTATATTTAATTCTCAAAAACACTCTTGAAATTCTAACTGCATTTAAAGCAGAGACAGAAAGTCAATTAACTTATCCAAAGTCACCAATCCATTGCATGACACATTTATGTCTTTAATCTACATCAAACAGGTAAGCCCATCCATAATGTAATAAATAATAAATTAATCATGTTTTGAGATGATAATTTTTTATTAAGTCACTTCCTCTTTTTTTGTTGTTTAAATATAGATCAATAGTTAATGGAATAAAAGTATAAACCTTTAGTAGACATGAGTGTTAGTATATATGAAATGATCAACAGATATGATTCAATGATCTCTCTTTTACCTTGATTTGCTTCTATATAAGCTAGTATGATTACAGAGAATTGAATCTGCCCATTATTACTAAAATTAATAAATATAAATTATTCTTATTCTTATTACTTTTAGGGAAAAGTCTTCTAAAATAATTATAAGAAACAGTAAAAACATATTCTCATAAAACAAGTGCTTTAACCATTCAGTCAGTTCTCCTGAAGAGTCTTTGCTTTATTCATGCTGACAGATGTTCTCAGGAACCACACCCCATGTCATGGTCTAGAGCCTGGAATGCCTGAAAAGTGTAAAAATGCATTTTAGTGTGGTTACAGAGCTGAGCTAGAGATTGTCCACATGTTGAATTCAATAATTAGCCTGTTCTCTAATGTGCTAACCTAGACTCTGAACAGATCCTGAAATTTATAAAGTAGAAAGAAAGAGTGTGATACGGGCAGATGCTCTGTGAAATTTTTTTCTGATGATTTCCATTGGGGTTTAATTGAAGAAGAGAGAATTGAGCAAAGAAAATATTGAAAAATTAGATTCTCAAAGTTTTTGCATTACCAAGTAAGATTTCAACCGGTGCAACATTTTTTAAAAAATTACAAATAACCCAGAGAGAAAGGGGTAGGGGGATCAGAAGTCAAATGGAACAAAATCTCTTATCTCA
This sequence comes from Marmota monax, assembly GCF_021218885.2. NCBI lineage: Eukaryota > Metazoa > Chordata > Mammalia > Rodentia > Sciuridae > Marmota > Marmota monax. Next base: position 35,865,699 of record NW_026695227.1, read on the forward strand.
GTCTATAAGAAACATCCTTTGATCCTTCAAACCTAATTTATCTTTCAGTATAGTGTTTCTTTCTCACATTGGACATCAAATATATTGCCAACATCTTATCTTCTTTGTTTATATGGTCATTGTTAATATTCATTACCTCTTAATTAATTCATTTCCTCTTCCTTTCTTGTTGAAATTATAGACCACAAGTTAATGGAATGAAAGTACAAACTCTTAATAGACATGAGCGGTTGGTATATGTGAAATGATCATCAATATTTCAATATTCATTTGGTGGTAGAGATTTGGAAAGTGCAAATTTTATTTAACAAATTATAAATATCACTATTAAATTTCATTTTAAATGACTCAAGGAATTTGTCTCAGATTCGTTAGAAAGAAAATAAGAAATAATATTGATGCAATGTATAAAATAAAATGAGAACTTAATAACCTAAGACCTATTTTTCCAGGAGAAAACATGGGTCTGCATGCACAAATAAGAAAGTAAAATCATGAGTTAGATCTCTGCAGATACCCATCATCCTACACATAGACATATCTTTAGAATAGTTTAAGGCTCAAGCAATAATATCTACCTTATTCAATATTTAATTATTCTTCACAGGAATATGAATATTCTAATTTATCATGCCCATTTTATGTTAGCAAATTTAAACAATCCATTGAATTTTTATAAATTTTATTGGTATTAGATCTCCTATTGTTAGGAGATCTTTTTAAGTCTGTTTCTTTGGTCTTTGGAAACTTTCTATACAAATGTTCATTTTGTGTGTGTGTGTGTAATGTGCTCATAAAACCTTCCTCTATTTAAATATATCATCCTTCACAGGTTCTCCTACATTTCTTCAGCACTTTAATCAGCAGAGAAAAAAATAGTGAGTCATGTTATTATTAATATTCACTAAAAATGTTAAAAGTTAACAAAGATTAGGAAGAAAAATATGTATTCAATAAAGTTGGAAACAAAGATAAATACAGTACATTAATACATTTTCACTATGAAATAGTAATAATGTAAATGCATTTTTAAAAATATGAGTCTCCAATATCAGTAAGTTATTATAAGAACTTTAAAATTGAGACTGTCACCAAATCTTGTCTATTTGATGGGAAAGTAGTTTTTTATTTCAAGGTATTATGAAAAGCTCTTGATTTTAATAAAAATAAACACTGGTAAGGTAAGAGTGCAAATGAATTGCAATTTGTATGTTTGTTAAGAAGTGAATAGTTGAAAAATCTTAGATGTGTATAACCTCAAAGTACATATTTCCCCACCAATAAATAAGTAATATTATCAAATAAATGAAGCATAAATAACTTATTATGAGGATGAAAGCAAATCTGTAGAGAATATAGAATAATCATCTATGTTGTTGACCATCAGCAATTATTATAATTCTCTCTAGATTCAACTGATATACTTTTGAACACTTTCAGATAAAATTTGTTATTGGAGTAAGAACAACTGACATGAGATCTAACTACATTGGTTAAATAGAGATGCAATATTGTTCAGAAGATCTCTAGAATTTATTTATTTTGCATAAGGGAAATTCTGTATACCCCTTGAAAAGTAACATCCTTTTCCTCTTCTGCCAATCCTGTAGCAAGTATCATTCTATTCCCTGCTTCTATGAGTCTACTTTAGATACTTCATATAGGTAAAATTGTTCATTGTTTGTCCTCCCATGACTGGCTTATGTAACTATGTAGATTGTCCTTCAGGTTCATTCCGATTGTACATTAGGGCAAGATTAGTTTTTTTAAAAAAATATGTGTGTGTGTGTGTGTGTGTGTGTGTGTTTACAATTTCTGTATCTCAGTTGTTTTTTTTTTAAAGGATCCTCAGTGTCATTTTCTGTGGTGGCTGCACCATTTTATATTCTCATTAACCATGCACAAGAGTTCCAAATTCTCAACATCTTCTCCAATAGTTGTTATATTTTGTCTCTTGGATAATAACTCTCCTAACAGAAGTGACATGATATCTTATTGTAGTTTTGATTTAATTTTCCCTAATGATCATTAACATTGAGGCTCTTTCCATATACTTGTTTGTCCCTTGTATGCCCTATTGGAGAAACATCTTTTCAAAATCTTGCCCATTTTAAATTGGGTATTTTTTTTTCTTTTCTATGTAGTTGTACAAGTTTCATATGTATTTTAGACATTATTCCCTTATATGATATTGATAATGAAGTCAGACATAAATCAGTGCCATCACTGATATGTCCATAAAAAGGACCTTTTAAATCTAGATTTGATTTTTTATTAATTCTAATAGGAAAATACACTGTTTAACACAGTTGCATATTCTGTTTCCCTGGGGAAAACAAAACTGTCTTACATGGTTATCAATCAAAAGTATAATTCTGATGGAGTCTTCTATATAAGGCTTTTATTTTTTAAATGAGCTTATATTCTGGCTACTGCCCCTCAGATATCTATTGAGAGGTTTTTCCAATAAAGTGCTAAATGCATAATTTCTTTCAGGCAGGTTTGGATGATTTTCCAGTCCAAAAGTCTACACAAATTTTTCTTCGCAATCTCTAGAGAAAGTTTGTGATATGAAATTAGAACACAAACTCATGTATGTTGTAAACTTATCCAGCAATTATTAGAGTAGTTAAGAGAAGATGTCATTGGGAGAGAAGATTGCCATACAGATGGAAATGTTAAGGTTAACCTAACCCTTAACCTGAATTAAACCTCTAAATCTTAATATTTACATTGGAAAATTTATTTAGATTGAATCATTTTTATTATATAATATGTATTAATAGTTTATATACTTATATATCAAATATATGTCCATTTTCTAATGTTATGATTTTGATATGAAAGTTCCCCCAGTAAATTCATGTAACACATATGAAGGATTGTTCAGAGTTTAAATGATTAGATGATGATAACTGGAACTTCATTAGTGTATTAATATATTTGATGGATTAAAAATTTAATATAATACTGATCAGTCCCTATAGGCAGGTAGGATTGGAGTAGAGGAAGTAGGTCACTGGGAACATGACCTTGAGGACTTATCTTTTCCCTCAGCTCCTCCTCCTCCTCCTCCCCTCCTCCTCCTCCCCTCCTCCTCCTCCTCCTCCTCCTCCTCCTCCTCCTCCTCCTCCTCCTCCTCCTCCTCCTCCTCCTCCTCTTCTTCTTCTTCTTCTTCTTCTTCTTCTTCTTCTTCTTCTTCTTCTTTCTTGCTTTTTTTTCTCTCACTTTCTTCTCCTTCCTGGCCCACATGAGATAAGAAATTCTACTCCACCATTACCCTTTCAGCAGGATATTCTGCCTCACTGGGCCCAGAGAAATGGAGTTCACTGATCATAAACTGAACCTCTGAAACTATAAACCTAAAATCAATGTTCCTCCTTTAAGTTGGACTTGTCAGGAATTTGAGTCACAGCAATGAAAAATTGTCTAACATATGATTTTATATTTTTATTGTAAAAATATTTGAAAAGGATGAAAAACATGAAAGAAAATAAATGGGTATAATTCACTAACCAGAATTTCATATAACAAACTTTTATAATTTTCCCATTATTTCTTATTAAAATGATGATAAGTAAAGGTAAAAACAAGATGAATAGTAAGATGAGAGAAGTTGATATGACAATTAAATATTGTAGTTTGTAATGAGGATAAAATTAAGTATGTAATAACATTTTTGAAATTATAAGAAAAATGTGTATTATAAAAGTTATTCTTTAACTTACTATTATAAAATAATCCTTAATTTACAAGTGACCAACCTCTAACAAAGGCAAAGTATTAACAATCAAAAAGGCATATATAAAAAATTTTATATTTTAAAAATATAATTAAATACAATTTTGGTTAAAGGTTTAAGGTTTTGTAACAAAGTCCATTTCATAGCTATTTTTATTGCTTGTGAAATATTACACAATAATAAAATATCATATAGATGCAATTAATAGAAATAATAGTTTGTAGAAGATGGTATTGTAGATTCTCTGTGGAATACAAAAAGGAATGTAACCATTCTCAAGGGAGATCCACAATAAAGAAGTGTTAAGAAGCTACTGAGAAATTGGAGAATGGGTACTGGAAATCCCTCAGGATATAAAAGATAGCAGACATGTGGCCTGACCTTTGTCTTGTTCCCAGGAGATCAAATCTTTGGAAAACAATCCAAGTAGACTTAATATATTCGAGATATGAAGTACAACCAGTTGGAAGCAGGATTCTGATTTAAGAATCTATACTAATAATACCCAATGATGTCATATCTTTTTCTGTTTTCTTTAAATATTACTTTATTAAACTTCTAGATCAAATTAGTGAGGGGGACATAGGGTGTATTGTCATATTTTCTGAAGGTTGTGGCATTACATCTTTGTTTCCTAAAATATTTTCCTTCAGTTATCCTAAAATAAAGAAAATATAAAATCAAATTTGATTAATGCGAATTTTTATAGTGTCTGGCAGAAAAACAATTATTTTACATCCTGCCCTTCAAAGCAGAAATTTGACTATCTAAAATATTAAAAAGGCAGCTGTCAGGACTTAGCAGACCAAATCCACAGAATAGCATATTCAGGACAGTATTTGAAGAGCAGGGGACTAACTGAATAGGTTAAGGTGAATGGGAGAGGTTTTCCTTTATATTTCTAGATGTCCTGGTAGATAAGTGGACCCAGTGAATGAGTGCCCCATGTGGGACAAAATGTCTAAGGAAGAAATTTTTTCCATAAAACTTAACAGATAAGGAAGGATGATGTTCAAATGGAAAATATAATGTGCTATAATCCAAGTGACAGAGCTGCTAAGGTCTAAGGCAAGTAGTTATTTGGAATTTATGCTTTAAAGCAAATTGAAAAACAAATACATGTTGCTTAAAGCTGAAAAATGAAAAATGTCTTTATACTGATTATGCCTTTATACTGATTATGACTTTATACTGATTTTGCCTAAATATGTGTGTGCACACATATGCACACACACGTGTACATATATTTCAAACAAATCATCAAAGATATCAAACGTTAACTATTTATTATAAGATAAATCAACAAGTGAACATATTTCCTGGTTACTACATGAAATGTCACATTATTTATCTTATATTAAATGTATATTTATAATATGTGTATAATATTTTTATGTTATCTTGATAATTAGTCCAAATCTTTAATATTAAGAATAAAATTAATAATTATATCAAAAAATAATATTTTCAAGATGTATTTTATTTTATTTATTTATTTTTAAAGGTGAATTGCTTTTATGCTATATACAGTGAAAAATCACAAGTCAAACCATGTTAAGTCAGAGACCACCTGTATACCCCCAGAAGTAGAATTGCTAGATCATATGCCAATTCCATTTTTATTCTACCTTTGATTCTGTTTTCCATAGGATTTGAGCCATTTGACATTTCCGTAATCAGTGCACAGGGGTTCCAATTTCTCTATGTCCTCCAAACACTTAATAATTTTGGTTTTTTGATAATAGACATCCTAATGGATGTGAAATTGAACCTCCTTGTGGTTTTCATCTTCATTTCTCTAATGATTGGTGATGCTGAGTTTCTTTTCATGTGTTTATTGATCACTTGTATGGTTTTTTGGAGAAAGATGTACTCAAGTCCTTTGCCCATCTTTTAATTGAATTATTTTGTTGTTATTGATTTTTGGAGCTCTTTGCATACATTTTGGATATTAACCCCATTTCAGATATAAAATTTGCAAGCCCTTTGTATTTTAATTCTGTTATATTGTCCTTTGATGCATAAGATTTTCATTTTGATATAATCCAGTTCTTACAATTTTTTTTTGTTCCTATGCTTTTGCTGCCATATTAAAGAAATTATTGCCAAATCCAAAATCATGAAACTTTTCCCCCTATTTCATTCTAGGAGATTTATGGTTTGATGTTGAGGCCTTTGACCAATCTTGAGTTAATTATGTATATGGTATAAGATGAACGTCTAACTGGTTTCTTTTGGTTGTGAATATTCAGTTTTCCCAACACACTTTGTTGAAAAGACTCTCCTTTCCCTATTGAATAGCCCAGGGCACTCTTGTCAAAAATCATTTGACTATTTATGTGTGGGTTTATTCGTGGGCTCTGCATCCTATTCCATTGCTCTTCATGTCTGTCTTTATGCCAGTACCTTAGTGTTTTATTACTATCACTTTGTAATGTTTTGATATCAGTTAGTGTGAGATATCTAGCTTTATTATTCTTTTTTTTTTCAAGATTTTTGGTCATTTGGGCTCCCTTGAATTTCCATATGAACATGGGATGTTTTTCCTTTCATTGATGTTGACTTAATCCATTTTTTTAAAATTTTTTATTGGTTGTTCAAAACATTATAAAGCTCTTGACATATCATATTTCATACATTAGATTCAAGTTGGTTATGAACTCCCAATTTTACCCCAAATACAGATTGCAGAATCACATCGGTTACACATCCACATTTTTACATAATGCCCTATTAGTAACTGTTGTATTCTGCTACCTTTCCTATCCTCTACCATCCCCCCTCCCTCCCCTCCCATCTTCTCTCTCTACCCCATCCACTGTAATTCATATCTCTCCTTGTTTATTTTCCCATTGCCTTCACAACCTCTTATATGTAATTTTGTATAACAATGAGGGTCTCCCTCCATTACCATGCAATTTCCCTTTTCTCTCCCTTTCCATCCCACCTCATGTATCTGTTTAATGTTAATCTTTTCTTCCTGCTCTTCCTCCCTGCTCTGTTCTTAGTTGCTCTCATTATATCAAAGAAGCCATTTGGTATTTGTTTTTTAGGGATTGGCTAGCTTCACTAAGCATAATCTGCTCTAGTGCCATCCATTTCCCTGCAAATTCTATGATTTTGTCATTTTTTAGTGCTGCGTAATACTCCATGGTGTATAAATGCCACATTTTTTTTTTATCCATTCATCTATTGAAGGGCATCTGGGTTGGTTCCACAGTCTAGCAATTGTGAATTGTGCTGCTATGAACATCGATGTAGCAGTATCCCTGTAGTACGCTCTTTTAAGGTCTTCAGGGAAAAGTCCAAGAAGGGCAATAGCTGGGTCAAATGGTGTTTCCATTCCCAGCTTTCCCAGGAATCTCCATACTGCTTTCCAGATTGGCCGAACCAGTTTGCAGTCCCACCAGCAATGTACAAGAGTACCCTTTTCCCCACATCCTCTCCAGCACTTGTTGTTGTTTGACTTCATAATGGCTGCCAATCTTACTGGAGTGAGATGGTATCTTAGGGTGGTTTTGATTTGCATTTCTCTGACTGCTAGAGATGGTGAGCATTTTTTCATGTACTTGTTGATTGATTGTGTCCTCCTCTGAGAAGTGTCTGTTCAGGTCTTTGACCCATTTGTTGATTGGGTTATTTGTTTTTTTATTGTTTAATTTTTTGAGTTCTTTGTATACTCTGGATATTAGGGCTCTATCTGAAGTGTGAGGAGTAAAAATTTGTTCCCATGATGTAGGCTCCCTATTTACCTCTTTTATTGTGTCTCTTGCTGAGAGAAAACTTTTCAGTTTAAGTAAGTCCCATTTGTTGATTTTTGTTATCAACTTTTGTGCTATGGGTGTCCTATTAAGGAATTTGGAGCCCGACCCTGCAATATGTAGATCGGAGCCAACTTTTTCTTCTATCAGACGCAGAGTCTCTGATTTGATATCTAGCTCCTTGATCCACTTTGATTTAACTTTTGTGCATGGCGAGAGGAGGGGATTCAGTTTCATTTTGTTGCATATGGATTTCCAGTTTTCCCAGCACCATTTGTTGAAGATGCTATCCTCCCTCCATTGCATGCTTTTAGCTCCTTTATCAAATATAAGATAGTTGTAGCTTTGTGGATTAGTCTCTGTGTCCTCTATTCTGTACCATTGGTCCACCCTCCTGTTTTGGTACCAGTACCATGCTGTTTTTGTTACTATTGCTCTGTAATATAGTTTTAAGTCTGGTATCGCTATACCGCCTGATTTGCACTTCCTGCTTAGAATTGCTTTTGCTATTCTGGGTCTTTTATTTTTCCATATGAATTTCATGATTGCTTTATCCATTTCTACAAGAAATGCCGTTGGGATTTTGATTGGCATTGCATTAAACCTATAGAGAACTTTTGGTAATATCGCCATTTTGATGATGTTAGTTCTGCCTATCCATGAACAGGGTATATTTTTCCATCTTCTAAGATCTTCTTCTACTTCTCTTTTTAGGGTTTTGTAGTTTTCATTGTATAAATCTTTCACCTCTTTTGTTAGGTTGATTCCCAAGTATTTTATTTTTTTTTGAGGATATTGTGAATGGAGTGTTTTTCCTCATTTCCGTTTCAGAAGTTTTGTCGCTGATATACAGAAATGCCTTTGATTTATGCGTGTTGAATTTATATCCTGCCACTTTGCTGAATTCATTTATTAGTTCTAGTAGTTTTTTTGTAGACCCTTTTGGGTCTTCTAGGTATAGAATCATGTCATCTGCAAATAGTGATAATTTAAGTTCTTCCTTTCCTTTTTTTATGCCTTTAATTTCTTTCGTCTGTCTAATTGCTCTGGCAGTGTTTCGAGAACTATATTGAATAGAAGTGGTGATAGAGGGCATCCCTGTCTTGTTCCAGATTTTAGGGGGAATGTCTTCAATTTTTCTCCATTGAGAATGATGCTAGCCTGAGGCTTAGCATAGATAGCTTTTACAATGTCGAGGTAAGTTCCTGTTATCCCTAGTTTTTCTAATGTTTTGAACATAAAGGGATGCTGTACTTTGTCGAATGCTTTTTCTGCGTCTATTGAGATGATCATATGGTTCTTATTTTTAAGTCTATTGATGTGGTGAATAACATTTATTGATTTCCGTATATTGAACCATCCTTGCATCCCAGGGATGAATCCTACTTGATCATGGTGCACAATTTTTTTGATGTGCCTTTGTATCCGATTCGCCAGAATTTTATTGAGGATTTTTGCATCTAGGTTCATCAGAGATATTGGTCTGTAGTTTTCTTTCTTTGAGGTGTCTTTGTCTGGTTTCGGAATCAGGGTGATGTTGGCCTCATAGAATGAATTTGGCAGAGCTCCTTCTTTTTCTATTTCCTGAAATAACTTGAAAAGTATTGGTATTAATTCTTCCTTAAAGGTTTTGTAAAACTCCGCTGTATACCCATCTGGTCCTGGGCTTTTCTTGGTTGGAAGTCTTTTGATTGCTTCTTCTATTTCATCTATTGTTATTGGTCTGTTTAAGTTGTGAGTATCCTCCTGACTCAGTCTGGGCAAATCATATGACTTAAGGAATTTATCGATGTCTTCACTATCTTCTATTTTATTGGAATATAGGTTTTCAAAATAATTTCTAATTGTCTTCTGTATTTCTGTAGTGTCTGTTGTGATATTGCCTTTTTCATCCCGTATGTTAGTGATTTGAGTTCTCTCTCTTCTTCTCTTTGTTAGCATGGCTAAGGGTCTGTCGATCTTATTTATTTTTTCAAAGAACCAACTCTTAGTTTTGTTAATTTTTTCAATAGTTTCTTTTGTTTCAATTTCGTTGATTTCTGCTCTGATTTCAATTATTTCTTGCCTTCTGCTACATTTGCTGCTATTTTGCTCTTCCTTTTCTAGGGCTTTGAGATGAAGTGTGAGCTCATTTATTTGTTGGTTTTTCCTTTTTTTGAGGAATGACCTCCAGGCGATGAATTTCCCTCTTAAAACTGCTTTCATTGTGTCCCATAGATTCCGATATGTTGTGTCTGTATTTTCATTTATCTCTAAGAATTTTTTGATTTCTTCCTTTATGTCTTCTGTAACCCATTGACCATTCAGTAACATATTGTTCATTTTCCATGTGATGTAGGATTTTTCCTTCCGTCTTTTATCATTGATTTCCAGTTTCATTCCATTATGATCAGATAAAATGTATGGTATTATCTCCACCCCTGTATATTTACTGAGGGTTGCCCTATGGCATAATATATGGTCTATTTTTGAGGAGGATCCATGTGCTGCTGAGAAAAAAGTATATCCACTTGATGATGGTTGATATATTCTATATATGTCAGTTAAGTCTAGGTTGTTGATTGTGATATTGAGTTCTATAGTTTCTTTATTCAGCTTTTGTTTGGAGGATCTGTCCAATTTTGAGAGAGGTGTGTTGAAGTCACCCATAATTATTGTGTTGTGGTCTATTTGATTCTTGAACTTGAAGAGAATTTGTTTTATGAACGTCGCAGCACCATTATTTGGTGCATAAATATTGATAATTGTTATGTCTTGTTGGTGAATGGTTCCTTTTAACAGTATATAATGTCCTTCCTTATCCCTTTTGATTAATTTAGTCTTGAAGTCAATTTTATTCGATATGAGGATGGCCACCCCTGCTTGCTTACGAGGACCGTGTGCATGGTATATTTTTTCCCAACCTTTCACCTTCAGCCTGTGTATGTCTTTTCCAATCAGATGTGTCTCCTGGAGGCAGCATATTGTTGGATTTGTTTTTTTAATCCATGTTACCAGCCTATGTCGCTTTATTGGAGAGTTTAAGCCATTAATGTTTAGAGTTACTATTGATATATGGTTTGTACTTCCAGCCATGTTTGATTATTTATCTTCTTCTTCTTTTTTTTTTAATTTAGTTTGTTTCTCCATGGTTAGCTTTCCCCCCGCCCTCTGTCTTTATAGAGGCACTTCCCACTGATGGTTTTGGTTATTGTTTTTCATTTCTTCCTCGTGTAGTGTTTTGCTCAAGATGTTTTGCAATGCTGGTTTTCTGGCTGCAAATTCTTTTAGCTTTTGTTTATCATGAAAGATTTTTATTTCGTTATCGTACCTGAAGCTTAATTTTGCTGGATACAGAATTCTTGGTTGGCATCCATTGTCTTTCAGTGTTTGAAATACGTTGTTCTAGGATCTTCTCGCTTTCAGCGTCTGTGATGAAAAATCCGTTGTTAACCTTATTGGTTTACCCCTGAATGTAATCTGCCTCCTTTCTCTTGTAGCTTTTAGTATTTTCTCTTTGTTCTGTATATTGGATATCTTCATAACAATGTGTCTTGGCGTTGGTCTACTGTGATTTTGTGTGCTCGGTGTCCTGTATGCATCTATAATTTGTATATCCGTTTCCTTTTTTATTTCTGGAAAGTTTTCTGTAATTATTTCTTTCAGCAGGTTACTCATTCCCTTGGTTTGAATCTCTGTATCTTCTTCTATCCCGATGACTCGTAGGTTTGGTTTCTTTATGTTATCCCATATCTCTTGGATGTTTTTCTCGTGGTTTTTAACCAGCGTTTCTGAGTTGGCTAGGCTCTTTTCAAGATGATATATTTTGTCTTCATTATCTGATGTTCTGGCTTCTACTTGCTCCACTCTGTTAGTGATACTCTCAATTGAGTTTTTAATTTGGTTTATCCTTTCCTTCATTTCTAGGGTTAGGGTTAACAAAATCATTAGTTGATTTCTTATATCATAAAGGGAGTAATGGGTTATTACTTTAGTCTCCCGATTTTTATTTTTGCCTTTTGATGAGATCAAGATAATATATTTTTGTTGTTAGTTTGTAGTATTATCTAATGCATTCACCAGGAGTAAGAAAAGTGTTTGTTTTATGTGATTGTTTTAACAAACATGTAATAGATTGGACACAGATAAGAATTATTGATTTTATTTGCCATCCCTCAATGATGTGGCTTACTATATAAAAATTTCCTAAATACTGCTGCTGGATTTAAAATAAAAGAACCAGTAGCAAACAAGCTGGATTTACAAATGTAAATTAAAATATAATGCAAAGAAGATAATCAAAATGAAATTGATACATATTATGAAAGATATTTTGGAATGGTATCATTAAGGACTATATTAATCATAATAAATTATATATTTCTTTCTCTCTAAAATGCTTTTCTACCCTCAATATCTTTAAAAGGGAAAAAAGGAGAGATCAAGAGACAGGAACAAAGAGAAAGAGAGAGAGAGATGAACCACACAGTGATCACAGAATTTGTGCTCTGAAGCCTTTCTGATGATCCTAAACTTCAGGTTGTTTGATCCTATTTTTACTTATCACTTACATATTAAGTGTCTTGGAAATCTGACTATCATCACTCTAACCTACAGATGCCTATGTATTTCTTCCTCCAGAAC